>NC_140998.1:28154952-28561607 GCF_052327205.1 Somniosus microcephalus | reverse complement strand
AAACCCTCAGCACCGCTGGGCACTCCAGCTAGTATAGTATAATGAATAACAGCCCCTGCATAAATACAGTGCATAGAAGAACTATGAGGTGTGTTCTCGTTTCACTATAAAAGTGCCCTGACAGATTTAGCAGTGCTTCAAGCACACGTGCAGTTTGGTCCTGGGCCATCTCACTGCTAAATTCGTCACTGTTTTGCACCTTTTACAACCTTGTCAGCTGTGGCTCAGTGGGTAGCATTCTCACATCTTCAGTCAGAAGGTTATGAGTTCAAATCCCACTCCAGGGACTTGAGTACAAAATTCTCGGCTGACACTCCAGTGCAGTGCTGAGGGAGTGCTGCACTGTTGGAGGTGCCGTCTTTTGGATGAGACGTTACACCGAGGCCCCGTCTGCCCTCTCAGGTGGATGTAAAAGATCCCAAGGCCGTATTTCGAAGAAGAGCAGGGGAGTTCACCCCGGTGTCCCGGCCAATATTTATCCCTCAATCAACACATCACTAAAACAGATTATCTGGTCATTATCACATTGCTGTTTGTGGGAGCTTGCTGTGTGCAAATTGGCTGCCGCGTTTCCCACATTACAACAGTGACTACACTTCAAAAAGTACTTAATTGGCTGTAAAATGCTTTGGGACGCCCGGTGGTTGTGAAAGGCGCTATATAAATGCAAGTCTTTCTTAAAATGGGTGTGAAGATCATGAATTTCTCCCCCTTTGTATATTATAGTGAGTTGCAAGGTGCGTTATAATAATTAGCAGAGCCTGGGTATATTATAGTTTGTAACAGACTCTGGATATATTATAGTGAGTAGCAAGGTGCGTTATAATAATTAGCAGAGCCTGGGTATATTATAGTTTGTAACAGACTCTGGATGTATTATAGTGAGTAGCAAACTGAATATTTATCAGAGAATAGCAGCTCCTGTTTATATTATAAGGTAATCATGTATCGTGTTTGTATTATAGAGGAACAGTTTTCCCTACATGAAGGAGTGTATAATAAACCTGTAATATCATCAGAGGTTCCAATAATTTTATAGTGCATGACACCAAATCATAATTTTTCTAAATAAGTTATATTGTCAGCAGCCTGGTAAGAGGAATACAAATCAATGGTACATATATTCTTTCCAAGTGTCCAAACAAATCTAACAGTGGGAAGAATAGATCGTACACTTGAGTAGAGTGCAGTTTACCTTACTGTGTTGTAAATTCAAAGGATAAATTCATGAGCCAGTTTAATATAGCTATTATTAACATGGATTACCGGCAGTGATGAAGCCAAATGCATTTTTGATTTAAATGGGTTTAAACTGAACTGTGCTCTCTGGGAGGAAAAGTAACCGTGAGTTGGAGACAAGATCATTATTAATGCATTCTGAACCCAGGAAATTAATATAAGGTCTGAAATGAATGTATTGAAATAAGCTTCTTATTGAAACAAGGATCGCTTAGCAACCCTGGTTTCAGCTTGCTTGTAGATTCCTGCTCTTGATCGTTATCTAGCATCTCTTGTATGCAAGCCGAGTGAGGGGACGGGGACCACACACAGACACCTGCAGCATTTGTACAGGGCATGTAGGTCTGGGTATACATCTGAGGGCAAATTCAGTGAGATTGTGCTCCTGACCTGCAGCGCTGAAAGAGGTGAGTGTGGGTCAGTAAGATATAAGATTGCTGGGACCCTGGGATATATTTCTATGTCTATATGGGCACAGATTTCACTTTCCACACTGCAGGCCAGGCCCTGCTGTACTTCTGTGCCTTGCTAGATGGCTGTGTGGGTCAGAGATAGGTCTGTATAACTCCTGAGAGCATTTGCCTTCTACTGTACCTAAGGCGTTAGACAAATGAATACCAGCTCCTTGGACAGTTTGCCTCTCTGATACAGCTGCTATGCAACATACAACGGTATACGGCATTCATGTACAGGAGTAGCATTGCTAAGCACAATGACATGCAAGATCCATATATACCAAACATAAGTGAATTATACCCTGATCAACTAAACAAAAGGTAGGGATCAGGTGAGACATGGCCCCTCCCTCCTATAGCTCAGTAGAACGTGAGGACTCCAAGCATGCTACACAAGCATAGCAGCTGCTAACGGGAGCAATGCAGCAGAGAGTTGCTCCCTGGCACTCAGCACTACAGGTTCAACAGTCAAATACAATCCAAATTCCCAGACCACCGTTTGCCACATTGTTCTTTATCCTGGGTTGCCTGCCTCTCCCAAGTAGCAACCCCAACTACTTCATCCCCTCTCCCCACAGCAAACAGCTTGTCTGCCTTGTTCATCTATCTAACTCCCTCTCAGAGTGACAGAGTGACGAGACAGAGTGACGAGACAGAGTGACAGAGTGACGAGACAGTGACGAGACAGAGTGGCGAGACAGACTGACAAGACAGAGTGATGAGACAGAGTGACGAGACAGAGTGACAGAGTGACGAGACAGAGTGACGAGACAGAGTGACGAGACAGAGTGACAGAGTGACGAGACAGAGTGACAGATTGACCTACTGTTCCCCAAGTGCACCCCAGCACCCCTTGTGGGATCCCAACCGCTGGTACACTCCATATTGTCTTTGAGAATATTTACTGCCTTACGAGCAAAGCACTCTCCATCCACAGCCGCATCCTGAGTAAGTCTATTGATATTTTGAGCCTGACAGAAATCTGCCTTATGGACAATGGCTTCTTTCCTCCTAATGAAGCCAATCTGCCCAGTTATTTGTTTCGCTGCACATCAATCCCCAAACCACCATGGCCATCATTGCCAAAACTCATCTGGGCCTCTCCCTTTACTCCTCTGGCACCTATTCCTTGTTTGAATGCATCACCCATTCCCACCTCTCCTTTAAAGTCCTTGAACTAGAAATTCATTATAGCCAAGAAATGGGCAGTGTTTAGACTAAAAATGGTTAAGTAGTGCCTGTTGAAAATTGTCTAGGCTGCACGCAAAATTTGTCCTCACTCCTCATTAAAATGATTGCAGTCATGATTCTAGTTGATAAACCCAAGCTCATTGGCGTTACACTGAAAAGATGGACCAATATCGGGGGCAGTCTAAACGCAAGTAATGATTGCCACAGGCTTTTTCACTACTTAAAGGGGAGGTTCATTGATGCTGAAGCACCTCATTCTCAGCATTATTGGGTTTGCAGCTGCTTCAACAACCATTAGAAGAAGAACAAGTTGAAGCAGCACTTATTTACAAATCCTGATGACAGGTCACCGCTCCCAGGGAGAGAGCCCGGAGGTTTTCCGATGAAGCTTTGGAGGCATTGGTTTTAGCTGGCAGGAGGCCCTCGCCACAAGTCTGCCGGACTATGTGGAGGGAGGTGGTACACCACATCACGGGCAGCACTGTGTTCCCCAGGACTGCTGTGATACCCTTTCCACACTGGTAAACCCAGCCACAATGGCAGTAGTCTGAGCTTGCGTGGCAGCAAGCTGAGCCTGCAAGAGAGCATTCTAAGCTTGCATGACAGAAGTCTGAGTTTCCACTGCAGCACTCAGACATTGGGTGGCTTCTGCTTGTGCTGCAATGGAAGCTGAGACATCAGTCATCAGACGCTGCATGATGGTTGGGACCACAAGTGTGCTAATGGATCTGACCACCCCTTCCATGCTGGAAAGAACAGGCTCCTAGCTCTGCACAAAGCCCTGTGCAAGGTTGGTGCTGGACTCCTCCTTGACATTGCACTCAGGCTTTCTGGCAGGCCTGCTGATGCATCACGCATTTCGTTGTGCATACCCATCAGTGTTCTTCTGTAGGCCACCCCATCGAAGTCCTCACCTGAATCCTCTGCAGCAGAACCCATGTGTGACCTCGCCCTTCGGGGAGCTGGCACCTCTGCTACCCTTTCCCTCTGCCCTGGCTGCAGCCCACTTGTGCCTGGTGACTCACCACGTGCAGATCCTGCCTCTAAGCTGTAATGATATCAGCAAATAGTGATGGTATTTGCCTGTTTGATTATGATGCCTTACCAGCATATTTGCCTGATTGATTACTTATGCTTGACCAGCAGAGGGCATGTGACAGAGACAAGCAGTTTAGTTTTAGTTTCGCTTTAGATGGATTTCTAACATGATGTCTCCTGTAATGCTGAAAAAAGAGTTGAACATACTTTAGATAAAAACTCATTCTCTTTCATGAATGTGTCATCATTGAACCCACATACAAATCAATACATGGTGTCTGAGCATGACGAGAGACTGAAAAAAGTGCTGGAAGCAACAAGGAAAACAAACCTGAAGCTGAATAGAGAGAAATGCCAGCTCGGGGTGACAGAACTGACATTCGTGGGAGATATCCTTAGCAGTGAGGGCATCAGACCAGATCCCAGAAAGGTGTCCGCCATTGAGAATATGCCAAAGCCACAATGCAAAAAGGACATGCAGAGGTTTAATGGAATGATCAACTACATGGGTAAATTCATATCCAACCTCTCAGAAAAGATGGCGCCACTGAGACGATTAACTGAAAAGAACATAGAATGGGAATGGAATCATGAGCATGAGAAGTCATGGAGCGATCTAAAGAAACTGCTCACAGAGGAACCAGCTCTGAGGTTTTATGACCCAGCGAGACCCATCAAGATATCATCAGATGCATCACAGAGTGGGCTCGGTGCCGTTCTTCTGCAAAAATATGACTACTGGCAGCCTATTGCATATGCATCGCGCTCAATGACAGACGCGGAGACGCGATATGCTCAAATAGAAAAGGAGCTGCTCAGCATCACATACGCCTGTGAAAGATTTCACCAGTTTGTGGCAGGACAAGCAATCAGTGTAGAGACTGACCATAAGCCCTTGATTGCATTGTTCCAAAAGCCACTAAATAGCTGTCCGCTTAGAATACAAAGAATGATGATCAGGCTGCAACGCTATACACTGAATGTTGCGTACACACCGGGTAAGCTGATGTATACAGCAGACACGTTGTCCAGAGCTGTTGACCCAAGTGAGCCCGCAAACACCAAAATGGATGACAAAGTGAACGCCTATGTGGACATGATCACAAGTGCACTGCCCATAGCAGATGCAAAAATGGAGCTCATAAAGAATGAGACAAACAAAGATGAAACAATGAGACGACTGAGGAAAAGCATCTTGGATGGATGGCCCAACATGAAGCAAGACTGCTCACCTGACATAGCAGAGTACTGGAACTGCAGGGAGGAACTATCAGTGGTCGAAGACATCATCTACAAAGGAAGTAAAATAGTTATCCCAAAGAGTCTGAGAAAAGAGATGCTAAAAAGGATCCATGGAGGACATCTGGGAATCGAAAAGTGTAAGAAAAGAGCACGAGAGGTGATGTACTGGCCACGAATCAACCAAGATGTGACAAATGAGGTGTCAAACTGCACAATATGCCTGAAATATCGAGCAAGCAATCCGGTAGAACCACTAAAACCACACCCAGCGCCAGACAGACCTTACCAGAAGGTAGGCGCTGACCTATTCGTATGTCAAGGGAAGGACTATCTTGTAGTCACAGACTATTATTCCCTGTATCCAGAGGTTAGTAGACTGTACACCACCACTGCAGATGCTGTGATAACATGTATGAAAGCCATATTCTCCAGACATGGTGTGGCAAGCGAGGTCTTCACAGACAACGGACCCCAGTTTTACAATGCAAGTTTCTGACACTTTGCCAAAGAGTGGGACTTTGTCCACACAACGTCAAGTCCTCACTTTCCACAGTCCAATGGACTAGTCAAAAAATCGGTCCAGACAGTGAAAAGACTGATGTACAAGGCAAAAGACAGTGGAACTGACTTCTACCAAAGCATGCTTGTATACCGCACAACACCACTCGAGTGTGGTATGTCACCAGCCCAACTCCTTATGGGACGTCGGCTAAGGTCAAACCTACCCATCCCGGAGAACCTCCTGAAAACAAAAGAGGGGGAGAAAGTGAGGAAGTTCAAAGAACAACAGAAAGAAAAGCAAAAGTACTACTATGACAGAGGAACACAAAACCTACCTGAACTCCACACTGGTGACCAAGTAAGGTTCAAAGACAAAACAAACATATGGACTCAGAAGGGAACTGTCCTGAGTGAAGTACAACCAAGATCATACACCATTCAGACAGATGAGGGTGCTGTTCTGAGAAGAAATCGTTGAGATCTTCTCATGGGACCAGCCACAGCAGGTCAAAAGACTGATACTGTTGACAACCTGATCACACAGCAGGTCAAAAGACTGATACTGTTGAACAATCTGATCACACAGCTGAGAACACATCATCTGAGGCAACAACTCAGATTCAAGGACAATCAATCAGAAAATCCTCAAGACACGTGAAGCCTCCTGAGAGGCTCATTGAGCAAATTTAAGGACTATTGTTATAGAAGGAAGTAATGTTATCTTATTCTTTCTTCAAGTTCTAGTGTATTTACATATTTCATGTGAACACACAAAACAAGGTTAAAAAACCTTGATCATGATAATGATAATGTAAGTTCATTAAGTGTTACAGTTAAAATGCAGATTAATACAAAGAAAACATGTTGTTAGTTAAAAGTAAAATACTTTTGTTTTAAGAAAGGGAGATGTAATGATATCAGCAAATAGTGATGGTATTTGCCTGTTTGATTATGATGCCTTACCAGCATATTTGCCTGATTGATTACTTATGCCTGACCAGCAGAGGGCATGTGACAGAGAGAAGCAGTTTAGTTTTAGTTTCGCTTTAGATGGATTTCTAACATGATGTCTCCTGTAATGCTGAAAAAAGAGTTGAACATACTTTAGATAAAAACTCATTCTCTTTCATGAATGTGTCGTCATTGAACCCACATACAAATCAACACATAAGCTACCCTCTAAACTCTGCGCAGTGCCAGTATCTGAGCTGGCGGTTGCGAGTGTCAGACCGAGTGACGGTGTTTCTTCTTCTTCATCACTCTCCTCTTCCACTTCTTGTTGACCCACTGGCTGGGCAGGTTGGATTTCTTGGGTCTCTGAAATGAGAAAGGCACAAGGGTAGGATTGTGGTGAGGGGGAGGGGGGAAAGCAAGAGGTGCATGCTTACACCATCTGCAGCTTGTAAGTGAGAAAAGATTGTGGAATGAGGGGGCAGTGGGTTGTGAGAAATAAGATAATGTTTGAGGATACCGGCATCTTGCATTCTTTCAGCCCCACCGCTAGCCCCGGGCTCAGCCATGCCCCTCCCAAGAATAGCCAGCATTGTCTCCTCCATGGGGGTGTGGTGATGCAGGCGAGCCTGTGCCCCGCCAGTTAGGTTTTGCTGGTGCCGGTTATGTGCCACTTTTCCTGCAAGAGCGAGGGAAGTGTTTCAGTGAGTGCGGTGCAATGTGTTTGGGTGATGTGCCTGTCACGGTTGAATAGCTGACAGTGTATGCAAGCTGTGAGATGTGGGTGTGAGGCTTGCAGCAATGCTAAGCGTGTGAGGGTGAGATGGAGCCTGTGAATCTGAGGTATGAGTCCTGATTGACAGAGATTGTCGGTAGGTGACTGATGGGGATGTGGTGCATTGAGCAGTGTGTGAGGCTAGTGGTGCAGGTGGTGGGATATGGCATTTGAAGATGAATTAACTGAACTAAAAAAAATTCCCAAAGTGGAAAAGGGACTCCAGTTTACAGCACCGATTTCTCACCCTTGATGGAAAGAAAAATTAATCCCCTAAATGAAACAAAGATGTATTTGTAATAACATTTTGCGTACTTTAATATATGTATTGTCTGAAATGTCTAAAGTTTTCCTGCTTCCCCGTTGGCTATTTTCTGCATTGGGTATTTTTCTATAAAAGACAACCAATCACATTCTAGAAAAAAACCTACCAAATTACATTCTGCAACCAATCCTGTTCTGTAACAAATAGCAGTCCACATTCAGGATTCAAACTGCATACAGCCATGGCGGAGATGTATAAGAGAAAGATGAGATAAAGCAGTCTTACAGAGCGCCGCCTACATAACAACCGTTACTCTACTTCAGAGCAATTCACCGTATGAAGCGCTTTGAGGCGTTTCAACACAACAAGGCACATTTTCCAGATCCACACTTTCAAAGGTGAGCCTTCCCAGCGAGAGCACAGGTTGGAAATCGGGGTGTGCGTGAGTTTCTGATATGTATTCTCGGCAGGAACCGTTCCTCACCAGGTGCGCAACGTTTTTAAAAAAAATGACCCCTTATATAATTGAAAGTCTTACTAATTATACTGGAGGATAGGAATAGGGAGAAAAAGAACCAGAGGAGAGCGACAACAAGAAAATGTGTGTGAAGGCCAGAGGGAAAGAATGGATGGCAAAGAGAGAGATGGAGGCAGAAAGTATTAGAGTGGGGGAAAACAAAGAGACAGTAACAGGAAGAGAGGTGCAACTTATTAAAACAAAATTTGTCTATGAGTTATGCCATAAGCCTAAAGTATAAGCAGTTTGCTTTCATGGTTTAATACTACATCTGAACCCTTCAATTTGAGTTGCAGATCAGTAATTCACTCCAGTGTTCTTTCCTATTCCTTTTGTTAAAACATAAATGACAGCACCTGTGAATTGCTAACCTGGTTTCAGCATGTATGAGTACAAAGCATATCGAGTCCTGTAGGGGGTTTTGCACAGGCGTGTTCGGGTCAGTCAGCTTTGCCTCTGACTCCCTTCCGTGGTGGTGGAGGACATTTTAATGACCTCTGGCCATTTCGAATGGGCGTCCACAGCGATTAGAAACATTGGCCTAGAAATTCAGTATAGCCACTTTTGGGGCGGTAAAGTCGGGCGGGCGCTAAAGTTTGCGCCCGCCGGAAAGTGGAGGCCACTTCGCCGATACTCAGTAGCTTTGGCCAAGGAGTTTGCTCGAGCGCTAAAACTGGCGTTGCACCCCTATCTTTAGGCGCTAAGCCGGCGGTGCAGACTGATACCGCCGAGGCCGGGCGCAGCGCAGGTGCGGTCATGTTTTGATTGACAGCAGACACCCTGGCGCCGGCCAGCTCTTAAAGGGGGAAGGGTCGACTTGGTCTGCTGCCACGCCCTGGATACTGCAGCCCTCCAGCTAGGCCTAAACACTGCTGCTGGAGAGAAATAGCGCCAGGAAGGATGCAGAGGGCCCGTGAGCGAGCGCAGCGCTTCTCTGCCCATGATTTGAAGGTGCTGCTTAGGGGTTTGGAGAAGAGAAGAGATATCTTGTGCCCGGACAGTGGCAAGAAGGCTCCCAAGAGGCTGTACAGGAGAGCCTGGAGGGAAATCGCCTAGAGGGTCACAGCCAACAGCGATGTCCCCAGGACTGGTGACCAATGCCGGAAAAAGTTTAACGACCTCACTCGGTTGGTCAGGGTGAGTACCCTTTCCATTGTCCTCCTCATCCTTGCATGTGCGCCTCACATTATGGGCAAAGGGACCTCAAAGGCCTAATGGCCAGCCCTCCTCCAGCAGCTATGGCACTGGCATGAACATCAATAGCACTTTCTGCACTTTACACACTGGCCAAGCTATTCGACCATGGGAGGCAGTGCACACAACAACAGGGCACCACACTGGCCAAGCTATTCCACCATGGGAGGCAGTGCACACAACAACAGGGCACCACACTGGCCAAGCTATTTGACCATGGGAGGCAGTGCACACAACAACAGGGCACCACACTGGCCAAGCTATTCGACCATGGGAGGCAGTGCACACAACAACAGGGCACCACACTGGCCAAGCTATTCCACCATGGGAGGCAGTGCACACAACAACAGGGCACCACACTGGCCAAGCTATTCCACCATGGGAGGCAGTGCACACAACAACAGGGCACCACACTGTACTTAGAGGCCGTCCTTTCTCTTGCAGGCCAAGCTGGCCCAGAATCTGAAGAGCCGGACTGTCACCGGGGGAGGCCGTGCCCAGTTCCAGGAGCTCAGTGACCTGGAGGAGCGCGTGGGTCGACTCATGGGTGCCCGGGTGATTGGCCCCGTTGCAATTGGAGATGCCAACCCTGTGCTGGGCCCCAATGGTAAGGACATGAGCGTTTGGACCTCTCTCGTTCCCCTTGCGCTTCAGATCTACATCCTTTGCCACTGTCCGACCAATGCGCATAATGCCACCACTCATGCCTCCCTCGCTGACGCCCTGTCCTCACTCTAAAGCTACTCTTGTGCCTTCCTGCTTTCAGCTGGTGAGGAGGAGGTCCCTGAGGCTGCGAGTGTCAGTCCCTCGGAAGAGGAGGACGAGGAGGAGCAAGAGGAAGGCGGCCCATCGGGGGAACCCTCATCCGCGCCAGGGGATGGCAATGGAGGGGACACGTCTTGCCTGGAGGAGAGCCAGGGGGAAGTGTTGCAGGGGGGTGTAGCTCCTGTGCCCAGTGGCGTCCAGCCACGCGGGAAGGGTTGGGCAGCACGGCTGCCTTCTCCCCAGAGGGGGGAAGTGTTGCAGGGGAGTGTAGCTCCTGTGCCCAGTGGCATCCTGCCACACGGGAAGGGTCGGCCAGCTCGGCGGCCTTCTCCCCAGAGGGGGGAAGTGTTGCAGGGGAGTGCAGTTGCTGGGCCCAGTGGCGTCCAGCCACGCGGGAAGGGTCGGGCAGCTCGGCGGCCTTCTCCCCAGAGGGAGAGTCCGGCCTCCAGTCCGGAGACGGTCCTCGCCCAGGAGGTGCGCCTCCTTGATCAAATGCCCGCGGACTCGGATCGTCGGCACACCGAGATCATGGGGGTTGTGGGACGGTTGCCTGAGGCCATTGAGTCCCTGGCTCATAGTGTGGCCGATTTCGGGGCCTCACAGGCCAGGGGTTTAGAAGAACTCGCGGCAGCACAGGCCAGGGGTCACGAACAATTCGGGGCAGCACAGGCCAGGGGTCACGAAGAATTCAGGGCATCACAGGACGCGAGTCGGGCCGATTTCAGGGCAGCACAGGCAGCGAGTGCAGAGTTGATGAGTGGTGCCGTGCAGTCACTGGCTGGTCTGATGCGGGCACAGACCAGGGCAGTACGGGCACTCACTGCTGCCACACTCGCTGTGTCACGCACGCATCGCCAGGGCACCCGCCGCGCTGCTGCAGCACAGCGGTCTGGGCTTCACCAGATTGCTGCGCTTGCTGCAGTGCCAGCCCGGCCGACTGCCAGTGTCTCTGGCGACCAGCGAGCGCCTGGCATCAGCCAGCTTGCCCCCATTGCTGCAGCCGCCACTGCCACTCCCCCAGCAAAGCTGCGACGAGCTGCTGGAGAGACTGATGCTGCCCAGTCACAGCTGCAGCAGTCAGCAGCCGGCCCCTCCAGGGCCGGAGCTCGTCTAGGCCGACCCCCAAGGGCATCTGCCATCACGCATTGTGCCCCTCAGGAGCCTTCCCCCAGCCTTGCAACGCCCACAGGGCCCAGGTTGAGGCGGAGCAGCAGGTCGGCCAGGGGCCGGAAAAGCCTGGACAAGGACTCGCCCTCTCGGCACACAAAGTAGAGTGTGTTGCCAAATGTTTTTTTATATGGGGGTGTTTGTGTTCTCTATGGGGGGGGGTTTATTTTGGTAAGGCCGAAGATGAAGGCAAATGTTTTTTTATATGGGGGTGTTTGTGTTCTCTATGGGGGGTTTTGTCTTGGTAAGGCCGAGGATGAAGGCCATTTGGATGGACAAGTTTTGTTATTCCTCCCCAGGTTGTGGGAGTGAGATATGTTTTTGACTGTTTTTTGGGGGTGTTGTCTGTTTTTGGGTTTCATGTGGGAAGGGCCCTGAGTTTGTTCAATAAAGCTTTTTATTTATTCAGCTTGTCCATGTGTGATGTTTCAAGTGGTTGTTGCGTTAACCGGCTGAGGGCTTGCGGAGCGGCTGCATTCAGGTGCGTTCATTGCCACAAGCCATTCCCTGACGGGGGCCGAGAAGTGTCATTCAATAAGCCGCCGACGGACGGCCCTTGGACCTTGTGGCTCCCTCCTGGGCTGGTACTCCTCCTCCTCCTCCTCCTCCTCCTCCTCCTCATGGTCCTCCTGCTCGTCCTCCTGAGGTGGTGGTCCAACGTGAGGTGGCAGTGCCTGAGTCCTGCGGATAGCCAGGTTGTGCAGCATGCAGCAAACGATGACGAACTGGGAGACTCCGGCGAATACTGCAGAGATCCGCCGGAGCGATCCAGGCAGCGGAACCGTTGCTTGAGGACGCCAATCGTTTGCTCTATGATGTTCCTTGTGGCTTGATGGCTTTCGTTGTATGCCTCCTCAGCAGGGGTCCTGGGCGTGCGGAGCGGGGTCATGAGCCAAGTACACAAAGGATAGCCTTTGTCCCCGATAAGCCATCCTCTTGGGGGAGGCTGTGCCTGGAACATGTCAGCCACAGTAGTCTGGTGCAGGATAAATGCATCGTGGCTGCTTCCTGGAAAGCGGGCATTGACAGCTAGGATGCGCTGCCTGTGGTCACACACCAGCTGTACATTGAGGGAATGGTAGCCCTTCCAGTTGCGGTAATCCTCGGCATTGTCGATAGGTGCCCGCATAGCCACATGCGTGCAGTCAATGGCGCCCTGCACCATGGGGAAGTCGGCGAGCCTCGCAAATCTGACTGCACGCTGCTCCTGCCTCGCTAGCGTCATGGGGAAGGAGATGAATTGGTGTCTCCTTGCGAAAAGGGCATCGGTGACCTGCCGGATGCAGCGATGCACGGCGAACTGGGAGATGTTCGCTATGTCCCCAGCAGCGGCTTGGAAGGAGCCGCTTGCATAAAAGTTCAGAGCCACCGTGACCTTCACTTCCACCGACAGAGACGTCCTGCACATCAGCTGTGGACGCAGATCTCTGTGAAGCAGCTGGCAGATCTCTGCAACCACCTCCCTTCTGAAGCGCAGCCTCTTAACACACTGCGCGGCAGTCATGGTGAGATAGGACACCTGCTGGCGGTATTCCCTGAGTGGGTAAGGCCTACGTTGCCGACGCCTGATGGCCCCTCTGCGTCTAGGCATGGCTGCCCCTCTCACACAGCGTCTGCGAGCCCTCCGCACATAATGCTGGAACTGAGGGTTGGAACCCCATGCAGCCCCCATAATATACTTGCAAACAGTGAAATCACAATGAGACAAATTTGCAAGCTCTGGCCAGAAGCCAAAAATACCTCTCCTATGTTGGCCCAATTCAGTAAGGTCTCTTCCTTGGTCTCTGTCCAGAAATCCGTAGCACTAAAGTCATTGCAGCAAAATGGCTGGCCTTTATAGTTCAGTCTAAGTGCCCTTTAATTAGCGCTCCCCGAGGCCCGCAGGGCCTCTGCTGCGTTCCACTTCACAGTTCTTAACAGCGCCACGCCCACATTGGGCAGGCGCCACTGAGGTTCCGGTTTGGGGCGCACAAACGGCGTTGCACGACGAAATGACGTCATAAGCTGCGCGCGCAGCTGAGCGCGCGCAAACACTTTGCGCCGGCGCTAAATGTCAACTGAAGTTGGGCGTAGGCGCAGATCGGTCTGCGCCCGGGCGCTAAGTGCCTAGCGCTCGAAATCTACCCCTCTTATGGCGCTAACGGCTGGCGAACGCAACTGAATTTCTACGCCATTGAGTCCATAAATGTACCAGCGAAATCAATGTGTACCCATTGCCATGGAGATGAGGGCCACTCCCATGGTTGTAGCGGGGCCTGTGGTGGAGCGTTTTGGACCTTCTGGCATCCTGTGCATCTCTTGGTCATATCCTCGATTTCTTTATCGATTCCCGGCCACCACACAAACGCCCTGGCTAGGCTCTTCATTTTTACCCCTCCCAGATGACCCTCGTGAAGCTCATTGAGTACTCTATCTCTCAACTTGGGTGGAATTATCACTCGGGATCCACACATCAAGGTTCCCCGGCACACTGACAGCTGTTCTCTCCTTGGCGAGAATGCTGGCAACAGTGAGTCGCCATATGCTGGCCATCCCTTCACTGCCAAATCATAGACCCGAGAGAGTGTCGGGTCATTTCGGGTTCCTTCTCAATACTTGCGTTTGTAACAGGCAAACATTCGACTATGGTCGCATGGAATATCTCCACCGGGTCCACTGCAGGTGCTTCTTCCGCCGTAGGCAACGGTAGGCGCGACAGCCCATCAGCATTTCCATGTTGTTTCGTACCTTTGTACTCTATGTCATACTGATGTGCCCCTGGAAAAAGTGACCATCTTTGCAGCCTTTGCGCCGTCATCACCGGAACGCCCTTCTTTGGGTTAAAAATTGAGACCAGGGGTTGATGATCAGTCAGTAGGGTGAATTTCTGCCCGTGCAGATAGTGATTGAACTTCTTCACCCCCCACACCAGGCTGAGGGCCTCCCTGTCAATCTGGGCATAGTTACGCTCGGCTGAGGTTAGCGAGCGTGATGCAAAGGCTATTGGCCTCTCTGAACCGTCACGGAATTTGTGTGACAGCACCGCTCCAATGCCGTAAGGTGACGCATCACATGCCAACCGAATCAGTAGTGTTGGGTTGTAGTGGGCCAATACTTCCTTTGAAGTGATTTGGCATTTACATTCCTGAAAGGCACGCTTACACTCATCACTCCATTTCCATGTTACACCAGTTTGAAGGAGGGCGTTCAGTGGGTGCAGAATTGTAGATAAATTCGGCAAGAACTTATGGTAGTAGTTCACCAACCTGAGGAACGACCTCAATTGCGACACATTTTCTGGTGCTGGAGCCTTGACTACAGCCTCAATCTTGTCCGGCGACTTATGCAACCCTTCCTCATCAATCATGTGGCCACAATACAAGATTTGTCTCCTGAAGAACTCGCATTTGGGACGGTTGGCTCGTAGCCCATATTCCTGCAATCTCGTGAGCACCTGTTCCAGGTTGGCAAGGTGTTCATTGTAATTTTCACCCGTAACCAGGATGTCATCCAAATAACACTGGGTCCCCGGGATCCCTTGCAGGACTTGTTCCATTGCCCTCTGCCACATAGCCAGGGCCGATGCTACCCCAAATACCAGTCGATTGCACTGGTAAAGGCCTTTGTGAGTGTTTATCGTGAGGTATTTCCTAGATGCTTCTTCCACCTCCATTTGTAGATACGCTTGAGCCAGGTCAATCTTTGTAAAACGTTTCCCTCCAGATAGTGAGGCGAAAATATCTTCTTTCTGCGGAAGCGGATACTGTACTGTATGCAGGACTGGGTTCACAGTCACCTTGAAGTCCCCACAGATGCGAACCTTCCTTGGCTCCCCAGGCGTGCTGCTCAATGCTTTCTTCATTACAGGAACGATGGGTGTGGCCCACTCGCTCCAGTCCACCTTAGACAGCACTCCCGAACGCTCCAGACTCTCCAGTTCAGCTTCCACAGTTGGGCGTATCGCGTATGGCACCGGTCCGGCCTTGAAAAATTTTGGGGTTGCGTTATCCTCAATCTTTATGGTTGCCTTTACTCCTTTTAGAGTCCCAAGTCCTTGTTGGAACACCTCTTCCACGTCAGATAGAATTTGTGACAGACGTCCAGGTGAGACGGCATCATCTTTTTTGTCAGTCACAGTTAGTGCCAGAATGGAATGCCAATCCAATTGTAGTCTTCGGATCCATCCACGTCCCAATAATGGTGGTCCCCCATCTCGTAGTATATACATGTATAGTTTCTGTGTTTCCTTTCCGTTATATTCAACTGGCACCGTTATTTTTCCTCTGGGGTAGACCTTTTGCCCTGTGTATGTCTTCAATACAATGGACGTGTCCTTTAAGGGTATGTGTGAGAATAGTCGCTCATAGTCTCGTCGATTCATGACAGTTAGGGCTGATCCTGTGTCCAATTCCATCTTCACTGGGGACCCTGCTATCATGAGGGTGACCCAAATGGTTCGGTGATCTTCTTTTGCGATCACGTTGTGTAACTTTAAACAACTTAGTCGCCTGCTCCTGGAGTCCTTATCACTCTCCTGATCTTCTGAACTACTATCTGTCAGTTTCTTTACTTTCCTGTACTGTTCCTTAGTAGTTCTTGTCGTGTTGGTCTTCTTTCCCGACCTGCAGACTCTTGTTATATGTCCCATTTTCCCGCATTGCCTGCATATTTTGTCTTTAAACCAGCAGTCCTTCTGCTCATGGGTTGTTCTGCCGCAGCGATAGCACTTTTCGGCTCCATACGCCATTTCGTTAGCGCTGTATTCTTGTGGTTTCTGTTGTATTTCCGCAGCTCCCCGTGCTGCTGCTTCGTAGGATACTGCCACGCTGAAAGCCTGTTCTAGCGTCAGGTCCTTTTTTGAAAGTAGTCGTTTCTGGGTTCCTTCACTCTGGAGCCCGCAGACAAACTTACCCTGTAAGGTGTCTGCCAGTCCTGCTCCGAACTGGCAGTGCTTCGATAACTTGCGTAGTTCTGTAAGATAGTCAGCATTGCTCTCATCTTTGTGCTGGTTTCTTTTATGGAACTTGAATCTTTCTGCTATCAGCAGTGGTGTAGGGCTTAGATGTTCCTGAAAGATATTAACAATCTCTTCAAAACTTTTCTCCATTGGTTTAGCTGGGGTAATTAAATTCCGCAATAGGCCGTACATACTCACACCCATCAGATTTAATAATACCGACGCCCTCTTTCCATCAGCCACCTCATTTGCCTTGCAGTACACTTCAATTCTTTCCACATACGTGGTCCAGTCTTCTACCTCGTTGTCGAAAGCAGTGATACTGCCACTTTTCGGCATCTTGGGCGATTTAAAATGGCGCCTCCCACGCTTTTGCTTCTTCCCCAATGGAATAAAATGGCGCCTCCCGCGCTTTTGCTTCTTCCCCAACGGGATAAAATGGCGCCTCCCGCGCTTTTGCTTCTTCCCCTTACTGCCACGCTGCTCCTAGCGTTCTACGGGGTAATGGCGGCGACCCGCAGCTTCGGCGCATCTCGCTTTCCTTCCCCCCCGTTTAGTTTCTCTCCGCTGTCCTGTTCTCGAGCACCGACCGCGCCCTGTGCGCTCCACCCTCTCTCACTTGTTTTCCTTTCCCGGTGACGCTGCGCGGCCCGATTTGTAGAGCCGCTCGATCGAGCTTGAGCCCGCCGTAGTCCGGATGGGTCAGCGCGCTACCTGCTACCAGCACGATTCGCTGGAACCACAGACTCTCCCGCAATTCTCCAAACACCGATGGATTCTTTGGGCGGTTGCCCTCGGTCGACGCCCGTTGCTCAGACTACGACCTTCCAGGACCTTCCGTTCAGGCGAGATCCCCGTGAGATGATACCACACTACAGGTGAGTTCGAACTTACTCGTCGCCACTGTAAAGTCCGCGCCTCAATAATACACGGACTTCGGGAGAACAGTTTAACAGGTACTTTACTGAACAAGAGGCAGCTTGAAACTGAAACTACAGAAGCCTGCTAGGGCCTTTTATACAGGGGTGGTCACTGCCAGTACTGCAGTCTAAGACCAGTTATTCCCTTAAAGGTACATACACAACAGAGTGGTGATCCACTTCTTAGTGATATTCACCTTGCTAAAAACATAATCAGAAATCCTTTCCTCCATCACGGTTCGCTCATCCGAACCACTGTCTACCTTATCGCAACCTTGTTGCCGGTGTCCTGCTGCGATCACCATTTCCGTAGTGGGTTTTGCACAGGCGTGTTTGGGTCAGTCAGCTTTGCCTCTGACTACCTTCTTTGAGCGGTTCGAATCGCTCGCCCCCTGGGTTCTGGACACCGGACTTAGATACAGGCAGCGATACAGAGAAGACTTGAATAGACAGGTGGTTGGATGTAAACAAAACCAAGATTTTATTGAAGAGGAAAACTTGATACAATCTTATGGAAAATTACTAGTGTACACTTCTACAGGCAAAAATTACAAGGGAGTCATAATAATACTATACTTATACAGGGAAATGGGGAACACACGGCACATCGAGGGAAAACAACTATCTTAACAGTCCCCTTTTCCTTATCCAACCCCCTATACCTAACTAGGTTAAGCTATGAGGGGTCAGAATTCATGCTCACCAATCAAAAGGGTTTGTTAGACTCAAAGCAGCGGTTGGGTTTGGGGTTCGCTCTTGGTGCTCTCTGGAGCCTGCCGTCGTCACGTGGGCTCCGGGTGCTGTAAGGGCATTGTCCAGGTTCGAGTACCCCAAAGTTAAAGTCTCTGCTTGGGTACTTTACCTTGCAGGGATGGTCCTTCGTTGGCAGCTTGAGTTTGCATGAAGATAGTCGCAGGTCAGCTGAGGCTGAAGGCCCGATGATTCGAAGCCTACCCTCAGTTGGCCTTCCCTCTGGTGGTCTTCCCTCCTCCTCCCCTCATCGCGTCCCGCTTCGCCTGGCCTGAATTGCCCATGTTCGCCCAACCCGGTGTTGGGGCGAGTCTGGATAGAGTGGGAGAGGGCACGGGCAAAGGCCAGGGGGTAAGTGCGGGACGGGGGAAGAGCGGCAGCCACGAGGGCGAGGGGCCGAAGAGCTGGGGAGCGGCAGCACCAACGCCAGCATAGCAGCAGAGCAGCAGGGGAGCAGAGCAGGATTTCTCTGATTGCAACCTGGGGGCCTTCAATTATACCTTCATCGAAAAACCCTTATCTGCGCACCAAATCAGGTTAATTCTTTGTTTTAATTTTGGCGGGCTAGTTAAAATAATGGTAACAATCTATACTGACAATTTTTAGATGGCCGGTAATTGCATCTACCGGCCCGATAATTGACTCGTATTGTCCTGAAAGTCCTTCATGGGCTTGTCCAGCCTCGATGGATGTGCTTAATCTGTTTCCGATTATGTATGCAGACTGTTTGATGGCTTTAACTGTAGGCCTCATTGAATTTAGATCTGTCTCCAATTCGGTCTAATACATAATTCACAGTTCTGTCTGGGTCACAAAACACAAAGTTCTTTTCACAGGAAACCTGCAGCCTTAGTTTCGATTTCCCCCAAGCTGTCTGCGCTGCAGAATCCATTTTGGAGACCCATAGGCTTTCTGCCACGGGGCACGGATGCCATCTTGGGTACCCTTTTTAATTCAAAAATGTCCACGCAGGGTCCCTTTTATCGATAATAACCTTCGGGGAGATGCACAAATTTTGCAAATCTTACAGTCACAATGCAAGCCTTCATCTCACATATGGTGAAGAAGCTGCAAAGCCTAGACTGAACAACACAGTGACTACACACTATAAACAAAAGTCCATTCTCAGATCAGTTGAGTGATGTATAACAAGCTTATTTCAGTCCAGAAGCAATCATTAGTCTTGACTAATGAATTCTCCCCATTGAATGGCTTCATTCTGTAAGCTCTGATATACCAGTGAATAAAGCTTAAATGAGAAGAGAATTTAAAAAAAAATAAAAAAGTCAAACAGAAAACTTTGCTGGGATATATTTCTATGGCCGGAATTTTCCGGGATGGTGACAGGCGGGAATGTAGGCTGGTTGAGCGGGAAATTTGAAAAAGGTCAGAGCGTGTCAGGAACCCGCCGTCATCCCGCCCCCCACGTGCCTTTCCCACAGATGCATTTGCCGGTGTGGCAGCGACACGACCGGCAGCGGCGGGCGTCCTAATTCAAATAATTATCAGCTTGTTTACAGACACTTAAGAGCCTTTCTCCCTCTACATTTTAAATTTCCCTGCATGGCCACGAGATTCACGCAGCTCGGGAACCATGTCTGTCAACGTGAGGCAGGAGTTGAGTGGCCATTGCTCCAGCTGATTACTTGACAGCGTCAAATGTAGTTTAAAAGCTCCCAGCTGACAGCTGATCACTTTCCTCAGGCAGAAGCTGTTGCTGACTTTATTCCAGCACAGATTGAGTTTTCTGCAGGCTGCAAGTCTTTCCAGTAAAGTTTCCATCCAGTGTCACCTCATTGGAAGAACCTCTCTCACCGCTGACAGATCGCTTCTGTCAAATCTACTTGATCTGCCATCTATTCCATCAGCATGGGTGCCGTTTATACTATCTCACCTTGGCCCTCAGAATCTGACCACGATGAGCCCCAACACCAGCAGCACCAGGCAAACCAGCAGCACAAACGACAACAACACCAACCTTCTCCTCAATGCCCTGATGCTCCACAGGACAGAGGGCATCAGCACAGGGCTGCACCCGCTGGAGGCGATACCCCCAACACAGGGTATACAGGCAGAGGATGAGCTTCCTCAACATGACTGAGCAGCAGTGCCAAAGGAGGCTCAGACTTTCACATCAGGTCGTCGCAGACATTTGCACATTGCTGGAGGAAGACCTGCAGCCCAGAGGAGCGGGTGGACATGCCTTACCAGTGGCTGTCAAAGTGACCACTGCCCTCAACTTCTTTGCCTCAGGCTCCTTCCAGAGATCTGCAGCAGACATTTGCGGCATCTCACAGTCGGCCACCCACAGATGTATCACACAGGTCACCGATGCCCTCTTTGACAAGTCAGCCAATTATATCAACTTTGCCACTGATGAAGCCAGTGTTACTGAGCGGGTGCTCAGCTTTGCCGCTCCGGCTGGTTTCCCACGGGTGCAGGGCCTCATTGACTGCACACATGTGGCCATCAGGGCACCCCATCATCACCCAGGAGTGTTTATCAACTGCAAGGGCTTCCGCTCCCTCAATGTGCAGCTGGTCTGCAACCATAGGAAGATCATCATGCATGTGTGCGCGAGATTCCCTGGCAGCTGTCATGACTCTTTCATCCTGCGGCAGTCCACCCTCCCTCAGCTCTTTGCCCCTCCGAACATACCTGCCAGCTGGCTGCTTGGAGACAAGGGCTATCCACTGAAGACGTAGCTTATGGCACCCTTGAGGAGGCCAAGTACTGAGGCACAAGAGAGATATAATGAAAGTCACATTTCTACCTGATGTGTCACAGAGCAGACAATAGGCATGCTGAAAATGCGCTTCAGATGCCTTGACAGATCTGGAGGAGCCCTTCAGTATGCGCCAGCCAGGGTCTGCAGAATCGTCGTGGTCTGCTGCATCCTGCACAACATAGCGCAGCAGCGAGGTTTAGCGCTGCATGAGGAGCAAGGCACTGAGCGCACAGCCTCTGCGGAGGAGGAGGAGAAGGAGGTGGTGGAGGAGCATCAGCTGGAAGATGAGCAGGAGCTGGAGGAACCTGCAGTGCAGATGGCACCAGCACCCAAGCAGATTGCTGGCCGGGAGGCCAGGGATAGCCTCACCATGGCCAGATTTGCTTAACTTTACGTAGTTCACCCATACAGCTTCCACATGCTTCGCCAGGTTGGCGACATCCCACAGTCACACCATTAAGCATCCTTACAATGACCAATCCATTTCTTTCACAGTCACCACCATTGCTGGAGGTAACGTTATGTCTGACCTTTCACCCCAACTAACGAAGCCACTTCCAATGGTGCAAACAAACTTGTCCAAGACCGGAAAGATTTGAAAAGAAACAAATTGATGGTTCACATTAAATAAACTGAAACGTCACATCAACATTGAATATAACACCCAAGTGGCTACCCTTGTGAATCTACTTGTGTGGCATCTTTCTCTTATGCGTGCTTCTATGTGGTGCTACGTCTGGCTTCAGCAGAGGTAGAGGCAACCTGCTCACTTCCCTGCTGTGACTGCACAGACACTTTTTGCGGTTGTCCTCTGGGTTTTGGAGCCTGTGATGGCCCCGCCAAAGTCTGCTCCTTTTGCGACTGTGCAGGGGCAGACTCAGCCATCGCTGTCCAGGGAGGCTTCTGGGGCTCTGACTGAGGGGTTGGCAATGGGGGAGAGATGTGAGCACTTTGAAAGGAGCCCACACTTCCATGTCCCCTCTCACCATCATCCCTCTAATGGGCCACCCACACTTCCCTGCTAGCAAGGAGCTGGAGAGCATCTTGCTGCACATCAGTGGGGTCATGACGACCCACGTCTACACTGACATCACTCCTAGAGAGGACGTCTATGAGCCTCTGCCATCTATTCTCCATAGATACCCAGTTATTGTCCATAGATAGCCATCTATCCTCCATAGATAGCCATCTATTCTCCATAGAGACCATGTGCTCCTTTAAGTGGCGCATTAGCTGCTCCATGCAGGTGGCCATCCTTTCCATGGAAGAGCCTACAGTCGCCATCGCCTGCGACACAGTGGTGCTCATGCTGGAGATGAACTCCTCTGTTCTCTGGTAATTTGCAGCCATTGATGGGGGTCCACCACCAGTTCTCTCCCTCTCCCTCTTATTGTGGGCTCTCTTTTCCTGCAAGGAGGGAAGGAAGAGACAGTTGAGTGAGAGTGATGGAGTGAGTGTAGGGAGTGGATGCATTACTTCTGTAGAGGGGATGGAATAACAACAGAAAATGCTGGAAAAACTCAGCAGGCCAGGCAGTATCCATGGAGAGAGAAACAGAGTTAACGTTTCAGGTCTGGGACCCTTCGTCAGAACTCCTAGTTCTGTTGTTATTTCAGATTTCCAGCATTCGCAGTATTTTGCTCTTGAGACTATGATGGAGTTGGGTGGCAATACTAAGTGGCCTCCTTGTGTGTTGTTAGTTGGCATGATTGCATTATGATGAAGGTGAGTGTGAGGCTAGTAAGATGGGGATGTGATAATGTCGATAGAGAGAGAGGGATGGGTGGGTGTGCAAGGTATGTCGGTGTGAGTAAGGATGTGCAGGAGTAGAGTTGGGAAGGCAGAGTGATGGGGATGTGATGAGAGGTGCAGCAGGATGAAGTTGAGTGTGGCTTTGCACTCACCTTTCCTGAGCTAATGAGATTGTTGAAGCATTTGTAGCATTGCACCCAGGTCCTCCTCACCACATCCCTGCTGTTCACCTCCTCTGCTATTTGGAGCCAGGCTCTTTTGCTCTGCTGGGGAGGTCACTTACTCCTATCAGCAGGGAAGAGGGCATCCCTGCGTGCTCTGACTCCCTCCACAAGCGTATGGAGGGAGTCATCTGTTATTGAAAGAAAGAAAGGCTTGCCTTTATATAGCGCCTTTCACACCCACTGGATGTCTCAAAGCGTTTACAGCCAATGAAGTACTTTTGAAGTAACAACAGAAAATGCTGGAAACACTCAGCAGGTCAGGCAGCATCCGTGGAGAGAGAAACAGAGTTAACGTTTCAGGTCTGGGACCCTTCATCAGAATTGGAAAAAGCTGGAGATGTAACAGATATTAAGCAGGCAAGTACTTTTGAAGTGTAGTCACTGTTGTAATGTGGGGTATGCAGCAGCCAATTTGCACACAGCAAGCTCCCACAAACAGCAACGTGATAATGACCAGATAATCTGCTTTAGTGATGTTGATTGAGGGATAAATATTGACCAGGACACCAGGGATAACTCCCCTGCTCTTTGAAATAATGCCATGGGATCTTTTACTTCCACCTGAGCGAGCAGACGGGGCCTCGGTTTACTCATCCGAAAGACGGCACCTCTGACTGTGCAGCACTCCCTCAGCACTGCACTGGAGTGACAGCCTAGATTTATGTGCGTGAGTCCCTGGAGTGGGATTTGAACCCACAACCTTCTGACTTAGAGGCCAGAGTGCTTCCCACTTTTTAAAAATATATTATTCATTGAACATTAAAAATATTTACATCATCGTGATCATTCCATTGTATCATACAAAACCATTCCGCCGCTCTGCACCGCCATTCCTCCACCACATATCATCACCTGAAGTTTAATTTGTC
Source organism: Somniosus microcephalus (assembly GCF_052327205.1). Taxonomy (NCBI): domain Eukaryota; kingdom Metazoa; phylum Chordata; class Chondrichthyes; order Squaliformes; family Somniosidae; genus Somniosus; species Somniosus microcephalus. The sequence continues at coordinate 28,538,128 of NC_140998.1, read as the reverse complement.
TTCCATAACATATACTAATCTATTGTACTTAAAAATTGATCAGTAATCATGGCTCCAAATAAGGGAAGTGTGCCTGATAATCCCCCCATCATTTAATCTCCGGCCCTTCCCTCTCATGCTCCTTCCCAACTTTTCGGGCAGCTGTTGCTTTCTCCTGCATCCTCCGGCTCTTTTTCACCTCCTGTTTGAACTTTCCCTGCAGTTTCAGCCTCTTCCTTACATTAGGTTTGGGCCAAGGAGCTGCCCCTTCTCCCTCCTTCTGCCCCTCACTAACCTTTCCCTTTCTACACGATGCCACCCCACTCCCCACTTCCATGTCTCTGTCCCCCTCTGACTCCTCACTCTCGAGCTCTTCTGTAACCTCCCGTCCCTGCTCCCTGTCAGATACGTAATGTCCCTTAGAGCGTCTTCCTGCTATCACGATTTCTCCAACAGTGCCACTCCCTGCTCCCCGTTTCTTCTCTCTCTGGGACAATGGCGCATCTGCATCTATCTTGCTCCCTTCTGGCGTCTTTGTCTCCCTGCTCCCGTCCTGCTGCCCCTTTAAGGCTCCTGCCTCTTGCACACTCTCGTCTTGCCCCCTCCTGCTCCCCGAGATGTCCGACTCCCCGTCTTTCTTTGGAGTACTTACACTTACCCCGCACCCTGCTCCTGCCTCCCCTCCCCCCACGAACACCAGATTTGTTAGGGAGAGCTGAACTGTATTATGGCTTGACTCTGCCCTCGACCCGTGCTGCCCGTTGCTGTCTTTTTCCTTTTCCACCGTACTTGGTGTGTTTTCCCCCATCTCCATCCTGTTCTCTGCTCCGCAATTTTCTGCCTCTTCCTGCGCTCTTTTCTCCTTCCGTTCACCAGCTGTGTCCTCCACCTGCTCCGCTCCTCCGGCCGTTCCACTCACACCTCCTGCTCCTTCTCCCATCTGCTTGTCACTCAAGGGGCTTCCTTCTGCCTCACACTCACAGCGGGTGGGGCCTTTGTGATACACCCCACAGCTCTCCGCCTTGCAGCTCCGAGCGATGTGTTCAGGCTCGCCGCAGTTATAACAGTACAAGTCTGGACAGCTTCTTACAAGATGGTCGTGTCCAAGACAATAATAACAAACCTTCACCTGGTTATCATGCAGTACCCGGAAGTACTGCACTCCTTCCATTGTCTCAAATTACATGCTATATGGCAATGACTTCAGCCCCTCTGGGAACCGCACCTTTACATAATGGGTTCCATCTGCTACCCGCGTTCTGGACAGTATCTCTTCTTTATTGCCGAGCAAATTTTAATATCACACGACTCCAACTTTTTTATTAGCACATCATCCTCAATATAAACTGGCAGGTTTAAGAATGAGACCACCACCTCTTCAGAATATAGCAGAGATACCTCCAAGAACTTATCTCCAACCTTCAAACTCAGTAAAAGTCTTTCCACCTCCTCTCGGCCACTGACCGTCAGCTCGAACCCAATATTCGGCTTTGGTCGGCAGGCAAAGCAGCTTCCCTCGCTGCAGTCCTTATGTACCGCCTGGATAATATCCCAAGCTCGTATCTCCGTATACTCGCTCTGAACCACCACCGTGTTTTCTTTTCCAAACCTCCTGGGGTTCCTGCCCAAATATTTGGGCCTTTATTTCTGCCTTCCCCCAACATTTTCTCCCTTGATTAAATTCATCCTGGGCACATTGTTCTCTGAGGGACCCAGCACTCCGGGCCCTTCGGCGGCCATCTGCCTGCTGTTTAAGGACCAAAAAGGTCCTAAAACCTGAAAGTAAAAACACCACCAACTTTTTAGGAACTCACTCCAACTCCCTGCAGTAATCAAGCATCCAGCAACACCTGCTCATTCCTAGCCCCTCCCACCTAGACAGTGCTACCCTCTGAGCTACGGCTGTCAGTTGACACTACTTGTTCCTGGTGTTTTATGTCTGGCTGTTTTCTAAAAAAAAATCCATGTGATTTAAGCTTTTCATTCCACTTAAATTTAAATAGTGGAACAGGAAACCTGCTTTGAGTTTCCAATACCTACAATTGGAAATTCCCTTCAGGATGTCAGTTTAACAAAGTTGGGGGCGGGGGGGGGGGAGTGAGGGGGAAGGGGGATTTTGAATTAAAGGACTTTAGATAGATAGGGTTAATTGGATTTAAAAATGAGTTTCAACCGGATACATCTCCAAGCAAGTCCCATTGTTCCTACGTCAAGGGTTCAACAATATACATAATGTACCAGATCCTATGGCTGTCGCTTTAATGGTGCTGCTGCCTTTAAGGCCTGAATTGCACCGGAAATTCCTTTTCCTCATGGGCCTTCCACCAATTGTGTGTTGCTACCTGCGGCTAATGTCTGCTCTTTTCATTATAATGTGCCCACAAGGAGGATCAGCCTCATTTTAGCCCACCTGATGGAGTACACTTCCATTGCACTCTGCATAATTTGCTTCCCCCTGCAGCACCTGATATCACACGAGATGCGTAAATCCTGGGGACATAAGATGGCAATTTTGACAAGGCGCAACGTGTCAAAATTGGGTATCAGGGCAACAATGCGATTATTGATGAGGCCATTTTGGCACCCAGCTCGCCTATGGTTGCAGTTTATTTAAATGCTTTTAAAAGATAAAAACCTGGGAACTGCTTTGCAAAAAATATTTTTCTTGTGGCCAGTGCTTTTTATCTTTTCTTGGGATGTGGGCAACACTGGCAAGGATGCATTAATCGCCCATCTTTAGTGGCTTCGACCTAATTGTTTTTACAACTAATTGGCTTGGTGGCCACTTCAGAGGACTGGATGATGGTGGATAAGCCTGATTAAAGGTCTTTAAAAGAATGATGCAAGTAAACAAGACACAATTGCATTTGCCCTCTTTTTATTCTGCACATACGTCCTGCAGGGCTGGCACATGCAGAGGTATGAGTCCACTATCTTGGCCATGTGACCATCCATGGGTAAGCCTGGTGAGTGGGCTAACATTAAAATTAGAGCTCGGCCATTCACGGGTGCTGCCAGGAAGCACCCCATCACACAAAGGGTAGTGGAAATCTGGAGCTCACTCCCACAAGAAGCTGTTGAGGCTGGGGGGTCAATTGAAAATTTCAAAACTGAGATTGTTAGATTTTTCTTAGCTAAGGTTATTAAGGGATATGGAACCAATGGAGTTGAGATACAGACCAGTCGTGCTCTAACTGAATGGCGGCACAGGCTCGAGGGGCCGAAGGGCCTACTCCTGATCCATTGTTTCATTGGTGTCCCACCAAAGTTATGTCAGGAGGCCAGTGGAGCCCCCAATGGAATTTCAGCCCGAATGTTCGCAGACCATTGGACTGTGGGGAGCAACACAGCCAAGCTCGGTGTGACTTGCATGGTGTCCAGCAGGGGTCACTGGGGAATGAGGTGGAGCGGGAACACTGGCTGATTTTTTTCCCCCCATCCCTAATCCAGGGGGTGATGAGGTATTTGTAGCATCCCTACGGTGACAGCCACTAAAATCAGCTACTACAGAACAGACCTGAGATTGAACTGAGTTCAGATGTTCCTGGTCTCCAAAGCCCAACACTGCATCAGCCGGTCCATTTACCCATCGAACCACTGGCAGCTCAATGGCCTTTTAGAGTCATAGAGTTATACAGCACAGAAAGAGGCCCTTCGGCCCATCGCGTCCGCGCCGGCCATCAAGCCCTGTCTAATCTAATCCCATTTTCCAGCATTTGGTCCGTAGCCTTGTATGCTATGGCATTTCAAGTGCTCATCCAAATGCTTCTTGAATGTTGTGAGGGTTCCTGCCTCTACCACCCTTTCAGGCAGTGAGTTCCAGATTCCAACCACCCTCTGGGTGAAAAAGTTTTTCCTCAAATCCCCTCTAAACCTCCTGCCCCTTACCTTGAATCTATGCCCCCTTGTTATTGACCCCTCTATAAAGGGGAAAAGTTTCTTTCTATCTACCCTATCTATGCCCCTCATAATTTTGTATACCTCAATCAGGTCCCCCCTCAGCCTTCTCTGCTCCAAGGAAAACAACCCCAGCCTGTCCAGTCTTTCTTCATGGCTGAAGCGCTCCAGCCCAGGTAACATACTGGTAAATCTCCTCTGCACCCTCTCCAAAGCAATCACATCCTTCCTATAGTGTGGCGACCAGAACTGCACACAGTACTCCAGCTGTGGCCTTACCAGCGTTTTGTACAGCTCCATCATAACCTCCCTGCTCTTATATTCTATGCCTCAGCTAATGAAGGCAAGTATCCCACATGCCTTTTTAACCACCTTATCCACCTGTTCTGCTGCCTTCAGGGATCTATGTACATGCACACCAAGGTCCCTCTGATCCTCTGTCTTTCCTAGGGTCTTACCATTCATTGTGTACTCCCTTGCCTTGTTAGTCTGTCCAAAATGCATCACCTCACACTTTTTAGGGTTAATTTCCATTTGCCACTGTTCCGCCCATCTGACCAACCCATCTATATCGTCCTGTAGCCTAAGGCTTCCCTCCTCGCTATTTACCACCCCACCAATTTTCGTGTCATCTGCGAACTTACTGATCATACCTTTTACATTCACATCCAAATCATTAATGTAGACCACAAACAGCAAGGGACCCAGCACCGATCCCTGCGGTACCCCACTGGACACAGGCTTCCAGTCACAAAAACAACCTTCCACCATCACCCTCTGCCTTCTGCCACTAAGCCAGTTTTGGATCCAATGTGCCAAGGCACCCTGGATCCCATGGGCTCTTACCTTCCTGACCAGTCTCCTATGCGGGACTTTATCAAAAGCCTTACTGAAATCCATGTAAACCACATCCACTGCACTACCCTCATCCACACAACTAGTCACCCCCTCAAAAAATTCAATCAAATTGGTCAGACATGATCTCCCCCTGACTATCCTTGCCTCTCCAAGTGGAGACTAATTCTGTCCCTCAGAATTTTTTCCAATAATTTCCCTACCACTGATGTTAAAAAAAATAGCTATTGGGCAAAATAACATTTCCTTAATTACAGAATAAAATGTGTGAATTTTTTCTGTATGTTCTGCAGGTGAACCAGCTGCTTTTAAATTTTAAATTGATCTCTGTGCCAAGGTAATGATAGAGAAAGGTAACTACCAGTTTATACCGGGATACGACCTACTACCTGTATCACTATTTATACATTTTCCAGCTGTGTTTGTGTTTAGATCTTTTTAAATAAATTCTACTGTTCTGTTCTATCCAACATCAATTATTCCAAATGTGAGACATTTTATTGATTTGACACAGGGCGAGGAGACAAAGGGGGAGAAATTGGGTGAGTAGCGCCACCTGTTAGCGCCTAAAGAGGCAGTCAGTGGCTGTAGCGCCACTGGCTGCGCCTCCCGCGATATTCAGCGGGGGCGCTAATGGTGGCATTAGCCATTTGCGCTGCGCTGCCACCGATGATGTCATCGGTGTGCGCAGCGCCCCATTCGCGCCCTGAACGCGATATTTGGTAGCGAACGCCGCTGTAGCGCCGTTCGCTACCCGCGCCTGGTTCACGGGGCCTTGCTGCGCCGGCAGAGGCGCAAGTTAAGGTGGAGGTGCGGGGCGGCTGCTTTTTCGGCGGCCGCCTGCCAGCACCTCCGTCTCTGGCCTCCTAGTCCCCCCCCCCCCCGCGTCATTGCCGGCTGTTTCCCGAGAGCCCGGCAATTCTCCTTGGTGCCGGGCTCTTTTGCCCACACTCGCGATCGGGGTTCGTGCTGTTGCAGGGCCCTCCCCCTTAACAGTGGGAGGAAGGCCTGCAGTACCGCAGCGTGCCATGCCGCAACGCGTGGCGCTGTGGCACGTTGCGCTGTGACATTCAGTTTCAGCGCCCTAAGAGGGACGCGGAGCGCCTCGAGCTGCACCCCGTCTCCCTCTAGGGGCACTTCAACTGAATTTCTGACGATCGCTACAGTTTCGAATGCTGCGCAAAAACCAGCGCCCAGGCGAACTTGGCGCCAGTTTGGCGCCTCAACCCAATTTCTAGGCCAAAGATCCATACCTATGATTCCCTGCACATCAAGTTTTTTGATCTAAGTCATCCCATCTTGGCAGGAGGAGGGGGTCTGGCTGGCGAAGGGATATGGGTAGGAGGAAAAAGTACAGAATCTGGAGGCTTCCTGACAGAGTAAATAAAGTGCATCTATAAATGGGGCAGGCTAAAAGTGGGGTGGGGCGGGGGGTGTCGGGTGCAGGTGTAAGGTTCGCAAAATTCTGCAGATTCCCCCAAACCAAGAAGATTACCCCAAAGAAGACATTTTTGGACTGTTTAAAGAATATTGGGCCAAAAAGGGGCTTAAAGTCAAAACCCCAGGATTTTGGCTATTTTAAAAGGGCATGTCCAGGCCTGTGGAAGGCTGTGACAAAATGGTTGGGATGGACCTCTGTAAAACAAGCAGTTTGGGTATTGGCATAGGCCAAACTGTCTGGGAATGTTCTGGACTGTCTCAGTCATTTTTACATAATAACAATAGGCCTACGGAAGAGCAGTTCCCGCCAAAATTACAGAGCCATCAAGAGTATGCCTAATGCAGTACATGCCACTGACCAACAAAAGGGACCCTGGCCCCAGCAGGAGAAGACAAAACTTACTAATCGGTCATTTAAAGCCAATTTAGGTTTCGATGGACCATCCCAAACCTAGTTTACACCAACTTAAATCAATTAAGATAGATGGGACCAGCTCGAAACCCGTTAAAGAATTTTAAAACTATTAATGTTAACGAGCCCGCCAAAATTAACAATGGGCCAGAGAAGATTTGGTGGGCAGATAAGCAAGGCCTCAAACGGTATAATTGAGGCCTGCTTTTTCAGTGGAAGGAGGCATTCAGAATTCAACAGTCAATCGGTGAGAGCGAAACCATTCGGAGATCGCCGGAAGGACAACAGAAGGAGAACGGAAGGAAAGGAGAGAGGAATCCCGGCAACCAAGGGCCCCAAGAAACAAACAACCAACAATATTACTAACAACTAGGTAATATTGGGCCACCGCGACCAACAAGAAACCAACCTGGAAGAAACCGAAGATTTGCAAGTTTGTTTCCACTCTACAAACTATTCTGACTTACCCCGGGTAAGATTTGATGAAAAGACTCTAAACCCTATTTCTGACCAAAGGAAATTGGGTACTTACCCGATAGATCCAATACGCACCCGACCGCATCAGCGGACATGCGAAGGCTGAAAAAACAACGCAGGTGAAGTCTTCTACCGCGCCCGAGGTACGGCAGGCCCCAACTGCCACACCTAGAGAACCTCGAAATCGCGAACCTCTACAACTGTCAAGAAAGTCATTTGGTGAGCATTTTCCCTGGTCCTCTGGAGTCCAACTTAGTTAGTGTAGTGGGATTGGGAGGGGTGAAGAATTTTGTCCATTGTTACTCTCCCTCGTATATTCCGAAGTGTTCCCCCTTTTAGAGTGATAAGATTGTTGTGCTGTGTATATTTTCTTGTCTCAAATAAAATCCAAGTTCTTTTCACCAACTCAGTTGTCTGCTGTAATTTCATTACAACCCCCAAATAAGTCCAAAGTCTAGAACCAAGGGAGTGGGAGCGATTCGAACCGCTCAGGAATCAAAGGCAAAGCTGACCACACACACCACCCCTTACAGCGGGAGGTTTCGGAACAGGGTAGGGTGCAGAAGATCAGCTGGTGTTTGTACAATTTTCTAACTACAGTCCTGTTCAGCTTCCTTTGTGGAAATTAGTTGGCTCCCAGCCTGCATCTCCCTACAAGAGACATAGAGGAGATTGGGAGAGCACCACATTGCGGGTCCTGGATTCACAGCCCTTGGACTCCACACACTGCAGCTGCTACACTCCATTGCACCATACTGCCGGGCTCCTCCCATAGTATTTTTTTATTTGTTCCTGGGATGTGGGCGCCGCTGGCGCAGCATTTATTGGCCATCCCTAATTGCCCTTGAAAAGGTGGTGGTGAGCCGCCTTCTTAAACCGCTGCAGTTCGTGTGGTGAAGGTATTCCCACAGTGCTGTTGGGGAGGAAGTTCCAGGATTTTGACCCAGCGACGATGAAGGAACAGCGATATATTTCCCAAGTCAGGATGGTAACTTGGACGGGAACATTGAGGTGGTGGTGTTCCCATGCGCCTGCTGCCCTTGTCCTTCTAGGTGGTAGAGGTTGCGGATTTGGGAGATTCTGCCGAAGAAGCCTTGGCGAGTTGCTGCAGTGCATCTTGTAGATGGTGCACACTGCAGCCACGGTACGTCGGTGGTGGAGGGAGTGAATGTTTAAGGTGGTGGTTGGGGTGCCAATCATCTGGGCTGCTTTGTCTTGGATGGTGTTGAGTTTCTTGAGTGTTGTTGGAACTGCACTCATCCAGGCAAGTGGAGAGTATTCCATCACACTCCTTACTTGTGCCTTGTAGATGGTGGAAAGGCTTTGGGGAGTCAGGAGGTGAGATATTCACTGCAGAATACCCAGCCTCTGGCCTGCTCTTGTAGCCACAATATTTATGTAGTTGGTCCAGTTAAGTTCCTGGTCAATGGTGACCCCCAGGATGTTGATGGTTGGGGATTTGGCGATGGTAATGCCGTTGAATGTCAAGTGGTGGTGGTTAGATGCTCGCTTGTTGGAGACAGTCATTGCCTGGCACTTGTGTGGCACGAATGTTACCTGCCACTTATCAGCCCAAACCTGAATTTCTTCCAGGTCTTGCTGCATTCCAGCATAGACTGCTTCATTTTCTGAGGAGTTGCGAATGGAACTGAACACTGTGCAGTCATCAGTGAACTTCCCCACTTCTGACCTTATGATGAAGGCAAGGTCATGGATGAAGCAGCTAAAGATGGTTGGGCCTGGGACACTGTCCTGAGGAACTCCTGCAGCGATGTCCTAGGGCTGTGATGATTGACCTCCAACAACCACAACCATCTTCCTTTGTGCTAGGTATTACTCAGCAGAATTTTCCTCCTGATTCCCTTTGACTTCGATTTTACTAGGGCTCCTTGGTGCCACACTCGGTCAAATGCAGCCTTAACGTCAAGGGCAGTCACTCTCACCTCACCTCTGGAATTCATCTCTTTTGTCCATGATTAACGGATCCCAAACTGAGCATCGATGAGCAGGTTATTGGTGAGTAAGTGCCGCTTGATAGCACTGTCGATGACACCTTCCATCACCTTGCTGATGATTGAGAGTAGACTGATGGGGTGGTAATTGGCCGGATTGGATTTGTCCTGCATTTTGTGGACAGGACATACCTGGGCAGTTTTCCACATTGTTGGGTAGATGCCAGTGTTGTAGCTGTACTGGAACAACTTGGCTAGAGGCGTGGCTAGTTCTGGAGCACAAGTCTTCAGCACAACAGCCGGGATGTTGTCGGGGCCTTTGCCTTTGCTGTTTCCAGAGCGCTCAGCCGTTTCTTGATATCACATGGAGTGAATCAAATTAGCTGAAGACTGGCTTCTGTGATGATGGGGACCTCAAGAGGAGGCCGATATGGATCAGCCACTTGGCACTAGATGGTTGCAAATGCTTCAGCCTTGTCTTTTGCACTCGTGTGCTGGGCTCTGCCATCATTGAGGATGGGGATATTCCTGGATCTTCCTCCTCCTGTCAATTGTTTAATTGTCTACCACCATTCATGACAGGATGCGGCAGGACTTTGATCTGATCCGTTGATTAAGGGATCACTTAGCTCTGTCTATAGATTGCTGTTTAGCATGCATGTAGTCCTGTGTTGCAGCTTCCCCAGATTGGCACCTAATTTTTAGGTATGCCTGGTGCTGCTCCTGGCATACTCTTCTGCACTTCTCACTGAACCAGGGTTGGTCCCCTAGCTTAATGGTAATGACGAGGTCAAGTAGGTTTTTCCCCTCGTGTTGGTTCTCTCACCACCTGCCACAGTCCTAGTCTGGCAGCTATTTTCTTCAGGACTCGGCCAGTAGTGGTGCGACCGCGCCACTCTTGGTGATGGACATTGAAGCCTCCCACCCAGAGTGCATTCTGTGCCCTTGCTACGCTCAGTGCTTCTTCAACATCAGCTGAGGGAGGGTGGTATGGTGGTAATCAGCAGGAGGTTTCCTTGCCCATGCTTGACCTGGTGCCATGAGTCAATATTGAAGACACCCAGGGATACTCCCTCCTGACTGTATACCACTGTGCCACCACCCCTGGTGGGTCTGGACATACCCAGGAATGGTGATGGAGGAATCTGGGACATTGGCTGAAAGTTATGGTTCTGTGAGTATGACTATGTCAGGCTGTTGATTGACTAGTCTGTAGGACAGCTCTCCCAATTTTGATACAAGTATTCGAAGCTGGTGCTGAGGTCGATGCCGGGTGGTCCATCTGGTTTTATTCTTATTATTGTTTTTCGTAGTGGTTTGTTATAACTGAGTGGCTTGCTAGGCCATTTCGGAGGGCAGTTAAGAATCAATCACATTGCTGTGGGTCTGGAGGCACATATAGACCAGACCAAGCAAGGATGGCAGATTTCCTTCCCTAAAGGGCATTAGTGAACCAGAGGGGTTTTTACGACAATCCGATAGTTTAATGGTCACCATTACCGACACTAGCTTTTCATTCCAGATTTATTTAATTAACTGAATTTAAATTCCCCCAGTTGCCATGGTGGGATTTGAACCATGCTCTCCGGATCATCAGGCCTCGGGATTACTCATTCAGTAACATAACTGTTGTGTATGTAACCTGTTCCACCTTAAGAGAGCTTAAGCCTGTTCCACCTTAAGAGATGTACTACTTTCTCAGGCTGCTGTAGACGTAATACCGGGGGTGAACACACCGGTATATAAGCACTGTGCAGTAATCTTGTATTCAGTATAGTCCCTACCTCCAACCAGTAAAGACCTGTTTTTATTGTTACTCATTAGTCTGTGTCTTAATTAACTAAATAATTCACAGACTTAACACTGGCGACGAGTCAGGTTCTTACCCTGCGGCAGTTATTCCACGGCGGTTGAAGAGAGGTTTCAAACCACCCCACCCCACTGGAAGCAACAGGCATTAGGACCCTGAAGCCTCCATCAGCTTGTGAACCGGAGTAGAAGACAGGGCTGGGGAAGACACAGGTACAGGGCGATAGCGATCGGCAGATAAGGGCCGGGCCGCTTTGAAGTGAGGGGCGCAGCCGGGCCATCGATCGCAACCACCGATAAGGGCCGCACTCGGGCTGAAAGGGCAGCGGCTGCAGAAATTGAAGGCGCGAGAGCCGCGGTGAAAAGCGCGGGCCATCGATCGCGATCGGGAGATAAGGGCTTTGGAGTGCGAGGCGCAGCCGGGCCATCGATCGCAAGCACTGATAAGGGCCGGGCCGCTTTCAAGTGCGAGGCGCAGCCGGGCCATCAATCGCATCCGCTGATAAGGGCCGCACTCGGGCGATCGCGGCGAAGATAAGGACCGCACTCGGGGGCTGAAGGGAGACGGCGTCGGGGGACGGGTGAAGACCGCCAAGCGTGGGAAAACCGCCATTTTGTGGGCGGAGGACGACGGCAAGAGCGGGAAGCCGCCATCTTTGATAACAAGTAAAGAAAATAAAATCTGAGAAATTGCAAATCTACAATGCCTAAACACGGGAATATTAGCACCTTTGATAGTGACCTCGAAGATTGGGCCATATATGTTGAAAGAGTAAAAAATTATTGTAAGGCCAATAAAATTCGTGACCAAGATAAAGCTCTAACATTATTAAATTTAATGGGTGCGAAGACATACGGGCAATTGAAACACCTGTTATCACCAGATGAACCGGCGGATAAGACGTTCGATGAGATTGTTACTGTCCTGAAAGATCATCTAAACCCCACGCCGCTGATGCTAGCGGAACGATTTAAATTTTATGACAGAAGGCAGCTACAGCATGAAAGCAATGCTGAATATTTGCTGGAATTGCGTAAATTAGCGAAATATTGCCAGTTTGGAACGGGACTGACAGATGCACTACGAGACAAATTTGTGTGTGGTTTATTTAAACAGGATACACAAAAGCGACTGCTCGAGGAGAATGAGCTGATGCTTGAGAAGGCGGTCACTATGGCAGCAGCACACGAAGCTGCAGCGAGAGGCACGGCAGTAATGCAGCTACGGTCACCGGAGCTCAGTGCACACAAATTGGGTGTGAGTTCTGGCAAATGTTATCGTTGTGGAAAGACAACGCATGATCAGAACCAGTGTTGGTTTAAAAACCAAGAATGCAGAACATGTGGTAGGCTTGGACATATAGCTAGAGTATGCAGGTCAGGGAAGAAGACCAGCAACAAGAAGTCACCGCAAGGGAAATACGCAAAGGTACACAAGGTGGCCGAACAGGAGTCCGATTCAGACGCTAGCAGTAATGAACTGGCTGGCTTAAGCAGTATTGAACTGGCTAGCTTAAGGGTACTCAACGTTGGTAAGGGTGCAGACCTCCAGACAATTTGGGTTACTCTTCAGATAGAAGGAGTCCAAGTAAAAATGGAATTGGACACTGGATCGGCATTGTCGGTCATGAATAAGAAAGATTACAGAAGGTTATTCCAACATATTCCCCTACAGGATACGGAGATTATATTGACAACCTACACGGGGCAGAGAGTGTACCCCATCGGGACAATAAAGGTTGCAGTGGCCAACAAGGGCGAAGGAAGTCAAATAATGGACTTATATGTGCTACCGGAGGGAGGTCCACCACTACTAGGCCGGGAGTGGTTTAGAAACATAAATATGGACTGGCATTCGCTAAAAGCCATAAAGAGTGAGAACTCGGTGCAGATAATCAGCCCAGACTCTAAAACTGATGATGGTAAGACCAACCCATGTGCAAAAGACAAAGTTTCAGCACAGAATTCCACTGAGCAACAACAACATAGTTTAACAGAGAATTCTGAGTCTGTCAAGTCTACTGATATGCACATTTTTGAGGGACACTGGGCTCGAACTCAACTCCATTTCAAACTACAACAGCAATTAGAACAAATGATTCGCCGTTTTGAGCAAGAGATGAATGAAATAAAAAAAGTTCTTTGTTACAGAGTGGGAGAATCTGGAAAGTCAACAGAAGCAACTGATGGAGAAAATGGAGCAGGAGCACACCAACCATCTGCGCGAGGAGGCCGAACGAATCAAAGCTGATTCAGGTTCTGAATGTGCGTGCCATAATCTGGTGTCAGAAGAGTTAACGGTCAGCCAACTCCTTCATATGCTGAGGGACAAGACTCTGAAATGGGAAAAACTTGAACACGAGCTGCGATCTTCAAAGGAAAAGGGTTCGGAGCTCTCAAAAGTCATTGAGATGGCTGATGTGACGACACAGACTGAAACGACTGCAACAGAGCAGCCATTGGATGCCAAAAGTACGCTGACTCACGTCAATGTAGAACAACAGACCGCTGAAACAGCTGCTCCGGTAGAGGGATCTCCAAAGGAAGTTGAAGTATTAAAATCACAAATGAGGTCACTAGTAAACGACTTGCTGAAAGCCCAGAAAAAGCTGGATGCAGAGGTACACATGAAGAAGTCTCTTCAGGAAAGATGTCTGGATTTGGAACAAGAGCTGGCTAACGTCCAGCTGGGTATGGAGGAAATAGACGACTCTCTCACTGGTCTAGCTCAGGACGACACCGAATATTACCATGACCTGGTGGACGACACCGAATATTACGATGTTCTGTCCTGCCCAGCTTGTAACTTCGACTCCCAAAGTGCAGAAATCATGGAGGAGCACCAAAAGTCTACGGAACATCGGGAGAAGCTGGCTCTACGACGGAAACAGGAGGAAGAGAAGGAGGAACTGCACATGCAGCTGGCAGCTGTGGCAGCTGACAATGGAGCCCAGAGAGTCTCCAAGAAGCAGAAAAGGAAAAGTAAAAACAGAAGATGACCCATCTGAACCATTATCACCTCTACCAGATCACACACGTGGTCCCACCGAACGGAGCCAAATCAGTTCGGAAGTTCAAGCTGTTAAATCCATGAAAGGACTATTGAATGAGTAACGTGAACCGATTACACCACAGAGATTGAATCTGTGAACTGTTTTTCGCAGAGACTGAATCTGTGATATGTTACGTTAAACATGAAGTTATATATGTATATATGTTATTACGTTATGTTAAATGGGGGGGATGACTATAAAGCTAAGAAGGGAGGAGTGTTGTGTATGTAACCTGTTCCACCTTAAGAGAGCTTAAGCCTGTTCCACCTTAAGAGATGTACTACTTTCTCAGGCTGCTGTAGACGTAATACCGGGGGTGAACACACCGGTATATAAGCACTGTGCAGTAATCTTGTATTCAGTATAGTCCCTACCTCCAACCAGTAAAGACCTGTTTTTATTGTTACTCATTAGTCTGTGTCTTAATTAACTAAATAATTCACAGACTTAACAATAACCACTATGCTACTGTTCCCGTTTCAGATCGGTTAAGTAGATAATTTCAGTATTATTTTAAATTTCAAAATCTGTGCTGTTTCCTTGTACATATTTTAAACATGCATGCCTTCAGATAACCTAAAACTATAAATCTTGAGTGGCTGCATATTTAGCTGTCTGTTGCCCACTGTGGCCTTAACATGGGTGTCACATTAGTGGAGAATGAGTCACCCATCAGCCAGCTCCAAAGACAGATATAGCTGAGCTACAAGTTCCTTATCTATTTGGCTCAACTCCATCCATGAAAATGCAGACAGAATGATAGCTGGAAAAACTACTGATGCTAATCAGAACAAGACTGCACTATCTCTTGATATGTTCTTCACATTCAGCCCTGTCTCTTGAACTGTCTCCTCGCTAAGACTGTAGCTGCTAAATGCCTCCCTGTCTGGTGTTGTATTCCTTGAGGCAGCCAACGCTATCCTCAATCTTACCCCCTCCCTTCACCTTCGACAACCAGTTCTTTACCCAAACACACGGAACAGCCATGGGGACCAAATTCGCACCCCAATACGCAAACATCTTCATGCACAAGTTCGAGCAAGACTTCTTCGCTGCACAGGATCTCCAACCAACGCTATACACCAGATACATCGACGACATTTTCTTCCTATGGACCCACGGCGAAGAATCACTGAAAAGACTACACGATAACATCAACAAGTTCCATCCCACCATCAAACTCACCATGGACTACTCCTCAGAATCGGTCTCATTCCTGGACACACGAATCTCCATCAAAGACGGACACCTCAGCACTTCACTCTACCGCAAGCCCACGGACAACCTCACGATGCTTCACTTCTCCAGCTTCCACCCTAACCACGTTAAAGAAGCCATCCCCTATGGACAAGCCCTGCGAATACACAGGATCTGCTCAGACGAGGAGGAACGCGATGGACACCTACAGACACTGAAAGACGCCCTTGTAAGAACGGGATATGACGCTCGACTCGTCGATCGACAGTTCCGACGGGCCACAGCGAAAAATCGCATAGACCTCCTCAGAAGACAAACACGGGACACAACCAACAGAGTACCCTTCGTCGTCCAGTACTTCCCCGGAGCGGAGAAACTACGCCACGTTCTTCGCAGCCTTCAACATGTCATCGATGACGACAAACACCTCGCTAAGGCCATCCCCACGCCTCCACTACTCGCTTTCAAACAGCCGCCTAACCTCAAACAGACCATCGTTCGCAGCAAATTACCCAGCTTTCAGGAGAACAGCGACCACGACACCACACAACCCTGCCACAGCAACCTCTGCAAGACATGCCAGATCATCAACACAGATACCATCATCACACATGAGGACACCACCCACCAGGTACATGGTACATACTCATGTGACTCGGCCAACGTTGTCTACCTCATACGTTGCAGGAAAGGATGCCCCGGAGCATGGTACATCGGCGAGACCATGTAGACACTGCGACAACGGATGAACGGACACTGCGCAACAATCACCAGGCAGGAGTGTTCCCTCCCAGTCGGGGAACACTTCAGCAGTCAAGGACATTCAGCCTCCGATCTTCGGGTAAGCATTCTCCAAGGCGGCCTTCGAGACACACGACAACGCAAAATCGTCGAGCAGAAACTGATAGCCAAGTTCCGCACCCATGAGGACGGCCTCAACAGAGATCTTGGGTTCATGTCACGCTACATGTAACCCCACCTGACGCAGGGTCATCCAGACTCGAGTCGACATTGGCTTGTTCTCTCTACACAGATGCGGCCGGACCTGCTGTGATCTCCAGCCAAAAAAAATGTTTTTTGTCTGTTTTTTTGTTTTTCATACCGACCCCAGCATCTGCAATATTTGACCCCTTGTGACCCCACCTCATTGTTCTTTGATGTAATGTTTCCCTGACTGACCTGTTTGGACACCATTCACACCTTTGACTGCTGTGATTATCTCTCTGCCGAGGTGTGATAAATGGCAGTTGGAAAGGTTACCTGTAAACATCTGACATGATTCTCTGACTATATAAGCTGTGTCTTTATGCATTTCTCCACTTCACCTGAAGAAGGAACAGCGCTCCGAAAGCTTGTGATTTCAAATAAAGCTGTTGGACTATAACCTGGTATTGTGTGACTTCTTACAATTACCCCCTCCCAATCATCCTGACTTCCTGAGTCACTGACAGGTACTGCACCTTTAACAAGGATCTTACCCTCCGCACCGAACAGGCAACATGAACCAAAATCAAAAATGGAACATTATCAGCAACTCCATTGTTGATTGTTTCTACTTTTCTTCACCCAACAGCTCAAGTTCACGTCACCATGTTCACACCAATATACTTTAAATGCGGAGCAAAAACCTGGCTGGGACACAATGGGGGAGTAGGACAAGAGTTCTATCCCTTTAATTCTACGCACAATGAGAATCCCAAATTTGTCCCCCGCATGGGAGGCAAGGGTGATTGTAACTTTCAGCACTGGTGCAAAATGAGCAATATTGAATTGCTCGCCCGTTGTACACCCCGCACGATTTTCCTTTCCATTTAAGTCAACTGAAGGTAAAATTGGGCGAGCTGTATAATGGATACCTAAATCTATATCACTCATTTTACACTGTCGTCCAAAGTTAAAATTACCCAAACGGAGTGAAGGAGATACGTTTCTCTGCCAGGGGTGGGGGGTAAATCACTCGAGGGAAGGAAGAGCAGGGGAGTCATCCCCGGTGTCCTGGCCAATATTTATCCCTCAACCAACATAACAAAAACAGATGATCCGGACATTATCGCAATGCTGATTGTGGGAGCTTGCTGTGTGCAAATTGGCTGCCGCGTTTCCCACATTACAACAGTGACTCCACTTCAAAAGTACTTCATTGGCTGTAAAGCGCTTTGGGACGTCCGGTGGCCGTGAAAGGCGCTATAGAAATGCTAGTCTTTCTTTCTTTTAATCCCTGGTCCTCTCATGGTCACCCCCAGCAGACACTTTTACTGTAGCCTCGGTGGAGGCGAGAACATGTTTCCTGCCCGAGCGCAAGCTTCTTCACCCAGTCATCCCAGAAAAAGGTGTGCGGGGACAGGGAATGGATGTTAGCCCTGTCGTGTGCTGTTCTTGACACAGCCTGGCGATTGGTTATAGTGCAGCATTTGCAGGGACCTGAGAATAGATCAGCAATCCACCGTCTCAGCGGTATGTGGGACAAAAAGCGAGACTCCAATGGGGATTCAAAGAACACAAAGAAATGACTGCTGTGCCCGCCTCTCGATGTTGAGGCAAATGGTGTTACAATGCACTGAACCTATACTGTGGTGTCATCAGGGATCAGTTGTTTCTGAGCAAAGCGGTCAGGAGAGCAGAATGGATGGTGTAGTCAGCTTGAATATTAACCTCTTTGGTCTGCGACACGGGTCCAATTTCCATTCCAGAACGATAGGTTAAAAGTCTCCTTTCTCTATCAGCTGTAGAGGGAGCTTTTCCTCTAATTCAGAATTCGAGCTTTTGTGTTGTATAGCTGGAGCAAATCTAACGAGCAGTACAGTGACCTGGCAGCAACGTAAGACGGAATGTAAAATACTGCGGATGCTGGAAATCTTCAATGCAAACAGAAAATGCTGGAAACACTCAGCACATCCGGCAACATCTGCAGAGAGAGAGAGAAATGTAGGGTTAGCGTTTCAGGTCGATGACCTTTCGTCACAAACTGGCACAAGCCTGCATGACGAGCTCTACGTCGTTGCACGCCAACTGTATGTTGAAGCATGGTAGATGCAGTATAATGTGGATAAATGCGAGGTTATCCAATTTGGTGTCAAAAACAAGAAGGCAGATTATTATCTGAATGGCAATAGATTGGGAGAAGGGGAAGTGCAACGAGACCTGGGCGTCCTTGTGCACCAGTCGCTGAAGGTAAGCATGCAGGTGCAGCAGGCGGTTAAGAAGGCAAATGGTATGTAGGCCTTCGTAGCGAGAGGGTTTGAGTACAGGAACAAGGATGTTTTGCTGCAGTTGTACAGGGCCTTGGTGAGACCACATCTTGAGTATTGTGTACAGTTTTGGTCGCCTTAACTGAGGAAGGATGTTCTTGCCATGGAAGGAGTATAGCGAAGATTCACCAGGCTGATACCTGGGACGGCAGGAATGATGTATGAGGAGAGAGTGGGTCGATTGGGCTTGTACTCACTGGAGTTTAGAAGAATGAGAGGGGATCTCATTGAAACATAAAATTCTAACAGGACTAGACAGACTAGATGCAGGAAGGATGTTCCCGATGGTCGGGGAGTCCAGAACCAGGGGTCACAGTCTAAGGATAAGGGGTAAGCCATTTAGGACTGAGATGAGGAGGAATTTCTTCACCAAGAGAGTGGTGAACCTGTGGAATTCTCTACCACAGAAGGCAGTAGAGGCCAATTCATTAAATATATTCAAGAAGGAGTTGGATATATTTCTTAAGTCTAAAGGGATCAAGGGGTATGGGGAGAAAGCAGGGACAGGGTACTGAGTTTGGATGATCAGCCATGATCGCATTGAATGGTGGAGCAGGCTCGAGGGGCCGAATGGCCTACTCCTGCTCCTATCTTCTATGTTTCTATGTTTTTATGAATGAGTGGAAGCCCGTCCTGCTCGTGTATACATTGGGGTCCTATGTTGGACCACGCAAGGCTCTGTGTCTGCAGCCAACCTTGCCCTATGCCTGAGGGAAGCCTCAGATGCCAGTCTAACTGCTTTCTTGCCTCCATAGGGAAAGATATGAAGACGTTGGCTCTGGCGAAGAGCACATTGTTCACCTGCTTGATGCAGGCATGCACAGTAGATTGACTAATATTGCTAATGTTTTTTAAAATTTGTTTTTGGGATGTGGGCGTCACCGGCAAGGCCAGCATTTATTGCCCATCCCTAATTGCCCTTGAGAAGGTGGTGGTGAGCCGCCTTCTTGAACCGCTGCAGTCTGTGGGGTGAAGGTACTCCCACAGTGCTGTTAGGTAGGGAGTTCCGGGATTTTGACCCAGCGACGATGAAGGAACGGCGATATATTTCCAAGTCAGGATGGTGTGCGACTTGGAGGGGAACTTGGAGGTGGTGGTGTTCCCATGCGCCTACTGCCCTTGTCCTTCTAGGCAGAAGAGGTCACGGGTTTGGGAGCTGCTGCCGAAGAAGCCTTGGTGAGTTGCTGCAGTGCATCTTGTAGATGGTACACACTGCAGCCACGGTGCGCCGGTGGTGGAGGGAGTGAATGTTTAATGTGGTGGATGAGATGCCAATCAAGCGGGCTGCTTTGTCCTGGATGGTGTCGAGCTTCTTGAGTGTTGTTGGAGCTGCACTCATCGAAGCAAGTGGAGAATATTCCATCACACTCCTTACTTGTGCCTTGTAGATGGTGGAAAGGCTTTGTGTGTAAGGAGGTGAGACACTCGCCACAGAATATCCAGCCTCTGACCTGCTCTTGTTGCCACAGTGTTTATGTGGCTGGTCCAGTTAAGTTCCTGGTCAATGGTGACCCCCAGGATGTTGATGGTTGGGGGATTTGGCGATGGTAATGCTGTAGAATGTCAAGGGGCGGTGGTTAGTCTCTCGTTTGTTGGAGATTGTCATTGCCTGGCACTTGTGTGGCACGAATGTTACCTGCCACTTATCAGCCCAAGCCTGAACGTCGTCCAGGTCTTGTTGCATGCGGGCATGGACTGCTTCATTATCTGAGGAGTTGTGAATGGCGCTGAACACTGTGCAGTCATCAGCGAACATCCCCATTTCTGACTTTATGTTGGAGGGACGGCCATTGATGAAGCAGCTGCAGATGGTTGGGCCTAGGACACTGCCCTGAAGAACTCCTGCAGCGATGTCCTGGGGCTGTGATGATTGACCTTCAACCACCACAACCATCTTCCTTTGTGCTAGGTATGACTCCAGCCAGTGGAGAGTTTTCCCCCCGATTCCCATTGACTTCAGTTTTACTAAGGCTCCTTGATGCCACACTGGGTCAAATGCTGCCTTGATGTCAAGGGCAGTCACTCTCACCTCACCTCTGGAATTCAACTCCTTTGTCCATGTTTGGACCAAGGCTGTAATGATTGACCAAGCTGAGTGGTCTTGGTGGAACCCAAACTGGGCATCCGGGAACAGGTTATTGGTGAGTAAGTGCTGCTTGATCGCACTGTCGATGATACCTTCCATCACTTTGCTGATGATTGAGAGTAGACTGATGGGGCGGTGCTTGGCCGGGTTGGATTTGTCCTGTTTTTTGTGGACAGGACATACCTGGGCAGTTTTCCACATTGTCGGATAGATGCCAGTGTTGTAGTTGTACTGGAACAGCTTGGCTAGAGGCGTGGCTAGTTCTGGAGCACAAATCTTCAGCATGATAGCCTGGATGTTGTCGGGGCCCACAGCCTTTACTGTATCCAGTGCGCTCAGCCGTTTCTTGATATCACATGGAGTGAATTGAATTGGCTGAAGACTGGCTTCTGTGATGGTGGGGATCTCAGGAGGAGGCTGATATGGATCATCCACTTGGCACTTCTTGCTGAAGATGGTTGGAAATGCTTCAACCTTGTCCTTTGCACTCACGTGCTGGTCTCCACCATAGAGGATGGGGATATTCATGGAGCCTCCTCTTCCCGTTAGTTGTTTAATGGTCCACCACCATTTAAGACTGGATGTGGCAGGACTGCAGAGCTTTGATCTGATCCGTTGATTGTGGGATCACTTAGCCCTGTCTATAGCATGCTGCTTCCGCTTTTTAGCAAGCATGTAGTCCTGTGTTGCAGCTTCCCCAGGTTGGCACCTCATTTTTAGGTACGCCTGGTGCTGCTCCTGGCATGCTCTCCTACAATCCTTATTGAACCGGGGTTGGTCATCTGGCTTGATGGTAATGTTAGAGTGAGGATTTGCCAGGCCACGAGGTTACAGATTGTGGTGGAATACAATTCTGCTGCTGCTGATGGCCCACATCGCCTCATGGATGCTCAGTTTTGAGCTGCTAGATCTGTTCTGAATCTATCCTATTTCTCTCCTTCTTCTTAGGCAGTCCCTCGGAACCGAAGATGACTTGCTTCCACATTAAAAATGAGTTCTCAGGTGACTGGTGAGTCCAATGCGGGACCTACAGTCTCTGTCACAGGTGGGGCAGACGGTGGTTGAAGGGGTGGGTGGGTGGGGTGCTTGGGTTGACGTGCGCTCCTTGCACTGCCTGCGCTTGGCTTCCGCTTGCTCCTGGTGAAGAGACGCGAAGTGTTCGGCGCCTTCCCATTTAGCACGGTGGTAGTGCCACACAACTCGATGGAGGGTGTCCTCAGTGTGAAGACGGGACTTGGCTTCCACAATAACTGTGCGGTGGTCACTGCTACCAATGCTGTCATGGACAGATGCATCTGCACCTGCTGCAGCCTGGAGTGACCCTGAGGCACAAAGATTCAGAACCACAGTCACTTTCAGAGCTGCAGGCCAGGACGAGCGTGACCTGGTGCTGGGCGGCAGTTGGTGCTGCAGCAAATGACGGAGCTCTGCGACGGCATCCTTGGTAAGGCAGAGCCTCCTCGCACACTGCTCTGTGCTGAACTGCGGGGATGGAGTACTTGGCCTGTATACACCCAGTGGGGTAAGGCCTTCTGCGCTCCCAACACAGCTGCACGTCTCTGTACTCTCCCCCCCTACCCCACCCTGATCTCCTCCCCATCCCACTCGATCACTGACCCCTCCGCAACCACCATCTCGCCCCTCCCCTGACCATGCCCCACAGCCCCCACCACCAGACCTA
Organism: Somniosus microcephalus; assembly: GCF_052327205.1. NCBI lineage: Eukaryota > Metazoa > Chordata > Chondrichthyes > Squaliformes > Somniosidae > Somniosus > Somniosus microcephalus. Next base: position 28,516,042 of record NC_140998.1, on the reverse strand, counting down.
CCTGTGCCTCCGCTACGTGCTTCTGCTGTTATTATGTTTGTCATGAACCTTATCATTTAGGAAGAAATGACTCATGAAATAACACTGGGCGGCCAGCTGGTGGCACCATCCAAGGAGTATAAATACTCGGGCGTGGGCCCAGCTTGCCCAGGACGTTTTTGTAACCAGGAACTAGTGATGTAACTAGAATCTTATGGTTGTGAAACAGTTGATTAAAACCTTGTTTTATACTCAAACCAAGTGCTTAGTGAGTTCTCTTACGTCAATGTTATTACTGGTAATGACGCTCCCACCCCCCGTGGCACATTCCCGCATTCCAAAATGCCCAGAAACACCTGCATGTTTCCTGCATGATACCAGGAACCTGCTGACATGACCAACAATCCGAGAACCTATTTGTATTATAAACCTGCAGAAACATTGTAAAAAGACGTCCTGCAGCTAAAAACTGCAGGCCTTTTGGGAAAGCTGTGCTTCCGGGCGCCCCGTTCAGAACCCCCTCCTCCCCGCTCCGAACGTGCAGCTCCGTAAAAGTTGGGGCCTGCGTGTCAGATAATTTCCATTGTGTCTGGCCTGATAACAGGCCAATCTCAACAGCTTTCGGTGGGGTGGCTGGCAGCCTGAGATCGTGAGGGGGTCGGCAGGGAGAGTTGGTGATGGCGGGGTGGGGGTGGTGGGGGTCGGGGAGAGATTGGGAGTCAGAGATCCTGGAGGGGGGTGGGGGCGGAGGTCGGACAGATCCCGGGGGTGTTTACAGGGTAGCTTATTGGACCTGGAGGAAACACACCTGCTCCTCCTGGCCCACAGGCAATGCTGGAAAGGCACTTACCTTATGGATCCAGCCCTTCTCACCTCCTTTTGCCTGCCAGGTTTCCCGAGGCCAGGGAAACCGGGCCAACATGAGTTAAAAATAGAAAGCCTGTTAAAAAGGACGCACGCCGCCTCCTTTAAAGCTTTCAATGACCGACCCAGTAAGAAAGTACAGCTCATAATGGGGTTCGCTCGTTCAAAAAGAGCTGTCTGGGACTTTCCAGCACTGCCCTAGGGATTACCAGTTCTCCTTTCCTGGCCTCACCTCCCTGCCATAGCTGACATACGGCAGGTGGGGAAAGGATGACTGGTAGCTCTTCAGGCCTGCGGGGGGTGGGGGTGGGGCGGTAGCGTTAGACCGCAGTACCCCATTCTCCCGCTGTTTCCACCACTGTCCCACCTGTATTTTGGGGCAGGATAGTGGAAGACCTGACCTCCAGGTTGTGAGAAAGATACTGCGAGGGGAAAGTGGACTGGATAGCATTTCTGTGATGCTGAAGGAACACAAGGTTAAGGAGCCCTGCCAATTCTGTACTGCTTCAGAGATGGCCTCCTGGATATCATAGAATGGTTACAGCACGGAAGAAGGCCATTCGGCCCATCGAGCCTGTGCCGGCTCTCTGCAAGACCACTCCCCCTGCCCTTTCCCCATAGCCCTGCAAATTTCTTTCCTTCATATTTTTATCCAATTCCCTTTTGAATGCCACGATGGAATCTGCCTCCACCACCCTTTCAGGCAGTGCATTCCAGATCTTAACCACTCGCTGCGTAAAAAGTTTTTCCTCACGTCGCCTTTGGTTCTTTCACCAATCACCTTAAATCTGTGCCCTCTGGTTCTCGACCCTTCAGCCATTGGAAACAGTTTCTCTTTATTTACTCGATCTAAACCCTTCATGATTTTAAACACCGCTATCAAATCTCCTCTTAGCCTTCTCTGCTCCAAGGAGAACAGCCCCAGCTTCTGCAGTCTATCCACGTAACTGTAGTCCCTCATCCCTGGAACCATTCTAGTCTGTCTCTTCCGTACCCTCTCCAAAGCCTTCACGTCCTTCCTAAAGTGTGAATTCCCATGCCCTGTTACTGACAGCGCATTCTCAGCACACCTATATGGAGCTTCTTCTATTTGCGCCCCTGTACATTCCAATTATGTTATGTGGTTGTGATTTTAAGTTTAATTGTCAAAAATAATTGGGGTGAAATTGCATTGTGCGATATTTCAGTGCATTGAAATTACATTCCTTTGTCTTTCAATTTAATGGCAGCGTGATCCTGTTTAGTGTTAATAGACTCCGGAAGTTTATAGGAATGCGGTAAGTGCTGATATGCTGAAGTCACTCAGCAAAATTTTATCCCAAAAGGTTTTTTAAAATGATACTTAATGCTGACTTGTATTCTATAGATGGTTTACTGTGTTCAGTACAGGGTTTGAGACCCAGTGTTCCATATCATGCTTGATCATCAATGCTTGCCGTTGCCCATGTAGCCTTCATAACTGGATATTCACCATCTCATAATCAACACAGCGAAAAAGACTTTTGCTGGGACTCTATTCTACATGCCCACTATACTGGTAGGGAGAATGAGCAGAGGCAATATGAACTAAGTTACACAATTTTAAAGGGGCTGCAGGAACAGAGAGACCTGGGGGTGTATGTACTCAAATCTTTGAAGGTGGCAGGATAAGTTGAGAAGGCTGTTAAAGAAGCATATGGGATCTTGGGCTTTATTACCAGAGGAATAGAGCACAAAAGCAAGGAAGTTATGCTAAACCTTTATAAAACGCTGGTTAGGCCTCAGCTGGAGTATTGTGTTCAATTCTGGGCACCACATTTTAGGAAGGATGTCAAGGCCTTAGCTAGAGTGCAGAAGATATTTATCACAGAAATCACAGAAACCCCACAGTGCAGATAGAGGCCATTTTGGCCCATCGAGCCTGCACCGACACATATCCCACCCGATCCCCGTAACCCCTACACCAACACATGTCCCACCCTATCCCCACGTATTTAATCCCCCTAACACTAAGGGTCAATTTATCATAGCCAATCAACCTAACCGCACATCTTTACTAGAATGGTTCCAGGGACGAGGGACTTCAGTTACGTGCAGAGACTGGAGTAGCTGGGGTTGTTCTCCTTAGAGCAGGGACGGTTAAGAGGAGATTTAATAGAGGTGTTCAAAGTCATGAAGGGTTTTGATAGAGTGAATAAAGAGAAACTGTTCCCATTGGCAGAAGGGTCGGTAACCAGAGGACATCGATTCAAGGTGATTAGCAAAAGAACCAGAGGCGACATGAGGAATTATTTTTTTATATACAGCGAGTTGTTATGATCTGGAACGCACTGCCTGAAAGGATGGTGTAAGAAGATTCAATAGTAACATTCAAAAGAGAATTGGCTAGCTCTACCAAAGAGCTGGCACAGGCATGATGGGCCGAATGGCCTCCTTCTGTGCTGTATGATTCTATGCAGAAAAAAGTGATTTAAGTTTCCAGTCTTGTTGGAGGCTTTTGAATTTTATACTCATGTCTTCTAGTTTTGCGACCAGTTTTAGCTTAAATAAGATACCTCTATCCACACTATTCATGCTTTTGAGCATTTTAAACCCTTGGATCATATCTCTCTCCAGCTGCTTTCACGTTTCTTCAATGCATCTCACACAGCCGATGACATTAGAGCAATAGCAAAGTAAGTTTGCTGGATTCCTGGCTACCGTTGTTAGTCAATCTGACAAGTTTACTTTGACGTTGCCACCGGCTCTGTGAGGTTTGTACATTGGGAGCCTGTGGCACTAACTTGACAATAAAACAATATAAAAGCAGCTTTAATCTGTTTTTTCTCCAGTGAGACACAATTCAGGTCTGTCAGCCTCTCTTCAGAAATAATGAGAGATAATGGGCACAGAGGAGAGGAGTAATCAAAAGTAATGTGGCATTAATTTACTCAGAGATCACTTTTTTTACCATCACTGCTCAGGCTGTAACACTGCATTGTGTGTTGTAGCTGCTACTGAATTTTTTTAAGTCCTCGCTGAGCTGTCAGACTTCTGAAATATGCTGCCCATATCCTAACTCACACCAAGTCCCACTCACCCATCACCCCTGTGCTTGGCTCCCGGTCCGGCAACGCCTCGAATAAAAAATTCTCATCCTTGTTTTCAAATCCCTCCATGGCCTCGCCCCCCCCTCCCTACCTCTGTAACCTCCACCAGCCCTACAACCCGCCAGGATCTCTGCGTTCCTCCAAGTTCTGGCCTCTTGCGCATCCCTGGTTTCCATCATTCTACCAATGGTGGCCGTGCCTTCAGGCGGCTAGGCCCCAAGCTCTGGAATTCCCTGCCTAAAGCTCTCTGCCTCTCTCTCTACCTTTAAGTCGCTCGTATAAAACCTTCCTCTTTGACCAAGCTTTTGGTCACCTGTCCTAATATCTCCTTATGCGGCTTAGTTTCAAATCTTGCCCCTGTGAAGCACCTTGGCACGTTTTATTAGGTTAAAGGCGCTATATAAATGCAAGTTGTTGTTGTTGTTGTTGAACCCAGCTGCCAGAGACAGCGAGCTAACCCTTTGAACTAGATCCTTCTGTATTGCTGAACGCCAACTCTCCGACTCCTCCTCCTACCACCACCTGGACCATGACCCCACTAGCAAACATCAAGCCATTGTTTCCAAGACTGTCACTGACCTCGTCTCCTCTGGAGATCTTCCCTCCGTGGCCGCCAACCTCATAGTTCTCCAATGCTGCACAGCCCGCTTCTACCTCCTTCCCAAGATCCACAAACAGGACTGCCCTGGTAGACCCATCGTTTCAGCTTGTTCTTGCCCTACGGAACTTATCTCTTCCTATCTCGACTCTATTTTTTCTCCCCTTGTCCAGTCTCTTCCCACCTACATTCGCAACTCTTCCGACGCCCTCCGTCACTTTAACAGTTTCCAGTTTCCTGGCCCCAACCGTCTCCTTTTCACTATGGACGTCAAAACCCTCTACACCTCCATCCCCCACCAGGACGGCCTGAGGGCGCTCCACTTCTTCCTTGAACAGAGGCCCAACCAGTCCCCATCCACCACGACCCTCCTCTGCCTGGCTGAACTTGTTCTCACATTGAACAACATCTCCTCTGACTCCACTCACTTCCTCCAAATTAAAGGTGTTGCTATGGGAACTCACATGGGACCCAGCTATGCCTGCCTTTTCATGGGAGATGTGGAACATTCTTTGTTCCAGTCCTACTTAGGTCCCCTCCCTCACCTCTTTTTCTGCTCTCGCCCTGAACTTGATAAGTTCATTCACTTTACTTCCAATTTCCACCCTTCCCTCACCTTCACATGGTCCATCTCCGACTCTTCTCTTCCATGCCTTGATTTCTCCGTCTCCATTTCTGGCGATCGGCTTTCGACAAACATCCACTACAAGCCCACCGACTCCCATAGCTACCTGGACTACACTTCCTCCCACCCCGCTTCCTGTAAGGACTCTATTCCATTCTCCCAGTTTCTCCGTCTCCGCCGCGTCTGTTCTGACGATGCCACCTTCCATACCAGTGCTTCCGACATGTCTTCCTTTTTCCTCAACCGAGGATTCCCCTCTACTGTGGTTGAAACGGCCCTTGACCGTGTCCTTTCCATTTCCCGCACTTCTGCTCTCACTCCTTCCCCTCCCTCCCAGGACCATGATAGGGTTCCCCTTGTCTTCACCTTTCACCCCACCAGCCTCCACATTCAACGGATCATCCTCCGCCATTTCCGCCACCTCCAACATGATCCCACCACCAAACGCATCTTCCCCTCACCTCCACTTTCAGCATTCCGATGGGACTGCTCCCTCCGCGACACCCTGGTCCACTCCTCAATCACCCCTAACACCCCTTCCAGGTAAAACAGCAATTTACTTGTACTTCTTGCAATTTAATATACTGTATTCGCTGCTCACGATGCGGTCTCCTCTACATTGGGGAGACCAAACGCAGATTAGGCGATCGCTTTGCGGAACACCTCCGTTCTGTCCGTAAGGGTGACCCTGAGCTTCCGGTCGCCTATCACTTTAATTCACCGCTTCATTCCATTCTGATCTCTCTGTCCTCGGCCTATTTCATTGTTCCAATGTAGCTCAACGTAAGCTCGAGGAACAGCACCTCATCTTTCGATTGGGCACTTTAAAGCCTTCTAGCCTCAACATTGAGTTCAACAATTTCAAACTATAACCCCTCCCCCCATTTTTCATGCTGTATGATTTTGCCATTCCCATTTGCAACATTTTATCTTTCCTGCCTCTTACAAAAGCACAGTATGTTCCTTCAATCCCCCCTGTCTCTGCACCTGCTTAATATCTGTTACATCTCCAGCTTTTTCCAGTTCTGATGAAGGATCCCAGACCTGAAACGTTTGTAACATTTGCATACTGAATTATCATTGGCCCGCAGGCATCTGTAAGGAATACCTATTATATTCACATGTGATCACATGCTGAGTTGTCATTGGCCTGCAGGCATCTGTAAGGACTGCTATTGTTTGGAAGACCCAGGGGGTCCTAACACCATCTGGTCCACACGGTGCTGTACTGATGTGAGTCAGATCAGACCTGATGCTTCATTAAAAGAGTTTAAACTGTAATACTCCGTTGTCCTGCAATTTATTATTTTTGTACAAAGTGTGCAAAACAAGATATGGTGTCAGAACAGGGATTTGAAATGGACATCGTTGGAGCTCCCTTACCTCAAATGAATTGGGGATCTTTGAACTTACCTAGAGAATGGAGCAAGTTCAAGCAACACGTGGAGTTGATGTTCTCGGGTCCACTGTAAAGCAAAGGGGAGGAAGAAAGATGCAGCTACCTACTCTTGTGGATCGGAGAAAAAGGGAGAGACATTTTTAGCACATGGTCTCTCACTGCAGATGAAGCAAAGGTACTGAAAAGTTATTTTGACCGTTTTGAAGCATATGTGATGCCCAAGACAAATACGATATTCGCTAGGTACAAGTTTCAGGAGAAAGTACAAGGAGCTAGTGAGTCATTTGAACAGTTCATGATTGAGTTAAAACTGCTGGTAAAAGATATGCAGATAAAGATGAGATGATCAGAGACCGCATCATGTTTGGAATATATTCAGCTAAAGTGAGAGAGAAACTTTTGAATGTTGGGTCTGGGCTAACGCTGGACAAAGCTATGGACATAGCTAGATCACACGAGATAGCCCAAGCACAGTTGAAAACCATAACTGGCGCCACGAGCAACTCGAGTGAACAGACAGTGCACGCAGTTAATAGACACACACCAAAGAACACTGCCCAGAGAGCGTGTTTCAGAACAGAAAGAACAGGGAGAGTTCTAAAAATGGGCGACACAGACATAAAACGCTTCAAAAACTGTGGATATTGTGGAAACAATTGGCATGGAGAAAAGGAGTACTACCCTGCCAAAGGAAGGCAATGTACTAAATGTGGTAAACGGAACCACTTTGCTAAAGTTTGCAAGACTGTTTTCGGAAAAGCAGTACACACAGTGAGTGACAGCCAAATGCCAGATAGAGAGCCAAATGCAGAGGAACTGTTTATTGATTCTGTGTCACAGAAAAAACAGATTTCAGAGACTGAGCAAGCTTTTGCCGCTATTGAGATAGGAAAACAGGGCAAAGAGCTTAAGTTTAAACTAGACACTGGAGCTCAGGTTAATGTAATTCCTCTGAGTGAGTATCACAGCTTGAAGGATGAGTGTGAGCTACAGCCCACCTCACGCAGACTGACCAGCTATGGGGGTGAGCAGCTCATTGTAAAAGGCACATGCGTGATGAAATGCAAGTACAAAGAAAGCGACATGATGCTGGACTTTTACATTATTGACACTCAAGCAGCTCCAGTGCTAGGTCTAAAGGCATGATTAGACATGGACCTCATCAAGCTAGTGCTATCATTGACAGCACCAGTTGAGAAGCAGACAGTCATGGAGGAGTTTGCTGATGTTTTCAAAGGAATCAGACTATTCCCAGGTGAATGCACTATTCACCTTGACCCAGCAGCAACCCCTGTGGTTTGCCCACCGAGAAGAATACCCCAGTGCTCTATGTAGTCGCCTGAAGGAGGAGCTGCAGAGCATGGAGAATACAGAAATCATCGTCCGGGAAACAGAACTGACAGAGTGGGTCAACGAGTTAGTAATGGTTGAGAAACCACGTACAGGCAAGCTCAGAGTCTGTCTCGACCCCAGAGATTTGAACAAGGCTATCAAACGCCCTCACTACCCTTTACCAATGCTAGATGACATCACACCCAAGCTAGTAGGAGCACGTTACTTCAGTGTAATGGACGCACGATCAGGATACTGGACTATCAAGCTCACGGAAGAGTCATCTAAGCTAACAACGTTCAACACACCTTTTGGACGCTACCGATTTCTGCGTTTACCATTTGGTCTTATCTCAGCTCAGGATGAATTCCAGCGGAAGATCGACGAAACCTATGAAGGCCTCGACGGAGTAGTCACAATCATAGACAACATCCTCATCTATGGCAGGAATAGAGAGGAAGATGACAGGAACCTCTGTGCGATGCTACAAAGATCACAGGAGAAAGGTATCCAGCTCAACCTCGAGAAAAGCATAATCGGATCCACCGAGATCAGTTATTTCGGGCATCGCCTCTCAACTGATGGCATTAAGCCAGATCCAGAGAAAATCTCCGCCATCAAGAAGATGGAGCCGCCAAAGAACCGCGCAGAGCTAGAGACAGTACTAGGCATGGTTAACTAGCCAAGTTTGCCCCGAGCCTCTCCGAAATCAACGCACCCATACGTCAGTTGCTCAAACAATCCAATGAGTTCCTGTGGGACAAACAACATGACACAGCATTTCAGAAAATGAAAGACCTAATCACCAGAGAACCAGGACCAGTTCTTGCCTACTTCGACCCCAACAAAGAGCTCAGACTACAAGTGGACGCGTCAAAGTATGGACTCGGCGCAGTATTACTGCAAGAAGGAAAGCCCATTGGCTATGCTTCCAGATCTCTCACAGACAGTGAAACCAACTATGCTCAAATCGAGAAAGAGCTTTATGCAATTCTGTTTGGATGTAAGCATTTCCACCAGTACGTCTATGGCCGACAAGTCATTGTGGAATCCGACCACAAGCCCCTCGAGTCAATCATGAGGAAACCACTACCGCAGCCCCACCAAGGCTACAAAGAATGATCCTTCAGCTACAGAAGTATGACTTCACAATCATTCACCATCCAGGCAAAGACATTCCTGTCACAGACACGCTCTCCAGAAAGTCTCTTAGCTACCAGGACAGCAGCCTCAGTGAAGGCATGGATGTGCAGGTGCACATGGGGTACAACAGCTTACCTGTGAGTGACTCAAAACTGAAGGAGATCCAAGCAGAAACAGAGAAAGATGCACAACTCACACTGCTGAGCAAAGTCATACATGAAGGATGGCCTGAGGAAAGGAGGAAATGCCCTCAGAGCATATCTGAATTCTGGAACCACAGAGACGAACTGTCACAAATCAACAGAATCGTCTTCAAAGGGGAGAAAATCATCATTCCTACCAGTCTCAGAGAAGAGATGTTGACAAAAATTCATGCTGGACATATGGGCATGGAAAAATGCAAACAAAGAGCACGTAACATTATGTTTTGGCCCGGAATGTGCAAATACATTGAGGACATTGTCGGAAAATGTTCCATTTGTCTAGAACGCTGCCCATCAAATGTCAAAGAGCCCATGATACCTCACCGTATCCCAGACAGGTCCTGGCAGGTCGTCAGCTGCAAGCAAGTGCATGCAAAACGTGTACAGAGACAGCAACACCAAAAGAGATACAATGACAGGTCAGCTAGACTACTGCTGCCACTGCACAATGGAGAATCCGTCAGAATCCAGGAGCATGACTACTGGAAGCCAGCAGTCGTCATCCAGCCAGCTGACACTGAGCGATCGTATCACGTCCGCACCCCAGAAGGACAGGTGTACCGCCGCAATCGCAGGCACCTCCTGAACACCAAGGAACAACACCGTCATTCCGACGAGAGGTCAAGCTTAGAGTTATCGTTGACTTGTGAACTGTCAAAGGGTGTAGGCAGTTCGCTGCCCTAAAAAAAAACTGTACATCATTATTGAAACGTTGAGATGTTTTCAGCGCTAGTTAAATGCTGATTTTACTTATATGTTTATGCTACTGAGAACATTATGTAGAAGAAAGGTTCAAAAGTAGTGCATAACATTTTTCTTTTAAAAGAAAGGGGATGTAACATTTGCATACTGAATTATCATTGGCCCGCAGGCATCTGTAAGGAATACCTATTATATTCACATGTGATCACATGCTGAGTTGTCATTGGCCTGCAGGCATCTGTAAGGACTGCTATTGTTTAGAAGACCCAGGGGGTCCTAACTCCATCTGGTCCACACGGTGCTGTACTGATGTGAGTCAGATCAGACCTGATGCTTCATTAAAAGAGTTTAAACTGTAATACTCCGTTGTCCTGCAATTTATTATTTTTGTACAAAGTGTGCAAAACAAGACAACGTTAACTCTGTTTCTCTCTCCACGGATGCTGCCTGGCCTGCTGAGTTTTTCCAGCGTTTTCTGTTATTATTTCAGATTTCCAGCATTCGCAGTATTTTGCTATTGTCCTTCTGTATTCTGCTGCTTTATTAGATAGATTCCAGTTTGTAGCAGTGATTCTGCCATCCTCTGCTCCCAGCATGGAGCAGCACTCACAGAGAATGCATCTCAGAAAATCAGGGGTGCGCAATCCATGGTTCTCTGTCCACTATGGATGGAAAATCATGAGTTGTGTGCCTGTGATTTACTATGACCTACTCTTTGTACATTTCAGCTCATCCAAAACTGCTGTCGGTACCCTATTCCGCATTAAGTCCTGCTCACCCATCCTCGTCCTCGCTGACCTACATTGGCTCCCGGCCCCCCAATACCTCAAATTTTACATTTTTTCCTGGTGTTTAAATCCCTTCATGGTCTGGCCCCTCCCTATCTGTATAACATCCTCCAGCCCTACAAACCTTCCCCCAAACTTCCCCTCACTCTGGCCTCTTGTGCAACCCTCCCTCCCTTAACCTCACCAGTGGCAATCATGTCATCTGCCACCTAGGCTCCATGCTCTGATTTCCTTCCTGTAGCCCTGAGACTCTCCACCTTCCTCTCCTCCTTTAAGACCTTCCCTCAAACCCAGCTCTTTGACCAAGCTTTTGGTTACCCCTCCTGATATCTCCTTCTTTGGCTTAGCATCCATTTTTTGACTAAGCCTCTTTGAAGTACTTTGGAACATCTTCCTAAAGGTGCTACATAAATGCTTGCCGTTGTTGTAGTCTCGGAGTGGAATTAGTGGAAGTCTGTTTCACTCTTGGTCAGTGCCAGTGGATGCTATAGGGAGATCCAAAGAAGTTCTGGAGGGGAATATCTTGAAAGAAGAGGAAGAAGGAAAGCATTTTCGGTGTCGCTCTCCCTTGATTTGCTTTTATCTCTATCCTTGTCTTGTGCTGTCGCATTGAAGAAGCGTGCATATTGTGAAACACTGTGTGATATTTGTATACAAAACTGAGCATGACAACATGTGCAGTGATGCACTGGCATCACACCACTGATCCCAGACAGAATTCAACTGGAACTCATTAACCAGTCTGCTAAAAATTTTACAAGAGGGATAATTAAACCCTATATGGATAGCCACAGAACCGTGGAAGTTGATTGCAGCGATGGAGGCCATTCGGCCCTTCGTGTCTATGCTGACCCTTTATCAGAGCAATCGAAAACAAATCCCATTGCCCTACAGTCTTCCTATAGCCCTATATCTTCCTCTGCTTCAAATGTTTATCTAATTTTCTCTTAAAAGATGCAACCGTCTCTGCCTCAGCCTGAGTTAAAGCATTCATGCTCCAACAACCCTCTGTGTAAAGGCAATTTTTTTCTTACCTCCCTCTTCACTCTTACAATGACAATTTTAAATTGAAGACCCACCGGCACTGACTCGCCAACCGAAGATAAATAGTCTTTCCCTATTCACTATCATAACCATCAGAATTTTAAAAACCTCTATTAAATCACCTCTTAGCCTTCTTTGCTCCAGTATAAATAGCTCCTAGAGTCTCGAGTCTCAACTCAGAACTATAGATTCCCATCCCTGGCATCATCCTAGTGATTCTACACTGCACGCTCTCTATGGCTTTAATGACCTTTCTATATTGGATCACCTAAGTCCACCCACTCTCTATCATCAGATTCCCTCCTTCATCCCTGAGTGGCTCTACCCTTTCTTTAACTATTCTTTTACTCATTATGACCTGGCTACAAGGCTAATTGTTTCACTGAGGCTTTTGTGCCAGATGGCTAGAGCAAAGCTAAACAACAGCACAGTCACCTGAATGTCCAGTTTTCCACTTCAGCTCATTTGAGTAATTTCTCATTGCTGCTCATGTAGTTTTGGCCTTGTGCAGCGAGCAAACCTAATGGGGAGGTGGAAAATCTGGGGCAGCAGGTCCGAGTAAACGGGAAGCGCGCACTCAAAGCTCAGTAGCTACAAATGGGGCAAATATTTGCTTCAACCTTTATCAGGCTTCAAATTGAATTTTAGATGTTTGCCATCTTTGGCGAAGGGAAGTGCCAGGCAATATGAAAGCACAAGAGAGATGCTGTGGACAAATGTCTGAGTGGTCCCGCGCTTGACCCCTGTGTGATTGGTTGCTAAATGGACATGCAGCTCCACAAGATGGGTGTACTTTATTTGAGCAACCCATAAACTGTAACTTAACAAAACACATTCATTGAAACTTAACAAATTAAATTAGAATTTGATTGTCCGGGGTGATGATGCACTCCAGTCCCCGCGGTGCCTCGAGCGTGCTGGCGGACACTGCGTGCTCCATCTCCAGGGCCAGCTGGGCGCGAACGTGGCCGCGGAAGAGAGGCAGGCAGTCGGGCCGAACGACCCCCCTTGACCGCCCACTGCCTGGACCAGTTGATGGCCACTTTGGCCAGGCCCAGGAGCAGTCCCATGAGGAGGTCCCCTAACCTGCCCGCTTCCCTCCACACCGGGCGACCGAACATCAGGAGCGTAGGACTGAAGTGCAACCAAAAATCGAGGAGCAGCCCCTTCAAATAGTGGGAGAGGGGCTGCAACCTCTCACACTCTACATAAAGGTGGAACACAGACTCCTCCAGGCCACAGAAAAGGCAGGCGGCTCCCTGGGAGTCCGTGAACCTACTTAAAACTTTATTGCACGGGACTGCTCCGTGCAACACCCTCCAGGCCAAGTCCCACAAGATGGGTATAAGGAGGTCTGCCCATTTTGGCACTTCACAGCACCCTCCCCAGAGGGTGACAATGCACCATTCCTATCTGTAGGCAGTAACCAGGCTCCAGGACTTGGCAACAGATTAGATTAACAATATGGCACACGAAGGAATCTGGCAAGGAAAGACTAGCTTGTACACAAAGGAAAATACTGCGGTTGCTGGAAATCTGAAATAAAAACAGAAAATGCTGGAAATACTCAGCAGCATCTGTGGAGAGAGAAACAGAGTTAAAGGGCTGAATTTTAACCTGGGAGAGTGCGTGGGTTTGGGTGTAGGTGCGGGGGGGTTAAAACTGGGAAAAATGTCAGCGCGTGGGGGAAGCCGGCTCCAACCCGTCGACTTCTGCGTTTAACTGGAGCGCGTTGGGCTGCTTGCGTGCAACTCCCTCGGGAGAGGCGGATTGCCAGTTACCACATGTTAATTGCTCAATTAGAGCGATATCAACACACACTTTTGACTTTAACGTCAGGTCCACGGGTTTCCCGGGCTTCCTGAAACTCGGCAGTGAAACCAAGGCGAGTACGCATGGGCAAATGAAGGGGCTAAATCAATCTCAGGGAAATACTGCAATAGATACTCAATATTCAGCTGCTTTCTTACCTGCTTGTGAGTTGCAGTGCTTTTGCAGAGAGTTACTTTCTACACTTTGGAGATTACTTTCTAGACTTTGGAGGTTTCCTCCATAACATCAGGATGGGCGCCGCTTGTGCTGCCTTGGGTTGGACCTCAGATGAGGACCAAGATGACCAGCAACAGCACCCGGAACAGCCTGCTGCTCACAGACCTGTAGCTGCACAGGAGAGAGGGGACCAGCAGAGAGGGGAGATGCAGAGAGGGGAGACGCAGAGAGGGGAGACGCAGAGAGGGGAGACGCAGAGAGGGGAGATGCAGAGAGGGGAGACGCAGAGAGGGGAGACACAAAGTGGGGAGACACAGAGAGGGGAGACGCAGAGAGGGGAGACGCAGAGAGGGGAGACACAGAGAGGGGAGACACAGAGAGGGGAGACACAGAGAGGAGAGACACAGAGAGGAGAGACACAGAGAGGAGAGACACAGAGAGGAGAGACACAGAGAGGAGAGACACAGAGCGGGGAGACGCAGAGAGGGGAGACGCAGAGAGGGGAGACGCAGAGAGGGGAGACGCAGAGAGGGGAGACACAAAGTGGGGAGACACAGAGAGGGGAGACGCAGAGAGGGGAGACACAAAGTGGGGAGACGCAGAGAGGGGAGACACGGAGAGGGGAGACGCGGAGAGGGGAGACGCAGAGAGGGGAGACGCGGAGAGGGGAGACACAGAGAGGGGAGACACAGAGAGGGGAGACACAGAGAGGAGAGACACAGAGAGGAGAGACACAGAGAGGGGAGACACAGAGAGGGGAGACACAGAGAGGGGAGACACGGAGAGGGGAGACGCAGAGAAGGGAGACGCAGAGAAGGGAGACGCAGAGAGGGGAGACGCAGAGAGGGGAGACCTGGAGAGGGGAGACGCGGAGAGGGGAGACGCGGAGAGGGGAGACGCAGAGAGGGGAGATGCGGAGAGGGGAGATGCAGAGGCCACCAGCAGAGAGGTGCTTCTCGCAGTGGGCAATACCCAGGAAACAGGGTCTATAGACAGAGACTGCGCATTTCCTTGGACATGTCTGAACACCAGTGTCTCAGGAGGCTCAGGATGTCATGTCAGGTGGTGGAAGACATCTGCAGCCTCCTATAAGAAAAGCTGCTGCCTGCTGGACCTGGTGGCCACCCGTTACCAGTGGCTCTCAAAGTTACCACCACCCTCACCCGCAGGCATATTCAAGATCTCCCAGCTGGCTGCCCACAAATGCATAAGACAGGTGACTGATGGCTTGTTTGCCAGGACCGGTAATTATGTCAACTTTGCCACTGATGACGCCAGTCAGAATGAGTGGGCGCTCGGCTTTGCGGCTCTGCCTGGCTTCCCACAGGTGCAGGGCACCATCGACTGCACACACGTGGCAATCCGGGCACCCCAGAACCACCAGGAGTATTCGTCAACCACAAGGGCTTCCACTCCATCAATGTGCAGCTGGTGTGCAACCACAAAAAGATCTTTATGCAGGTGTGCGTAAGATTCCCGGGCAGCTGCCATGATGCTTTCATCCTGCGGCAGTCCAAGCTCCTGATCTCTTCGCAGCTGGAAGCAGACGGAAAGTTTGGCTGCTAGGCAACAAGGGATACCCATTGCAAACTTAGCTCAAGACATCCATCAGAAACCACAACACTGAAGCCCAACAGTGCTACAATGAATGCCATATCACCACCAGATGTGTGATTGAACAGGCCATCGGCATGCTGAAGATGCGCTTCAGGTGCCTGGACAGATCTGGAGGTGCCCTTCAGCATGCACCAGCCAGGGTCTCCAGAATGGTCGGGGTTTGCTGTGCTCTGCACAACATTGCGCAATAATGAGCTACTGACTGAGAGATGGAAGTGCTTTGAGTGATGTCCCCACTTCCATGACCCCTTTGCCATCATCCCTTTCATTGTTTAGCCACACTTCACTGCTGCCACTGTGCTGGATCATGCTGCCCTGTAAGGCCAAGGCTAAGGTACCTGATGCACATCGGACATCTGCCAATGTAATAAGGCCCTTTACGCATAATCCTCATTCAGTCTTTGTCGCCATTCTCATTATATATTGGGGTAACTTTGCCTGCCTCTGCTCCCAACATCAAGCCCTACTAGAAAGGAGAGTGGGTCACAGAATTGGTCCTATAGTGTTATAGCCCGATTGCTAATATGCGTTTCAATCTAGTGAAGCCTTATAAGAAGATAAGAACATAAGAATTAGAAGCAGGAGTAGGCCATACGGTCCTTCGAGCCTGCTCCGCCATTCAATAAGATCATGGCTGATTTTTGACCTCAACTCCACTTTCCCGTCCGATCCCCATATCCCTTGATTCCCCTAGAGTCCAAAAATCTATCTATTTATCTCTGCCTTGAATATACTTAAAGACTCAGCATCCATAGCCCTCTGGGGCAGAGAATTCCAAAGATTCACAACCCTCTGAGTGAAGAAATTCCTCCTCATCTCAGTCTTAAATGGCCGACCCCTTATCCTGAGACTGTGCCCCCTAGTTCTAGACACTCCAGCCAGGGGAAACAACCTCTCAGCATCTACCCTGTCAATCCCCTTCAGAATCTTGTATGTTTCAATGAGATCCCCGCTCATTCTTCTAAACTCCAGAGAGGATAGGACCAATCTACTCAATCTCTCATCATAGGACAGCCCTCTCATTCCAGGGAGCAATCTAGTGAACCTTCATTGCACCACCTCTAAGGCATGTATGTCCTTTATTAGATAAGGAGACCAAAACTGTGCACAGTACGCCAGGTATGGACTCACCAAAGCCCTGTACAATTGTAATAAGATTTCCTTACTTTTGTACTCCAACCCATGGTAATATATTACCCCCGATCCCATGAGTCCTAATTTTTTGGAATAACCTCTTGTGTGCCACCTTATCGAATGTTTTTTGAAAATCCAAATACACCACATCCACTGGTTCCCCCTTATCTATTGTGCTAGTTAGAACCTCAAAAAAACTCTATTAGATTTGTCAAACACGATTTCCCTTTCATAATTCCCTTTCACAAACCTGCTACTCACAGACCTGTAGCACCACAGGAGAGAGGGCAGCAGCAGAGAGGGCAGCAGCAGAGAGGGGAGCAGCAGAGAGGTGCAGCTCACAGGGGCCAATACCCACGATACAGGCAGAGGCTGCGTTTCCTCGACATGTCTGAACACCAGTGTCCCAGGAGGCTCAGGATGTCATGTCAGAGGGTGGAAGACATCTGGAGTCTCCTATAAGAAAACCTGTTGCCTGCTTGACTTGGTCGCCACATGCTACCAGTGGCTCTCCAATTCACCACCGCCCTCAACTTTTTTGCGCCGAATCCTTCCAGGGCTCTGCCGCAGACATATCCAGGATCTCCAAGTTAGTTGCTCACAAATACATAAGACAAGTGACTAATGGCTTGTTTTCCAGGGCTGGTAATTGCAGGAAACTCTTTTTTATCCGGCACCTAAATTACCGGAAATCTCTGTTAACCAGCAAAATTCAGGAGTAGGTGCAGGTAAGTTTTACTTCATGTTAGTGGCCTGTTCCTGGATCTATGGCCGGGTTCCTGCACCTGTTGCTAAGCAACAGGAACGCTTGGATCTTGTGGTCGGAGTTCCTGCACCTGTTGCTAAGCAACAGGGACGCTTGGATCTTATGGTCGGAGTTCCTGCACCTGTTGCTAAGCAACAGGGACGCTTGGATCTTGTGGTCGGAGTTCCTGCACCTGTTGCTAAGCAACAGGGAAGCCTGGATTTGTTGCTGTGTACGGAGCTCTCGTACCTTTTACTATACCTCTCTGTAATCGGACTTTTTGATAAACCGGCACCACGCCGGTCCCGTTGGTGCTGGATAAAAAAAGAGTTTCCTGTATACCTGCTTTGTCAGTGATGACGCCAGTCAGAATGAGTGGGCAGTCGGCTTTGCAGTTGTAACTGGCTTCCCACAGGTGTAGGGCGCTATCAACTGCACACGCGTAGCAATCCGGACACCCCCCAGAACAACCGCAAGGACTTCCACTCCATTAATGTGCAGCTGGTGTGCAAACACAAAAAGATCTTTATGCAGGTGTGCGCAAGATTCCCGGGCAGCTGCCATGATGCTTTTCCCTTCAGCACGTACCAGCCAGGACCTCCAGAATGGTCGTGTTGTGCTGTGCTCTGCACAACATTGTGCAACAATGAGGCTTGGCCCTGCAGGAGGAACAAGGCGAAGAGCTCAGATCATCCTCGGACAATTCGGAAGAAGAAGGGGAGGAGGATGAGGAGGGCAATGCACCCCCAGCTGCTCACACTGCTTCCTGGGATTCCCTTATTGATGCAATGTTCACTTAGGTTGCACCCATGGACCCCTGTCACAAGGAAATGCAAATGCCACTTTTACTGCTCTCCCCCACCCCACCAATGCCACTGACAGTCCTGAAACCAACCAACCACCCTTTCAATGATTCCCCCATTGGTCCCCATCAATTCATGTTCTCACATTCATCATCAAACAACTTATTACCCAGCCCCACCAAAGACTGCTCCACCTGCCCGTGTGTAAGGGCAGACTCGGCCATCGGGAGACGAGGTAGCAGGTGGGCTACTGACTGAGAGGTGGAAGTGCTTTGAGTGGTGTCCCCACTTTCATGACCCCTTTGCCATCATCCCTCTCATCATCCAGTCACACTTCACTGCTGCCACTGTGCTGCAGAATACCTTGGTGCAGATCAGTGCGGCCCTGTAAGGCCATGGCTAAGGCATCTGTCAATCTATTTAAGGTGGCAGACATGTTGGCATCTAGAGTCTGCACGGTGGTGTTGAAGGCATGCATGGACTAATTTGATTGGAGCGTATGACAGTCCACGGCGTTGGCCACTCTATCCATGGAAGAAGACATTGGGCTGGATTTTCCTAAGCCCCTGGAGTCGGGTTGGAGGCGTGCGGGCGATAAAAATCGGAGATCCGGGGGTCCCGACCCCATTCCGCCTCCAACCCGCCTCCATGTCAATTTCATAGGAGTCGGGTTCCCGACAAGTGCTGGAACCCGACTCCCAGAGGCGGGAAGGGATTAAAGGCAATTAAACTGCCTGTTAACAGGTAGTTAACAGGTAGTTTTTTGCCTATTCGCGATTTTTATTGCTGGTTTGTGGGCTTCCCGACAGCTCCAAACCACAAAAAGTTTTCGAGGCGGGACGTGGGTCTGAGGTCTTGGAGGGGTCGAGATGCCCAGTGTTCAGGTGAGTGAGGGGTGCAGGAGTGCAAAGGTAATTGTTTTGCAAGTGTTTAAAGTGTTTAAATAAGTTTAACTTACTTTTACTTACCTTTACAGGAGTCCTGCATTCCGGTGTCGGGAGTCGGCTGCAAGAACCACAGAAGCTCCGATTTAAAAAAAAAATCAGCTTCTTGGTTTCTGCAGCAAAATGATTTTAAAGTTATCCTGAGAAAGGACTGAGGCTGAATTAGCAGTTTTTCAGTGCTTGACAGCTTCAAACAGCTGTTAAACACTGATATTTCATCTGCCAAAAGCTTTTGACAGATGAAATGTCAATCTCTGACGTCACCTGTTGCCGGGTGGCCCTTAATTGGCCTGCTGAGCCCACAGGGCGGGCTCAACAAGGTCAATCAGAGGAAAATCCAGTGGGTTGGCCACATCTCCATGGAGGCGGGACAACAAGCCCGAATGTGGGTTTCCCACCTCCAACCCGCCCCCGTAGCAAAATCCAGCCCATTATCTCAGTGGCCTGCGACATCACCCCACCTCATGCTTGAGGTGGACTCCTCCAATCTCTCTGCAATCATGGTGAGTCCACTGTGAATGCCTGTCAGTGCATTGCACGTTGTCTGTTGCTGCTCAATGATTCTCCTCTTCATTGACAGATAAGGAGACCAAAACTGTGCACTGTACTCCAGGTGTGGTCTCACCAAAGCCCTGTACAATTGTAGCAAGACTTCCTTACTCTCCTACTCCAACCCCCTTGCAATAAAGGCCAAAACGTCATTTGCCTTCCTAATTGCTTGTTGTACCTGAATGCCAACTTTCTGTGTTTTCTGTACGAGGACACCTAAATCTCTCTGAACACCAACATTTTATAGTTTCTCACCATTTAAAAAATAAGCTGTTTTTCTATTCCTCCTACCAACGTGAATAACCTTACATTTCCTCACATTATACTCCATCTGCCCCCTTATTGCCCACTCACTTAACCTGTCTATATCCCTTTGCAGGTTCTTTGTGTCCTCCTCACAGCTTACTTTCCCACCTAGCTTTGTACCATCATCAAACTTGGATACATTGCTCTCGGTCCCTTCATCTAAGTCATTAACATAGATTGTAAATAGCTGAGGCCCAAGCACTGATCCTTGCGGCACCCTACTAGTTACAGCCTGCCAACCGGAAAATGATCCGTTTATCCCTACTCTCTGTTTTCTGTCAGTTAACCAATCCTCTATCCATGCTAATATACTACCCCCAACCCCATGAGCCCTTATCTTGCGTTTCAACCTTGCATGTGGCACCTTATCGAATGCCTTTTGGAAATCCAAATATACTACATCCACTGGTTCCCCTTTATCTACCCTGTTAGTTACATTTTCAAAAATCTCTAATAAATTTGTTAAACACGATTTACCTTTCATAAAACCATGTTGACTCTGCCTAATCATATTATGATTTTCTAAGTGCCCCGTTACCACTTCCTTAATAATGGATTCCAGCATTTTCCTGACGACTGACGTCAGGCTAACTGGCCTGTAGTTCCCTGTTTTCTCTCTCGCTCCTTTCTTGAATAGCAGGGTTACATTTGCAACCTTCAAATCCACTGGGACCATTCTAGAATCTAGGGAATTTTAGAAGATCACAACCAATGCATCCACTATCTCTGCAGCCGGCTCTTTTAGAACCCTAGGATGTAGGCCGGGGTGCGGGGGATTTGTCGGCTTTTAGTCCCATTAGTTTCTCAAGAACTTTTTCCCGACTGATATTAATTATTTTAAGTTCCTCACACTTATTAGCTCCTTGGTTCCACATATTTGTATGCTTTTTGTGTCTTCTACTGTGATGACAGATACAAAATATTTGTTTCAAGTCTCTGCCATTTCCTTATTCCCCATTGTAATTTCACCTGTCTCAGCCTCCAAATGACCAATGCTTACTTCTACTACTCTCTTCCTTTTAACATACTTGTAGACACTCTTACATTCTGTTTTTATATTTCTTGCTAGTTTACTCTCATTTTCTATTTTCTCCATTTTTATCAATGTTTTGGTCATCCTTTGCTGGTTTCTAAAGCTCTCCCAATCCTTAGGTTTACTACTATTCTTTGCAATATTATAAGCCTCTTCTTTTAATCTAATACTACCCTTAACTTCTTTAGTTAGTCACGGATGGATCACTTTTCCCATGGAGTTTTTATTTCTCAATGGAATGTTTATTCATTGAGAATTTTGTAATATTTCTTTAAAAGTTTTCCACTGCTTATCTACCGTCATACCTTTTAATCTAATTTCCCAATCTATCTTAGCTAACTCGCTCCTCATACCTATGTAATTGTCTTTATTTAAGTTTAAGATTCTCGTTTGCGACTGAAGTATTTCACTCAAACTCAATGTGAAATTTTATCATATTATGATCACTGTTCCCTAGAGGATCCTTTACTATGAGATTACTAATTAACCCTGTCTCATTACACAATACAAGATCCAAAATAACCTGTTCCCTGTTTGGTTCCATGACGTATTGTTCTAAGAAACTGTCTCGAATGCATTCCATGAACTCTTCCTCCAGACTACCTTTGCCAATTTGATTTGCCCAGTCTGCATGAAGATCATCATAATCATAATCATAATCAACTTTATTGTCATTGTTAGTGCACAAGTGCAGTACAACGAAATGTAGGCTTGCGGCTCCCGAGAGTGTACATTTAGATTAAGACATTTAAACATTCAACATTCATTTGGCTTGTAATACATTAACATAAACATAATAAAGTGCATTGGCAGATGTGCAGGCTTTAGAGTTTATTTGTGGAGTTCAGTAGGATGACAGCCCTGGGAAAGAAGCTGTTCCTAAATCTGGCCGTTTGGGTGCGAATGCATCTGTAGCATCTCCCAGATGGCAGGAGGGCGAACAGACTGTGGCTGGGGTGGGTAGGGTCTTTGATGATGGTCCGTGACCTCCGTAAACAGCGTTTCTGGTATATGTGCTCTATGGTCGGTAGCCGGGTGCCGGTAATGCGTTGGGCAGTTTTGACTACCCGCTGCAGGGCTTTCCGGTCATAGTAGCTACAGCTGCCATACCATACTGTGATACAGTTCGTCAGGATGCTCTCTATTGTGCAGCGGTAAAAGTTAGAGAGGATCAGGGGTGACAGGTTACATCCCTTCAGCCTCCTTAGGAAATATAGGCGCTGCTGGGCCTTCTTCACCAGAGAGGAGGTATTGAGGGACCAGGAGAGGTCTTCCGTGATGTGGACTCCGAGGAACTTAAAGCTGTCCACCCTTTCCACCACAGCCCCATGGATGTGGATGGGGGTGTGACTTCCGCCTTTAGACTTCCTGAAGTCCACAATGATTTATTTGGTTTTCTTGATGTTGAGGGCCAGGTTGTTATCGGCGCACCACTTCACGAGATGCTGGACCTCCTCCCTGTAGGCTGACTCATCGTTGTTGGTGATCTGGCCTACCACCATGGTATCATCCGCAAACTTGATGATGGTGTTGGAACCATGAACAGCCACACAGTCGTGGGTGAAGAGGGAGTAGAGGAGGGGGCTCAGCACACATCCTTGTGGGGCCCCCGTGTTCAGGGTCACGGGGGGGGGGAGGTGTGGTTACCTAATTTGACAGACTGGGGTCTGTTTGTTAGGAAGTCCAGGGTCCAGTTGCAGAGGGAAGTGTTCAGGCCAAGAGTGTGGAGTTTGGTGGCCAGCTTGTTGGGGACGATAGTGTTGAATGCTGAGCTGTAGTCTATGAACAGCATTCTGATGTAGGTCTCTTTACCGTCTAAGTGATTCAGTGCAGAGTGTAGAGCCTACAAGATTAAAGCCCCCCATGATTATTGTATTACCTTTGTTACAAGCTCCTATTATTTGTTGATTAATACACTGTCCAATGGTATAGCTACTGCTTGGGGGGCCTATAAACTACTCCTGTCAGTGTTTTCTGCTCCTTGTTATTTCTGATCTCCACCCATACTGATTCTACTTCCTGATTTCCGAGCCAAGATCCTGTCTCATTATTGTCCTTATGTCATCCTTTATTATCAGGGCTACCCCACTCCTTTTCCATTCTGCCTGTCTTTTCTAAATGTCAAGTACCCTGGAATATTTAGCTTCCAACCTTGGTCACCTTGCAACCACGTCTCTGTAATGGCTATTAGGTCAAAGCCATTTATCTCTATTTGTGCCACTAATTTGTCTATCTTGTTATGAAGAGCCTTTAAATTTAAAATTTTACCATTATTCCCTGCTTTCGCCATATTCGCTGATGCACTTTTACCATTAAACTCTCTGTCCCTTCCTGTCACACTATGCCTATCGTTACCCAAATCGTTACACTGCTCCATTGCCTTGACTTTTCACTTTAGATTTCTAAATTTCTCCACACCTGACCCCCCTCCCCCAACTTTTTAGTTTAAAGCCCTCTCTACAGCCGTAGTTATTCGATTCACCAGGACGCTGGTCCCAGCCCGGTTTAAGTGGAGACCATCCCAACAGAACAGCTCCCTCTTTCTCCAGTACTGGTGCCAGTGCCCCATGAATCCAAACCCCTTCCTCCCATTCCACTCTTTAGCCACGCATTTAACCTTCAAATCTGTTTGTCCCTATGCCAATTTACGCATGGCTCAGGTAACAATCCAGAAATTATTATCTTTGAAGTTCTGCGTTTTAATTTGGACCCTAGCTCCTCAAACTCTCTCGGAAAAACCTCTTTCCTAGTTCTACCTATGTTGCTGGTTCCTATGTGGACCTCGACAACTGGATCCTCCCCCTCCCACTCCAAATTCTTCTCCAGCCATGAGGGAACACAACCTTCGGAACTCCCGGTTGCGGCTGCAGAGAACAGTACCTATCCCCCTGACTATACGGTCCCCTACCACTACAACACTCCTCCCACTTGAATGGCCTCCTGTGCCAATTTCAATTCAATTTTTTCAATTTTCAATTTTCAATTTTATTTGTCACATAACCAGATACAAGTGAAATCCAGTCAGTGAAATGCTTTTTTCTTAACGAGCCGAGCGCACCAAGCAGCAAAGGACACTTAGCTGCCTGGTACGCATGGAGCCCGCAAGGACGGCAGCCATCTTCCTCGGCGCCATCACAATAGGGTCCGCTCTCGCCTCGCTCCACCTTTCCCGCACTCCTGCCCGACAATCTTCAGCCGCCGTGGTACCGACGTCTCGGGGCCTGCTTCTCCCTGGCTCTCCTTCCACCCGGTCTGACCTCCGAGCCTCCCGTGGTGTCCGACCGACCATGGTACCGTGGTCAGTTTGTTCATCCACCCTGCAGACTTTGCCCTCATCCACACAGGCTGCAAGAACCTCATACATGTTGGATAAGGGCAAAGGCTGAGGCTCCTCCAGTACTGCTCCTGGGATCCCCTTCCCTGCCTGAGTTGCAGTCACACCTTCCTGTCCCTGACCACTAACCAGACCTGTACCATTACCTAACCTAAGGTGTGACTGCTTCCTGGATCAAAGTGTCCAGATAACTCTCCCCTTCCTGATGCCCCACAATGTCTGCACCTTGGACTCCAGCTCAACAACTCTGAGCTGAAGTTCCTCGAGATACAGACACTTACTGCAGACATGGTCGTCTGGGATCACAATGCGCTCCACAAACTCCCACGTGCTGCAGTTGCAGCACACCACCTGCACTGCCATCCCTTTATAACCTTGTTTTATTTATTTAGTTAATTCAAATGTATGCATTTATTTAACTTAGTTTGCAGCTTAGTTTTTAGCTAATTACTAGATCTAGTTTAAGTGCTAGGTAGATTAAGTTAAATATATATAATCTAGACATAACCTTCCCATTATCATAACATACTACATATAATCCACATTTATAAGCATTTCCCATTACCATTATATACTAAGTATAATATACATTTATAAACATTTTCCAGTACCATTACATAATATGCATAATCCATATATATAAACATATACTGGTTGGCAAACGGTAGCTAGCGGGTTGCCACAAGGATTGGTGCTGGGGCCCCAACTATTTACAATCTACATTAATGGGCCAGAAATTCGGGTCCCCACGGGTGAGTATGCGCTGGGTACTCACGCGTAGGCCCAACGAAAGTGCCGGTTTCATGCATGCACTGCGCAAGCGCGGGAAACTGGAACTTCTGTTCCCTTAAAGGAAGGGGTTCACAGGTCGAACGCGTGCGTCGGAGAGGCAGCGCGTACGCCTGGAACTTCTGTTTTTTTTTACAGGTTTCTCCGGGAGGGTAAGTCTCCAGGAGCTACGCTTGTAAAAAGCAGTCGCAAGGCCTGCTTTTAACAAGGTAAGTGGTGAATTAAGTAAAATTAAAACATTTTTTCCACAGGTTTATTATTTTTAAATACTTTAAAGAAAGGTAAGTTTATTTTTAGCCCCGTTAGAAACTGTAATTAATTTTTTCAAAAATTTAAATTATTGTTTAAAATAGTTAATTTATGTAATTTATAGTTATTTTAACAATGTGATGCTTTTTAAAAATTTATTTGAAGTTTTAGTGATGTTTTGGGGCTGAATTGTATTCATAGATTTGACAGCTCTTCCTGTCAAATCTATGAATACAGTTTCCCTGCTACCATTGGCTCTCCATGGCCCATGTGATCGCAGGGGACGCTTTGAACTAACTGCGCCCCTGGGATACGTGGGCAGTTGGAGCAGGCCCAGGATCGGAATCCCACGCGGGCCCACAACACAACGGTCGGTGCGCTAGGTAAGTGCAGGTCGGAGGCTTGCACCCGCGGGAAGCCTCCGACCTGAATTTCTGGGCCAATGACTTGGATGAAGGGATCAAGTGTAATGTAGCCAAGTTTGCGGATGATACAAAGATGGGTGGGAAAGCAAGTTGTGCAGAGGACTCAAAGAATCTGCAAAGGGATATAGACAGGCTAGGTGAGTGGGCAAACATTTGGCAGATGGAGTATAATGTGGGAAAGTGCAAGGTTATCCACTTTGGCAGGAAAAATAAATAAGCAAACTATTATTTAAATGGAGAGAGATTACAAAATGCTACAGTTCAGAGGGACCTGGGGGTCCTTGTGCATGAAACACAAAAAGTTAGCATGCAGGTACAGCAACTAATCAAAAGGGCAAATGGAATTTTGGCCTTTATTTCAAGGGGGTTGGAGTATAAAAGCAGGGAAGTCCTGCTACAACTGTACAAGGTATTGGTGAGACCACACCTTGAGTACTGCGTACAGTTCTGGTCTCCTTATTTAAGGAAGGATATACTTGCATTGGAGGCAGTTCAGAGACAATTCACTAGGTTAATTCCAGAGATGAGGGATTTGACTTATGAGGAAAGGTTGAGCAGGCTGGGCCTAGACTCATGGGAATTTAGAAGAATGAGAGGTGATCTTATCGAAACATATAAGATACTGAGGGGGCTCGACAGGGTAGATGCAGAGAGGATGTTTCCCCTCATGGGGAAATCTAGAACTCGGGGGCACAGTCTCAGAATAAAGGGTCGCCCTTTTAGAACTGAGATGAGGAGGAACTTCTTCTCTCAGAGGGTCGTAAATGTGTAGAATTCTCTGCCCCAGAGAGCTGTGGAGGCTGGGTCATTAAATACATTTAAAGTGGAGATAGATACATTTTTGCAAGATAAGGGAGTGAAGAGTTATGGGGAGTGTGCGGGGAAGTGGCTTTGAGCCCAAGTTCAGCCATGATCTTTTTGCATGGCGGAGCAGGCTTGAGGGGCCAAGTGGCCTATTCCTGCTCCTATTTCTTATGTTCTTATGTTCTTATTCCCCATTACATTGCATATCATGTATAATCCACATTTATAAATATTCCCCATTATCATTATATACTATGTATAAGTCACACTATACACAGTCCCCATTGCCATTACATATTTATATACACATTTAAAGACATTCACAATTACCATTACTCATTACGCTTAATTCTCAATTATGTACATTCCATATTCTTATGGCAATTTTTACCTTCATAAACTTAATTATTAATACTAACTGCTAAGAAATCCCAATTGAAATTAAATGAATAATTATGAATGGCTTATGGTGCATACATTGATTTATTCCAACCTATTGCTCAAACCTGACATTTAATTAGTAATTTTGGGTACATCTGACCCATGACCGTATCAGTCCTTCCTGCATTCACAATGTAAGATTTTTTTTTACAGTATTCCTCAGCAAATTTCCCAATCCACTTTTAATTTTGATCAAACCTTCCTTGACATTTATTTCATCAGTTTACATTACTGGATTCAGATATTACAATATTGAAGATTTGTGGATATTCGAAGGGGCAGTCAATCTATCTGGGTATCACATTTTGTGACTTTTTGGCTCTTTGGCCTAGAAGTAATATATGCTTTTGATATTAAAGTCAGGTTCTGGATTCTAAGCATTAATTCTTAAATGTCCAGCATAGTCTTAAGAAGTTTGACGAAGTTGGCCATTAAAACAGTTGGCCATATCAGTTTGAGGCAGTGGGCCATTGTTAGCACACTTCAACACTACCGAGTGATATTCATACAGGTAATACAGTCCTCCCCATTAACGACGACATTTCGGGAAGCACTCCAATTTTGACAGCATGAGTGGTTCCCTTTGAACTGACTGACGTGAACTCTCCTCCAATCACTGCAGCACACTCCACCTCCTTCTGCTCCTACTGCAGAGGGTGCAGAGAAGATTTACAAGGATGCTACCAGAAATGTGAGGGTATATATATATCAGGAAAGGATGAACAGGCTGGGTCTCTTTTCTCTTGAAAAAAGAAGGCTGAGGGGGTGACCTAATAGAGGCATTTAAAATTATGAAAGGTTTTTGATAGAGTGGATACAGAGAGAACGTTTCCACTTGTGGGGAAGAGCATAACTAGAGGCCATCAATATAAGATGGTCACCAAGAAATCAAATAGGGAATTCAGAAGAAACTTCTTTATCCAAAGAGTGGTGAGAATGTGGAACTTGCTACCACAGGGAGTGGGAAGGGAATAGAGGGTTATGCTGATAGATTTAGATAAGGTAAGACAGGAGGAGGCTCGAGTGGAGCGTCAACACCGGCATAGATTGGTTGGGCCGAATGGCCTGTTTCTGTGCCATATATCCTATGTAATGTAATCCTATGTAACTCTGAGCAGTGATTACTGACTGATTCAATACGATGGACGAGATATGGTTATTTATTCTTTACAAAGAGCAATGCTTGGCACGTTGAGACTGCTGCTGCAGCTCTTAACTAGCTTGATTTTTCTGCCTTTCCCTTGTATAATGGCATCAGACAAGGCGGCCTATTCGCCAATATTTTACAGGGGACGAACCAGTGCTGCTCACTCAGTATTAAATAAATTAAGCAGAGAGCTGCACACTCTCTCCTCTCCATTATTGCATTAGCAGGAGTCAGGGTTGATCTTTTTCTCTATTAGTACATTATCGTGATATTAGGCCATCTACTCTGTCTGCTGCTATTTGTATTACCCCAGAACCATTAGCAGAAGCAATTGGTGCTTATAGGATCATCAAAGGAACACTGATTGAAACCGTGTGAGGTACAGCCGATATTTTGCTGCTTATATCCAATCTTCAAACATTTAGGCCTAGAAATTCAGTATAGCCACTTTTGGGGCGGTAAAGTCGGGCGGCCGCTAAAGTTTGCGCCCGCCGGAAAGTGGAGGGCAGTTCGCCGAAATTCAGTAGCTTTGGCCAAGGAGTTTGCTCGAGCGCTAAAACTGGCGATGCACGGCTATCTTTAGGCGCTAAGCCGGCGGTGCAGACTGATACCGCCGAGGCCGGGCACAGCGCAGGTGCGGTCATGTTTTGATTGACAGCAGACACCCTGGCGCCGGCCAGCTCTTAAAGGGGGAAGGGTCGACTTGGTCTGCTGCCACGCCCTGGATACTGCAGCCCTCCAGCTAGGCCTAAACACTGCTGCTGGAGAGAAATAGCGCCAGGAAGGATGCAGAGGGCCCGTGAGCGAGCGCAGCGCTTCTCTGCCCATGATTTAAAGGTGCTGGTTAGGGCTTTGGAGAAGAGAAGCCATATCTTGTTCCCGGACAGTGGCAAGAAGCCTCCCAACAGGGTGTACAGGAGAGCCTGGAGGGATATCGCCCAGAGGGTCACAGCCACCTGCGATGTCCCCCGGACTGTTGTCCAATGCTGGAAAAAGTTTAACGACCTCACTCGGATTGTCAGGGTGAGTACCCTTTCCAGTGTCCTCCTCATCCTTGCATGTGCACCTCACATTATGGACAAAGGGACCTCAAAGGCCTAATGGCCAGCCCTCATCCAGCAGCTATGGCACTGGCATGAACATCAATTGCACATTCTGCACTTTATACACTGGCCAAGCTATTCGACCATGGGAGGCAGTGCACACAACAACAGGGCACCACACTGTACTTAGAGGCCATCCTTTCTCTTGCAGGCCAAGCTGGCCCAGAATCTGAAGAGCCGGACTGTCACCGGGGGAGGCCGTCCCCAGTTCCAGCAGCTCAGTGACCTTGAGGAGCGCGTGGGTCGACTCATGGGTGCCCGGGTGATTGGCCCCGTTGCAATTGGAGATGCCGACCCTGTGCTGGGCCCCAATGGTAAGGACATGACCTTTTGGACCTCTCTCGTTCCCCTTGCGCTTCAGATCTACATCCTTTGCCACTGTCCGACCAATGCGCAGAATGCCACCACTCATGCCTCCCTCGCTGACGCCCTGTCCTCACTCTAAAGCTACTCTTGTGCCTTCCTGCTTTCAGCTGGTGAGGAGGAGGTCCCTGAAGCTGCGAGTGTCAGTCCCTCGGAAGAGGAGGACGAGGAGGAACAAGAGGAAGGCGGCCCATCGGGGGAACCCTCATCCGCGCCAGGGGATGGCAATGGAGGGGACACGTCTTCCCTGGAGGAGAGCCAGGGGGAAGTGTTGCAGGGGAGTGTAGCTCCTGTGCCCAGTGGCGTCCAGCCACGCGGGAAGGGTCGGGCAGCTCGGCTGCCTTCTCCCCAGAGGGGGGAAGTGTTGCAGGGGAGTGTAGTTGCTGGGCCCAGTGGCGTGCAGCCACGCGGGAAGGGTCGGGCAGCTCGGCGGCCTTCTCCCCAGAGGGAGAGTCCGGCCTCCAGTCCGGAGACGGTCCTCGCCCAGGAGGTGCGCCTCCTTGATCAAATGTCCGCGGACTCGGATCGTCGGCACACCGAGTTCATGGGGGTTGTGGCACGGTTGCCTGAGGCCATTGAGTCCCTGGCTCATAGTGTGTCCGATTTCGGGGCCTCACAGGCCAGGGGTTTCGAACAACTCGCGGCAGCACAGGCCAGGGGTCTCGAACAATTCGGGGCATCACAGGACGTGAGTCGGGCCGAATTGAGGGCAGCACAGGACGCGAGTCGGGCCGAATTCAGGGCAGCACAGGACGCGAGTCGGGACGAATTCAGGGCAGCACAGGCAGCGAGTGGACAGTTGATCAGTGGTGCCGTGCAGTCACTGGCTGGTCTGATGCGGGCACAGACCAGGGCAGTACGGGCACTCACTGCTGCCACACTCGCTGTGTCAGGCAGGCATCGCCAGGGCACCCGCCGCGCTGCAGCAGCACAGCGGTCTGGCCTTCACCAGATTGCTGCGCTTGCTGCAGTGCCAGCCCGGCCGAGTGCCAGTGTCTCAGGCGAGCAGCGAGCGCCTGGCATCAGCCAGCTTGCCCCCATTGCTGCAGCCGCCACTGCCACTCCCCCAGCGAAGCTGCGACGAGCTGCTGGAGGGACTGATGCTGCCCAGCCACAGCTGCAGCAGTCAGCAGCTGGCCCCTCGAGGGCCAGAGCTCGTCTAGGCTGACCCCCAAGGGCATCTGCCGTCACGCAATGTGCCCCTCAGGAGCCTTCCCCCAGCCTTGCAGCACCCACAGGGCCCAGGTTGAGGCGGAGCAGCAGGTCGGCCAGGGGCCGGAAAAGCCTGGACAAGGACTCGCCCTCTCGGCACACAAAGTAGAGTGTGTTGGCAAAGTTTTTTTATATGGGGGTGGTTGTGTTGTCTATGGGTGGGGGTTCTTTTGGTAAGGCCGAGGATGAAGGCCATTTGGATGGACAAGTTTTGTTATTCCTCCCCAGGTTGTGGGAGTGAGATATGTTTTTGACTGTTTTTTGGGGGTGTTGTCTGTTTTTGGGTTTCATGTGGGAAGGGCCCTGAGTTTGTTCAATAAAGCTTTTTCTTTATTCAGCTTGTCCATGTGTGATGTTTCAAGTGGTTGTTGCGTTAACCGGCTGAGGGCTTGCGGAGCGGCTGCATTCATGTGCCTTCATTGCCACAAGCCATTCCCTGACAGGGGGCCTAGAAGTGTCGTTCAATAAGCCGCCGACGGACGGCCCTTGGACCTTGTGGCTCCCTCCTGGGCTGGTACTCCTCCTCCTCCTCCTCCTCCTCCTCATGGTCCTCCTGCTCATCCTCCTGAGGTGGTGGTCCAACGTGAGGTGGCAGTGCCTGAGTCCTGCGGATAGCCAGGTTGTGCAGCATGCAGCAAACGACGACGAACTGGGAGACTCTATCCGGCGAATACTGCAGAGATCCGCCGGAGCGATCCAGGCAGCGGAACCGTTGCTTGAGGACGCCAATCGTTTGCTCTATGATGTTCCTTGTGGCTTGATGGCTTTCGTTGTATGCCTCCTCAGCAGGGGTCCTGGGCGCGCGGAGCGGGGTCATGAGCCATGTACACAAAGGATAGCCTTTGTCCCCGATAAGCCATCCTCTTGGGGGAGGCTGTGCCTGGAACATGTCATCAACAGTAGTCTGGCGCAGGATAAATGCATCGTGGCTGCTGCCTGGAAAGCGGGCATTGACAGCTAGGATGCGCTGCCTGTGGTCACACACCAGCTGTACATTGAAGGAATGGTAGCCCTTCCGGTTGCGGTAATCCTCGGCATTGTCGATAGGTGCCCGCAAAGCCACATGCGTGCAGTCAATGGCGCCCTGCACCATGGGGAAGTCGGCGATCCTCGCAAATCCGACTGCACGCTGTTCCTGCCTCTCTAGGGTCATGGGGAAGGAGATGAATTGATGTCTCCTTGTGAAAAGGGCATCGATGACCTGCCGGATGCAGCGATGCACGGCGAACTGGGAGATGTTAGCTATGTCCCCAGCAGCGGCTTGGAAGGAGCCGCTTGCATAAAAGTTCAGAGCCACCGTGACCTTCACTTCCACCGACAGAGATGTCCTGCACATCAGCTGTGGATGCAGATCTCTGTGAAGCAGCTGGCAGATCTCTGCAACCACCTCCCTTCTGAAGCGCAGCCTCTTAACACACTCCGCGGCAGTCATGGTGAGATTGGACACCTGCTGGCGGTATTCCCTGAGTGGGTAAGGCCTACGTTGCCGACGCCTGATGCCCCCTCTGTGTCTAGGCATGGCTGCCCCTCTCACACAGCGTCTGCGAGCCCTTCGCACATAATGCTGGAACTGAGGGTTGGAACCCCATGCAGCCCCCATAATATACTTGCAAACAATGAAATCACAATGAGGCAAATTTCCAAGCTCTGGCCAGAA
Source organism: Somniosus microcephalus (assembly GCF_052327205.1). Taxonomy (NCBI): domain Eukaryota; kingdom Metazoa; phylum Chordata; class Chondrichthyes; order Squaliformes; family Somniosidae; genus Somniosus; species Somniosus microcephalus. Next base: position 28,483,653 of record NC_140998.1, on the reverse strand, counting down.
GCCAAAAATACCTCTCCTATGTTGGGCCAAATCAGTAAGGTCTCTTCCTTGGTCTCTGTCCAGAAATCCGTTGCAGAAAAGTCATTGCAGCAAAATGGCTGGCCTTTATAGTTCAGTGTAAGTGCCCTTTAATTAGCGCTCCCCGAGGCCCGCAGGGCCTCTGCTGCGTTCCACTTCACAGTTCTTAACACCGCCACGCCCACATTGGGCGGGCGCGACTGAAGTTCCGGTTTGGGGCGCACAAAGGGCGTTGCACGACGAAATGATGTCATAAGTTGCGCGCGCAGCTGAGCGCGCGCAAACACTTTGCGCCGGCGCTAAATGTCTACTGAAGTTGGGCGTAGGCGCAGATCGTCCTGCGCCCGGGCGCTAAGTGCCTAGTGCTCGAGATCTACCCCTCCTAAGGCGCTAACGGCTGGCGAACGCAACTGAATTTCTAGGCCTTATACTCTTGGATCAAGTGCAATCGCTCCATCCATGTGCGCCCTTATTTCCCCTGTATATTCAAAATTAGAGGGTAAAAATTCGAATGCACCACTCCTTGGGAGTACGTATCACAAAACTGCACACATATCACAAAAGTTTGCCGCCTACCAACTGTGAAGCATGGAAAATGACTGGGCTTGAGCGATTTTGCGATGAGCACTCCTAGTGGGGGCACCCAGGAGTGGGGCATCCTGGATTTTACCCTTAGGATGGAAAACTTTCCTTTTGGTGATCTGAAGAGTTGGAATAGAACCGTAAAAAGTTTACAACACGGACGCAGGCCATCCGCTCATTGAATTAGTGTCGGTTCTTTACCAGAGTGATCCATACGTAATCCTATTGCTACGCTCTCTCTCCATATAAACTAGAAATTTCAGAGGTTTTAACAAAGGCAACCTTGTCACCAGTATAGGGAGCAGTCTGGATAGTTGCAATTCACTTGCATTTAACACTTGAAGCTATATAGATTCCATTAAGATGACAATTGCACCTCAGATGAATAATACAGATACTGACGGACCTCATCAGTCCTGCTGACACCTGTGCCATTGACTTTAGTAATTTCTCAGTGAGTAGTTTTCCTCCCTTAATTAACACTCATATTTCTGTAACTTTAATACAATAGCAGTTTCCATTTATTTCACTGACTGCAAGAACTCCCTACAGACTAACACTTACTCAAAAATTCAAGGCAAATCTGTTGCCGGTCACAAAAGATGAAGGGGAACTTTACAAATGAAAGAGTTATTTACAGAAGGAGCTTTTGGCCACTTTGAACAATTTAGGAATACATTTATTCTCTTCAAGTTATCTAAATATATTTGGATTCATTGCACGCTCCGATTCATTGCACGTTGGCAGTTGCTGTCAGTTGCAAAATTAATTTCATACGAAGATTAAAAAAAATTTAATTCACGAGACAGAACGGAAAAATTCCATTGGGGCCACTTCACTTCAAAACTTTTGAAAATACTATTAATCTTCATTCATTAGAAAGCCTTCGATTAGCATAGCAGACCTAATTAGACATTTTGACAATTTGCTGTAAATGGAAAAGAAACTGCAGGAGCATCAGTGAGTCAGATTGAGAAGTGAAGCCAAAGTGTCGTCAGTTTAAATTCGAGGAACAGGAGTAGGCTATTTAGCCCATCGAGCTTGGTCCTCCATTTTACTAGCCATGGCAGCTCTATCTTTTTAATGTCCAGTTTGCACATTTTTCCACGTCTTCAATAGCAAAAGCTCTGCAGATGCTGGAAATCTGAAACAGCAACAGAAAATGCTGGAAACACTCAGCAGGTCAGGCAGGGTTGTGGAGAGAGGAACAGAGCTAACGTTTCAGGTTGATGAGTTCTGACGATGGGTCATCGTTCTCTCTTCACGGGAGTACCGCTCCGGCCGCTAAATTGGGCTTACTGCCCCGACGAGGAGGCGGAGCGCTATCGCGGGCGCTCCACTTCCTCTCGGGGCGGTACGTGGGGCGCAAAGAGCGGTAGCGCCGGAGTGCTATGTGGCCGCTCCGCGTAGCACTCACACATTTCAACGCCCCTCCCCTTCCGTTAAAGGGGAGGGCCGCTGCGCACTCTGCAGCCCGTTTGACGGCCTCCACTAGCCCACCAGGGCGGTGTGGTGTCATGGCCGCAGCCCAGCACCGAGACGTGGTGACAGATGGTGCGAAGGCGGCCACGGACCACGCCAAGGGCCGCCAAGAGGGGCCGACCTGGAGGTCGGCTAAAATAATGTCGGCGCAGGGTGCAGTCGGGCCACCCCTTTAATTAGTGCCCTGCCAATGGTGTGTAGCCCGGCTATCGCAGGGCGCTAAGGGGACACGGCGGGGTGCTAAGGGGCCGCATCGCTCGGCAATGACATCATCGCCAGCGGCGCAGTGGCCCGGGGCGCTCTCGGTGGAGGTGCGGTGTTATCGTCTAGCGTCTCAGTAGCGCCCCGCTGAATTTCTCGGTAAACGCTATTAGCGCCCCCCATCTGGGCGGTAAGCCCTTTGCACCTCGTTAGTGCTTCCTGGAGACGCTAACGGCGGGCGCAAAGGAGGCGAATTTCGCCCCCAAAGAGTCTGCAAAGGGATGTCGATAGGTTAAGTGAGTGGGCAAAAATTTGGCAGATAAAGTATAATTTGAGAAAATGTGATTTTATCCACTTTGGTAGGAAGAATAAAAAAGCAAAATATTATTTAAATGGAGAGAGTCTACAGAATGCTGCGGTACAGAGGGATCTGGGCGTCCTCGTACATGAAACACAAAAAGTTAGCATGCAGGTACAGCAAATAATTAGGAAGGCAAACGGAGTGTTGGTTTTTATTGCAAGGGGGTTGGAGTATTGAAATAAAGAATAGATTTGCCTTTCTAATCTAGGCTTTATTAACTTAAAAATCCTGTAGCACATCTTCAACACCCAGTCCCAACTAAAGGCTGGAAAGAACTGAATTTAAGATGGCCACCACAAATCACATGACATCAACTACCAATGAGATTACAGCATATATCCCAAGGCAGGAAACAAACAACCAACCACAATACTTCTTACTAAACATAAAGAATAATCACCACATTCACCCCTCCTTTTAAAATATACTCCAACCTAAATAACCTTTACAATTTATAATTAATTATTTACAACTAAAACTATGCACAGACAAAATAAAACTATTCAACATGACACAATACTAAGTGAGCAACAACAAATAGTAACATTGCACATAAGTATTAAGTATCTCTCAACTAAAACAATATAATATAATATTTCAACAATTTTAAAACATTACTATCAATTTAAAAGTCCATTTTCAATCGGTCGACCAGATATCTTGTTCGTGTCGACCTTCTCAACCTTGGTGAAATTCCTTGCCCTCCCACACCAGGAGACACAGAAGTATCTTCTGCAGGAAGGCTATCCATATCCCGATTTTCAACGGTTTCCGGATTAGAAATCCCATCAGGAGGTAAACTGGGACGGCCATGAACATCCATCGAGGGCTGACTAATAGAAGTATAATTATCTGATGTCGGATTGGAAATATTCGTAGTATCTGTAACAGCATCCACATTATCTGAATCATGACTATTGTTAATATCCTCAGAAGAGGGCTGGCCACCACAAGGAGCCAAGTCTTTAATTGAAACGGTACTTTCTTTCCCATCTTGGAATCGAATATGAGCATATTGGGAATTTGCCTCCAACAGCTCCACCTCCTCCACTAAAGGATCATATTTTGACAATCTAACATGGCGTCGAAGCAGCACAGGTCCCTGCATAGTAAGCCATGAAGGTACCGAATATCCCGTAGTAGATCTCCGCGGATAGTTAAAGAGCCTTTCATGGGGGGTCACATTAGTAGCCGTTGAAAGCAATAATCTAATGGAATGCAGGGCATCAGGCAGTACCATTTCCCACTGTGTATTCTTAAGGTTCCGGGATGTCAAAGCCAACATAACTGCCTTCCAGATCACCCCATTGTATTGTTCGCACTGTCCATTACCCTGGGGATTATACGGGGTAGTTCTGCTAGTAGAAATTCCTCGACTCTGAAGGTATTCCTTCAACTGGGAAGACATAAAAGAACTTCCCTGATCCGAATGGATATACGCAGGCATCCCAAAGATGACAAAAAGTTGAGTCAGACATTTGATAACTGTAGCAGCTGATACATCTGCGCAAGGAAAAGCAAAAGGGAACCTTGAAAACTCATCCACAACAGTAAATATATATCGGTTTTGAGTAGTTGAAGGAAGAGGCCCCTTGAAATCGACGCTCAAACGTTCAAAAGGAGAAGTAGCCTTTATAAGATGAGCTCGTTGAGGCTTAAAGAAATTCGGTTTACACCGAGCACAGATAGAACATGATGAAGTCATCCGCTTGACGTCTTCAACTGAAAAGGGCAAATTCTTACTGCGTACGAAGTGTATCATCCTCGTATCCCCAGGATGGCATAAGGCATTGTGAAGATTAATAAGCATATCTCCGTGAATCACAGAACAATAAGCCCTCGACAGCGCATCAGCAGCAACATTATCCTTCCCCGGACGATAAACTATATCAAAATGGTAACATGCCAACTCAATCCTCCACCTCATTATTTTATCATTCTTAATCTTTCCAAAATGTTTGACATCAAACATAAAGGACACAGACTTTTGATCAGTTACCAACGTAAAATGTCGCCCCGATAAATAATGTCTCCATTTACGCAGTGCTTCTACTATTGCATACGCCTCTTTCTCTATTGAAGAATGCCTTTTTTCACTATTGTTCAAGGTACGTGAGAAAAAGGCCACAGGTCTTCCATTTTGGTTCAGAGTAGCCCCAATTGCAAAATCAGAAGCGTCCGTCTCAATCACAAAAGGAACCTGCTCATCAATAGAATGCACAACTGCTCCAAGGATATCCTTTTTAAAATTATCAAAACACATCCTGGCCTCCCATGATAGGGGATATGTCGTAACCCGAATAAGAGGCCGGATCTTCTGTGAAAAATTTGCAATCCAATTAGAATAGTAAGAAAACAGTCCAACAACTCGTTGCAAAGCCTTAGAATTAGTAGGACAAGGTAAATCAATCAATGGTCGCAGACGTTCTGGGTCTGGTTTAATCTTGTTTCCCGAGATAATGTACCCCAGTAGATTTACCTCAGTGGTCGAAAAGGTACACTTCTCTTTATTGAAAGTTAAACCAACTTTTTCCGCAGCTTGAAGGAATCTTTCTAAATTAGAATCATGCTCCACCCTTGATTTGCCACACACCGTGATGTCATCTAAGTATGAAAAGGTGTCAGAGAGAGAGTTATCACTTATAAAAGCATCCATTGCCCGTTGAAAACAAGCAACACCATTAGTAACACCAAATGGTATTCGGCAAAACTGATACAGCTTTCCACCAGCCTCAAAGGCCGTATATGGTTGATCCTTCTTAACAATAGGAATCTGATGATAAGCACTCTTTAGGTCAATAGTGCTAAAAACCTTATACTGAGATACTTTATTGATAAGCTCATCAATCTTAGGCAAAGGGTACGCATCTAATTGAGTATACCTATTAATAGTTTGGGAATAGTCTATCACCATTCGTTTCTTATGTCTCTCGTTAGTCGTGACAACTACCTGTGCCCGCCAAGGCGAACAACTAGGTTCAATGATTCCTTCCAATAAGAGACGTTGAACTTCAGACTTAATAAATTCTCTATCCTGACTGCTATACCTTCTTGACTTGGTAGCAATTGGCTTACAATCCGGCATCAAATTGGAAAAAAGTGATAATGGAGAAATGGATAAAGAGGTTAATCCACAAATAGATAAAGGTGGCTTAGTCCCGCCAAATGAAAGACTGAGAGACTCGTGTAACTGAAGCACATCATGACCAATCAAAATATCCGCACAGAGATTAGGCAAAACAGATAGGCATATATCAGTATACGTATTACCTAGAAGAATCAATTTCACAAGGCAACAACCAGCTACTTGTGAAGTGAGAGTCGTCTGAGCCATACACACCTGATAGGAAACAGGCGAAATTTTCAAATGCTTCTCCTTTGCAAACTGAAGACTTATAAAACTCTCAGTACTGCCCGTATCTATAAGGGCCTTCACTTCCAACCCATTAACTTGGGCCGTAACTATAGCTTTGTTTAGGCCATGAGCAAATGCAGCAGAAATTGAGGCAATAAACGCCCTATCTAAAGGCTGAATAGTCACAGAGGAGGTAATTGAACCTGATGATTCACACACGTGCGTAATGACCTCTCTTGCCGCATTTACTACACACAGCCTCCTGAGCAGGACACTTCAGACGAGGGTGCTGGGCGTTCCCACAAAAATAACACTTCTGAATCCTAGAGGCAACAGCCGCTGAAGTAGAAACTGTTTCAGAATCTAGTAAACCACTCCTATTAAGTCCACATAATTCCTTTTCATCCGGAACTGCCGAAACCACAGTCACAGGCCGATTAAAAAGAGCATAAGAATCCAAACTTCTCTGAGCCACATCCAATGTAGAAGCTTGCTCAAAAGCACTCTTAAGATCCAAAGCCTTATTTTCTAACAACCGCTGACGAATTGATCTAGACAGTAATCCATTAATAAAAGCATCCCGTACCGATTCTTCCTTATATTCTTCAGCCGTCACGGCCTTATAATTACAGTTAACACTAAGGCACTGAAGTGCTTGTAAATAAGTATCCAAAGATTCTCCCACCTGCTGCCTACGGGCAGATAGAAGGTGACGTGCAAATACCTCATTCTTTGGTTTAACAAAAATCTTTTCCAATGTAGAAATAGCCACTTTGTAAGTTTTACAGTCCAAAATATACTTATACACATCCGGAGCAATGTAGTTGATCAGCATATTCAGCTTATTTAGAGACTCTTGATCCAACACGCCCAAAAAGTTTTTAAATGTACAATACCAATGTTTCCATTTATCATCCACTCCTGCAGAATTAGGGTCAGCATTGAATCGTTCTGGTTGAAGATATCGCTCCATTCTGACATAAAGTTCATAAATTGAAATAAAGAATAGATTTGCCTTTCTAATCTAGGCTTTATTAACTTAAAAATCCTGTAGCACATCTTCAACACCCAGTCCCAACTAAAGGCTGGAAAGAACTGAATTTAAGATGGCCACCACAAATCACATGACATCAACTACCAATGAGATTACAGCATATATCCCAAGGCAGGAAACAAACAACCAATCACAATACTTCTTACTAAACATAAAGAATAATCACCACAAGTATAAAAGTAGGGAAGTCTTGCTGCAACTGTACAGGGCGCTGGTGAGACCACACCTGGAGTACTGCGTACAGTTTTGGTCTCCTTATTTAAGGAAGAATATACTTGCATTGGAGGCAGTTCAGAGAAGGTTCACGAGGTTGATTCCTGAGATGAGAGGGTTGTCTTATGAGGAGAGGTTGAGCAGGTTGGGCCTATACTCATTGGCGTTTAGAAGAATGAGAGGTGATCTTATTGAAACATATAAGATTCTAAGGGGGCTTGACAGGGTAGATGCGGAGAGGATGTTTCCCCTCGTGGGGGAATCTAGAACTAGGGGGCATAGTTTCAGAATAAGGGGTCACCCATTTAAAACGGAAATGAGGAGGAATTTCATCTCAGAGGGTCGTGAATCTTTGGAATTCTCTTACCCAGAGAGCTGTGGAGGCGGAGTCATTGAGTATATTCAAGGCGGAGATAGACAGATTTTTGAATGACAAGGGAGTCAAGGGTTATGGGGAACAGGCAGAAAAGTGGAGTTGAGGCTAAGATCAGATCAGCCAGGATCTTATTGAATGGTGGAGCAGGCTCGAGGGGCCGAATGGCCTACTCCTGCTCCTATTTCTTGTGTTCTTATGTCAGGGTAACACCAGCCGGTATCCGACAGTGCTGACCTCACTGGAGTTCGCGAGTTAGTGGGAGGGAACCTCATTTGCATCTCGGGTACTTGCCTGTCCCACACTCCCAGAAACTCCAATGTCCAGGGTCCCCGCCACAGAGAACCCATTCAAGGCCCCCTTGAGCCCTGTGTGTAAGTGGGTCCCAGAAGCTAGGTCCCATATGGGCCTGGGAAATGGCAAATCCCAGTTCAGGGAGCCCCCAGTTCCACCCCTTACCAAGCCAAGTGGGAAACTCCAGACCAGATATATCTTGGGCCTGCCTTCTTTCTGAGGCAGTTCTCCCTGACAGTGGGTCTGATATTTTTGTGTACCTAGAGATTTTTTTTCTGTAGCGTTCAAATGACTGCCTTTGTTTGACAAAGAAAATTGCATTAGATAGTAATGATGTGTGAAGTGCGAAAGACATCTGAAGTGTAGAGGACAGCAGGTGCACACAAAGCAAAGCCTTTTGTAATATTATTCGCAGATCCTCCATGGCATTGCTCACGGCGAGTCAGAGAATCGGCTGTTTTTTCTGATAGTAGGGTGTCATGAATAAAGTGTGTTGGGTACGCTGCTAGAGGAAGTAAGTGTGACAGGTGCAATCACAGCTACATGCCATCGGCATAACTTTAAATCGCTAAGGCTGCCAGTATTGATTTAGAGGGGAAAGGAGCAGAAGAAATCAAAAACGAAATCAATTATACATTGGGGTGATGAGCCAATAGGTACAGTGGTGGCAGCTGTTTAATTATTTATTATTAGTTCAGCTGGCAATTCAAATCTGGGTGAGCATCAATTATGAAGATGAATATGAATTTAAATTCAGGTAGAGCAGCAACAGTGGCAGCTACTGCTTTACATTTAGGTTGGGTGGTGGGGTGGGGGCAGGGGGCTGGACAGGGATCCTCGTTTTAAAACGCTGGCATTTATTTATTTATTTATTCTTAGCTTAGTGACATGGGGTCAATCGCGGTTTTGAAAGGCAGTCAATTTTTTTTTAATGTAGAAGGGAGTAAGGGGTAAAAATTGGGTGTCGCCCATCTTAGGGCGCCAATATCATCCAGGCGCAAAGTTTAGCGCCCGGCGCTAATTATCGCCTCCGACTGCAAAATTCGCCTCTATCGCCCCTGAAGGTGATTTGAGCGCTAAATCAGGCGCTACACGACTCTCTCAAGGTGCTAACGTCGGGGAGCGAGGTGCTACCTCAGAATGCTACCGAAGCTCAGGTGATGTCAGTTACCATGGAAACCAGACAGACTGGCGCCGTCCAGTTTGTAAAGGGGAGGGGCCATCTTGCTGGCCAGCCACTCCCTGCTCATTACAACCTTGAATCTCGGCCTGGAGAGACCTCTGACGCAATTGTGTTGGAAGCACTAATGGATAGGCCCAAGGAAAGAGCTCAGCGCTTAGGAACCTCAAAAGTGGTGCTGAGAGCCAGAACTCCTTAGGACAGCGTTAAATCTCTCCAGACGTCTCTCTCCCTCTCAACCTGCGTGTACCAAAAATTTTGCCGACAAGAAAAGGCAGGAAGCGCCCGCCTTTAAATAGCTTTCCCCCTGCGCCTTCCCGACTTGAAAACATTCCTCTCTACCTGTCGTTCCTAGCGCCAGGCACTAAGGCAGGGGGGCGCGACTCAATATCCAGTCCGGGGCGCTACTGGGGTGTTGCACGCTCGACTGACGTCACGATCTGCGGGAGCAGGAGATCGTGGCGGTAGTGTTTAGCGCCGCCGCAAAATGACTGGTCAATTTTGTGAGCAGCGCTAAAATTGCCACGCTCGGGTGCTAAGTTACCAGCGCCCCGTTAGCGCCCGCCCCCCCCCGGAGGCTCTAACGGGAGGCGCTAACCAACCAAATTTTTCCCCCTAAATCTTTCTGAAAGGCCAGCAGCATAAATCTGGGCAAGCACCAGATACAAAGGGTTTGGGAAATGGGAACAAGTGGCCAACGGTCACACTGGCAGCGCGACTGTTTATTGGTCTATGTTTAGGTTGCCAGCAGCGGGGAAAATCCTCATTTAAAAGGCTTGCAGTGTTAATTGGAGAAAGGCCTCAACACGAAAGGCAAATGTGAATTATTATTAACTCAGGGCAGGCAGACGCAAACTAGAACGCAGGTGCAGCAATTTATTTACAGGTCCGCGGCAATGGGGAAAACGTTCATGTTTAGCCTAGCACAGTATAAGATACGTTATACACAGAAGTATTAGTGTTAAAATACCTTCCACTTGTTGGACTGAGGGAAACAGGCTACCGGTGAATGCAGCTGGGAGGTGGGATGTTACCGTGGCAGCTGTGCCATCCCTGGTGAGGGAATTGAACGGCAGGTGTTACAGTGTTATCTATTAAAAGTAATAGAACCAAGTGTTATGTCCAGGTGTTAGCTGAAGTGTTAACACTTTCAGCATGCACTTCCTGAATGTCAGAAAAGTATGAGTAAATCATGGCAACAGGAAATAGTCACGACAATCGGACATCACAAGAATCATCGAATCATAGAAATTTACAGCACAGAAGGAGGCCATTCGGCCCATCTTGTCCGTGCCGGCAGACAAAGAGTTATCCAGCCTAGTCCCACTTTCCAGCTCTGGGTCCGTAGCCCTGTAGGTTACGGCACTTCAAGTGCATATCCAAGTACTTTTTAAATGCGATGAGAGTCCTGCCTCTACCACCCTCTCAGGCAGTGAGTTCCAGACCCCCACCACCCTCTGGGTGAAAACATTTCTCCTCAAATCTACTCTAAACCTCTGACCAATAACTTTAAATCTGTGCCCCCTAGTTATCGACCCCTCTGCTAAAGGAAATAAGTCCTTCCTATCCACTCTATCTAGGCCCCTCATAATTTTATGCACCTCAATTAGGTCTCCCCTCAGCCTCCTCTGTTCCAAAGAAAACAACCCCAGCCTATCCAATCTTTCCTCATAGCTAAAATTATCCAGCCCTGACAACATCCTGGTAAATCTCCTCTGCACCCCCTCTAGTGCAATCACATCTTTCCTGTAATATGGTGACCAGAACTGCACGCAGTATTCTAGCTGTGGCCTAACAAGAATTTTAATATACTGTACAAGAGATATTATTATAAATGTGTAGTAGGACATGCACTTCCTGTGCATAAACTTTACTTCCTGTTGTCATGATTGTAGGACACGCTTTTCTGTCAACCTTTCATTGTAAATTACTGTGTGAGTATTTCTCAGTCAATTTTGTAATGAAGTTGCAGGCTCTGGCCACTCGATGGCACCATGGAGTAATTAGCTATGGCTACAAATTCGGCTGGATAGTGCCCGATCCTTTGGCGCTACGGGGTGCAGTTTTATGTCAAAAATGGCGTCCGCGCCGCGCTCAGACGTTGGGCGGCTTCTGCTTGTGCTGCAATGGAAGCTGAGACATCAGTCATCAGACGCTGCATCATGGTTGGGTCCACAAGTGCGCTGATGGAGTTGCCCATCAGATCCATGCTGGAACTCATGGGCTCCAAGCTCTGCGCAAAGCCCTGTGCAAGGTTGTGCTGGACTCCTCCGTGCTCCTTGACATTGCACTCAGGCTTTCTGGCAGGCCTGCCCATGCACCACGCATTTTGTTGTGCATACCCATCAGCGTTCCTCTGTAGGCCGCCCCATCGAAGTCCTCAACTGAGTCGTCTGCAGTAGGACTCGTGTGCGACCTCGCCCTCCGGGGAGCTGGCACCTGCGCTATCCTTACCCCCTGCCCAGACCGCAGGCCACTCGTGCCCGGTGACTCACCACATGCAGATCCCGTGCCTAACCTATCCTCTAAAGCGGTGGTTCTCAAACCCCTGGGGGTCCGTAGAGACTTTCCAGGGACACCGCGGCTGGAGGTCAGTTCAAGCCTGCTCCTCTTCATAAAACCGACACTGATTCAGTTCTTGCGAATTATTCTCCACGACTGGGCCCGTCTTCTCACAGAGGCCCACAGCTCTCGCTCACTTTGCAACGAGTGCTCCCTGCCGGTCGAGCTGATCCCTCTCCCTGTGCTATCCTCCGGACTCGTGATCAGAGCGCCTGCGGGGCCCTTCAAACACGTGCAGTCCCACGGTGCAGCCGTTACAGAACGTGCCAGTGGGACAGTGTGGCGGCGAGTCGCGCCTCCAGCAGAGACCCAGCATGTTCGTGGGCGCTCGTGCCCTCACTCACCTTGGCCAGCCTGCTGACGGCTTTAAAAATTGTCCAGCGCTAACTGGCCATCTGTTGCTGCGGAGTGCCCGGAATTGATGTGAGAAGCAGGCACACCCATCTCACTGAGATCTCTAAGTAAATACCGGTTTCTTAAAAGCATTAATAAATCACTCTTTTTCTGCAGTACTTTCATATTATGAGTATTATATAGCATTATAATTTTGATGGGGGGGTCTGTGATTACTGTAATGATCAGTAACCTGTCATTCTGGAATGGTACACTAGGTGGTGCTGTATGTATATAAGAGTGGGCTACCCACGATGCACCAGGCTACCCACAAGGCAGCAGTCAAGATGGAGGCCTCGACAGATACTGTACCTAGTCCACATGTGCTCAATAAAGTGTCTAGCAAAAGCTAGCTGTTCTTAATAAAAACGACTAGTTATTAATGAACATAACAATTACTAATCCATTTCAAATGGGGTACTTCAACCAAATAAGTTTGAGAACCACTGCTCTAAAGTACACGGAGTGCCAGTATCTGGACTGGTGGCTGTGAGTGTGAAATCGACTGACGGTGCTGTGTCTTCATCATCAGTGTCTTGGTGCTCTTCTATTTCATGCTCCTCCACCAGTGCCTGGCCAGGTCTCAGTTCTTGGCTTACTGAAAGAAGAAAGGCACAAGGATAGGGTTGTGGTGAGGGGAGGGGAGGTGGGGAAGCAAGCGGTGCATGCTTACACCATGTGCAGCTTGTAAATCAGAAGAGATTGTGGGATGAGGGGGAAGTGGGATGTGAGAAGGAGGATTAGGTATGAGGATACCGTTATCTTGTATTCTTTCAGCCCCACCGCTGGTCACAGCCTCAGCGATGTCCCTCACAACAATGGCCAGCACCGTGTCCTCCATCGGGGCCAGGTTATGAAGGCGCACCTGTCCCCCGCCAGTTAGCTGTTGCTGTCTGTGGTTGTGAGCCACCTTGTCCTGAGTTTGGTGCAATATGTTGGAGTAATGTGGCTGTCATGGTTGAATAGCTGACAATGTGAGCAAGCTGTGAGATCTGGGTGTGAGGCTTGCAGCAGTGGTAAGTGTGTAAGGGTGAGGTGAAACTATAAGTATGAGGTATGAGTCGCGTTTGGTAGAGTTTGTTGGTAGGTGAGTGATGGAGGTGTGGTGCATTGAGCAGTGTGTGAGGCTAGTGGTGCAGATGGTGGGATATGGCATTTGAAGATGAACTCACTGACCTTGACAACTCGTGTGAGGTCATTAAACTTCTTCCTGCACTGTGTCCAGGTCCTCGGGTCTATACTGCTGGCTTTCACCACAACAGCTATCTGATCCCAATGCCTTTTGCGCATTTGCCTGGAGGGGTTCATGGCCCCCTGTGGAAACAGGATCTCTCTCCTCATGTTCACCTCCTGCACCAAGACCTCCAGTGCTGCATCGGAGAACCTTGGAGCATACTCTCTCCCCCTGTTGTTAAGTCAGTAGATTGTTTTTGCTGCTCTGACAGTTCAATCACCTGCTGCAGGCAGAATGCGCCTCCCCTTTAAGCGGTGCAGACTGCCTTTAAGAAGTGCAGGCTAGCTTTAATTGGTGCTAGCCTCGCATGAACATGGGCCCCTACTAAGCGATCAGCCACAAGCATGTTAATCAGCTGGCAGCACGAAGTTAGCGTGCTACCTGCATTCATTTGAACCAATTTCTAGCCGCTGAAGTCTCTGCCAACTTGTGCATAATAAGCAGATGCATAAACTGGCCAAGGGCAATTTTCTAGTACATATCTATATTATATATGATTGTGTGTTTTCCAGAGGCTGTAGAGATGAAAAACAATGGCCTTTGCGGTGCACGCCCACCATAACTCCAGCAGGGATCCTGTAAAACAGCCACAAATTAGTTCGAGATCCGGATATACCAGGTCCTAATTTTGCCCCAGGGTTCCCCTCTGGCCTTGTAAGAGTGGAAGCTCTGCCTGGCCCGAACAAGGCAATTGATGCAGATGGGGTGGAGTCAGGTTGAAAATACAAGTGAGAATCAGGCTGAATGCAGAAAGTTCAGAGGGGAAGTGAAAAAGAAAATAAGAGGGGCAAAGAGCGAGTATGAGAATAGGTTGGCAGCTAACATAAAAGGGAATTCAAAAGCCTTCTATGGGCATATAAATAATAAGAGGAGGGGTGGGGCTGATTAAGGACCAAAAAGGAGACCTACGCATGGAGGCAGACGGCATGGCTGAGGTACTAAGTGAGTACTTTGTATCTGTCTTCACCAAGGAAGAGGATGCTGCCAAAGTCGTAGTGAAAGAGGAAGTAGTGGAGATACTGGATGGGATAGAAATTGATAAGGAGGAAGTACTAGAAAGGCTGTCTGTACTTAAAGTTGATAAGTCACCAGGACCGGATGGGATGCATCCTAGGATGCTGAGTGAAGTTAAGGTGGAAATTGCAGAGGTACTGGCCATAATCTTCCAATCCTCCTTAGATACAGGGGTGGTGCCAGTGTACTGGAGAATTACAAAAGTTACACCCATGTTCAAAAAAGGGTGTAAAGATAAACCCAGGTCAGTCAGTTTAACCTCAGTAGTGGGGAAGCTTTTAGAAATGATAATCAGGGACAAAGTTAACAGTCACTTAAGGAAAGCCAGCATGGATTTGTTAAAGGCAAATTATGTTTAACTAACTTGATCGAGTTTTTTGATGAGGTAACAGAGAAGGTTGATGAGGGCACTACGGTTGACATGGTGTATATAGATTTCCAAAAGGCGTTTGATAAAGTACCACATAATATGCTCGCCAGCAAAGTTGAAGCCCGAAGGGACAGTGGCAGCATGGATATGAAATTGGCTATGTGACAGGAAACAGAGAGTAGTGGTGAATGGTTGTTTTTCCAGACGGGAGGAAGATTTACAGTGGTGATCCCCAGGGGTTGGTACTAGGACCACTGTTTTTCTTGATATATATTAATGACTTGGACTTGGGAATACAGGGCACAATTTCAAAATTTGCAGATAACACAAAACTTGGAAGTATAGTGAACAGCATAGTGAACAGTGAGGAGGAGAGTGATAGATTTCTAGAGGACATAGACAGGCTGGTGAAATGGGCGGACACGTGGCAGATGAAATTTAACGCAGAAAAGTGCAAAGTGATATATTTTGGAAAAAAGAACGAGGAGAGGCAATAAAAACTAAAGGGTACAATCCTAAAGCAGGTGCATGAACAGAGAGACCTGGGGGTATATGCACACAAATCGTTGAAGGTGGCAGGGCAGGTTGAGAAAGCGATTAACAAGGCATACGGGATCCTGGGCTTCATAAATAGAGGTATAGAGTACAAAAGCAAGGAAGTTATGATGAACCTTTATAAAACACTGGATCGGCCTCAACTGGAGTATTCTGTCCAATTCTGGGCACCGCATTTTAGGAAGGATGTGAAGGCCTTAGATTTATGAGAATGATTCCATGGATGAGGGTCTTCAGTTATGTAGATAGACTGGAGAAGCTGGGGTTGTTCTCCTTAGAGCAGAGAAGATTGAGAGGAGATTTGATAGAGGTGTTCAAAATCATGAGGGTTCTAGTCAGAGTAGATAGAAAGAAACTGTTCCCATTGGTGGAAGGGTCGACGGTGGCATAGTGGTTAGCACTGTTGCCTCACAGCGCCAGGGACCCGGGTTCGAATCTAGCCTCGGGTGACTGTCTGTGTGGAGTTTGCACATTCTCCCCGTGTTTGCGTGGGTTTTCTCTGGGTGCTCCGGTTTCCTCCCACAGTCTAAAGATGTGCGGGTTAGATTGATTGGCTATGATAAATTGACCCTTAGTGTTAGGGGGATTAAATACGTGGGGTTACGGGGATAGGGTGGGATATGTGTTGGTGTAGGGGTTACGGGGATCGGGTGGGATATGTGTCGGTGCAGGCTCGATGGGCCGAAATGGCCTCTATCTGCACTGTGGGGTTTCTGTGATTCTGTGACACAGATTTAAGGTGATTGGCAAAAGAACCAGAGGCGATATGAGGAAAAACTTTTTTACACAGCGAGTGGTTAGGATCTGGAATGCACTGCCTGAAAGGGTGGTGGAGGCAGATTCAATTATGGCTTTCAAAAGGGAATTGGATAAGTACCTGATGGAAAATAATTTGCAGAGCTACAGGGAAAGGGTGGGGGGGTGGGACTAGCTGAGGTGCTCTTGCAGAGAGCTGGCATGGGCTCGATGGGCCGAATGGCCTCCTCCTGTGCTGTAACCATTCTCTGATTCTCTGATTCTCTGACTCCCAATAACAGGAGTTCTTGCATCTTTAGCCTCCAGTCTGCCAGTTGGATTGGAGAGGTTCCGGTGGAATTCTAGCCCATTAATATTTTGTAAAATGCACTGGATACAACAGGGCATCCTTTAACTCAACATGAGAAATGTCATAGGAGATCTGCTAGTTTAAATACGATTTGTCCCACAAATGTGTAGAAACTGGGTAACATAAGTTCACAGTCTAATCAGTCCGATGGGATGAACTCTGACAGAATATACTCAGTGTGTTTCAGTTTCTAACTAATACATAGTTGCACAGCCACCCCTAACTGCTCATTTATATGAATTAAATTAGCAATCTGTATCAAGAAGCCTGGTGTGGGAAATGGAGGTGTCAGACTGGTGCAGTAGAGGGTGCTTTTCTGAGGATGGGGTTAAGGCAAAATAACTGAGCACCTGACCTGTGCTACAGCTGGAAATGTTCATTTCCCAACAATTAAATTCAATTTCAAGTGAACATCACCTTCTCCAATAGTGTGAACTTCTCCATTCCCTAATCATTCTTCTACCCTCTCCGAGTGAGATTGTGGGGCTGAAAATCTGTAGCCCGGGCAGGGTCAGGGAGCGCCCAGGAGATCTGGCACTGACCCTGTAGAATTTAATGGGGATGGGGTTATAACTGGGGTTATTGACTCTGGCCAGTCAGAAGTATCTGAGCTGCTCCAGAGCCCCGTGCGGTTTTGAATTGCTCCCCTTTTCTTGGTTCTGACCGCCGGATTTATTCAGTAGCGATGTAGACAAAACGAGACTCGTGGTTGGGTGTAAAGAAGACCAGTATTTATTGAAATAAAAATAAATACATTGAAAATAATCAATACAGCACACCTTTGCTTAGTACAGCACTCTTTTGCTTAATACAGCAGACTTTTACTTAATGCAGCACACATTTACTTAATGCAGCACTCCTTTGCTTACTACAGCACACCTTTTGCTTAGGACAGCACTCTTTTGCTTAATACAGCAGACTTTTACTTAATACAGTACACCTTTGCTTAATACAGCACTTTTACTTAATACAGTGCACCTTTGCTTACTACAGCACACCTTTGCTTAATAGGGGAGGAGAAAACGGACACATCGAGGGAAAATCTGACTAAAATTACAATCTAACAAAAATCCCCCTTAATTCCCACCCCTAATACCTATCTAGGTTGCCTTGCAATGGGCCAGAAAAATCTATGCTCACCAGTGAACGCCTGCTCCGTGCTCCTGCGGCCTTATTCTTCACCGCCCCGAAGTAGAGATACCCCAGTATTTAAAAGTAACTGCTGGTATTCCACTTCTTTGGGCGGGCTATTGAATTGTTCTTCTTGCAGGCAGAGCACGGAGGCGAGGCGGCAGAGAGAGAGAGATGGCTTCCTGAGAGGCTATTTTTATACCCCATTTGGAGCCATAATCTTCGCGCCCAAATCCGGATGTATCTGGGCTATACAAAAGGGATCCAAACTGTCCCCATTGTCTGTAATGGGTTTGGATGTATTACCCATTTCCTTAACTGGTTTGTGCTTAATACAAAATGTCTCAGACATCCTTAAGTGTTTCAGTCAACATCAACTCAAGTGGTTTGTAAACAAACCCATTGTCCTGTGGTCAGTCCAACCACAATTGATTGACAGCTTTAAGTACTTAAGCTTTTGTGTCAACATTGTAGAGAGTTCTGTAAACAAACAACCCCTTTGTCCTGCGGTTTGAAACTTCCTAAACTGCAGTTGATTGAAAGTTTCAAGTACTTCATGCATTTCACACAGGCTGGTGTTTTTTTTCAAATCCTTTGCAGATACACAAGCAGGCTGTCTTTTGTCTTCTGCCACGAGGTCTGACAGCCATTTTTTGATGCCCTGGATTTTAAGGTATATTCCCCCAGGTATTCTTTAATCAAAAAAATAATCTTCGGGGCTGTGGAAATTTTCAAATTTCTTGCGAAACCTTACAACCCCAACAAAGCTTGAGGGGTTAGGGGGTGGTCATATAATTTAAATATGATGGGTGGGTGCCCCTGCTTGTAAGTCTCTGGCATCTGCTTGCTTGGGGATATCAGTAATCCTAGCAGAAAGGTGAGCAATCTGAAAGAGTGCCAGAAACATCTTTATGTGGCCCATCGTCCTGTTTTGTTGGGGTGGTGGGGGTTGAATAAAACTTGCACCTTTTATATTTTTTGGTGGTCTAGGGGGAATTTCAGGTCTGGACCCTCAAGGTGGGCCCCAGTTCCACTGATCGTCTGGCCTGCACACCTCTTTTCTGTAAGCGTACTGGCCCACTGATGTCCCACCAAGCCAGGGAGCATAGGATCTCTGAAATTGGGAGTCTCTTCGCCCAGCCTCTCCTATGCTGCTGGCCTTGCTTAGGGTGGGCAGAGGCTCCTCCCCTGACAAGGCATTGCAGAAACTGCCAGGGAACGCCGGGATCTGGCATAATTGGCACCGGGCTCCCATTGGAGTTACAGCGGGAGAGGTAGCTGACAATTAGTGACAGATTGGGAATAGCTTTATGCTGTGGACCCATACCCTCGGATTGGGGGTAAACCAAACTCACTTCAGAAAAGAGACAGGGGCGAGTGGAGGACTTGCATCAGTATGAGCCAGAGATAGACTCAGAAAAAACAAGAGATAAAGTATGCATAGATGGGAAAATCACACAGGCCGCAAATTGGGCATGGGCCCCCACCCCCCCTGAGTTCTGTGTAAGGAGCATTAATTTGTAGAGTTTACACAAGAGCTAACTCCTTGTACCACCCTAGTTCCTCAGCTATAGCCACATCATTTTGCAACAGTGCTGAAAGTAGCACCCATAATTATACACCAGCTCGATGGAGTTGATGAGGATGAGTGTAATATTGCTATTATTAGAGAAACGCACAAGATGAAAGTGCAGTGAATTTACCTCCAGCTGTTGAATTGGTAAATGTTCAGTTTCCTGCTTTAATATAATTGGAATTGAAAAGGGCCTCGAAATGTAAAAATCTCAATAACGGTGCAATAATGTCGAAACAAGTCAGCGTTAGAATATGACCGAACATCAAAAGTTAATAAATACGGATATTTCAATACATGTCGTACAAAGGTGCTTCCTCAAAGTTCTCTGTTCAGGGGCAGCTTCCCCCTCCAGACCCTTGTGTGCATTATATTGATGTGAATACAGCCAGCGGGTGCACTCAGCTCTCAACCTTGGCTGTTCAATTCATTTAATTTTTATTCGTGTTGCTCTTGCTTTGTTTTGTGGAAGGTGCCTTTCAACATAATTCCTTCAGGTTGCCCTTTAATTGGTAATATGGGAGAGTTCTTCTAATCCCAAACTTGAGAGGCCTGTCGGCTGTAATCACAGACAAGGCATGACAAGTACAAGGCATTAACATTATTAAAATGGACGACACATGGCACGCTGACTGCCTAACAAGACAAACCTCTGAAAAGTTATTCCCTATTCACTTCAAATATAAAACTCTGGTTATATAATTTAAAAAATGACAAGCAGAGCAACAAAAGCATTGGAAATGGAAGCAAAATACGATAATAATTAGCAAATGTGTACAATCATTTTTCCTTTCCTTTTTTTCATTCATTCTATCTCTTCCTTTCCTGCATCTTCTCTCTCTAAATCTCGATGCTAAAAATGACCACCGGTTGTAATGATCAGTAACATGTCATTCTCGAATGGTACACTAGGTGTAGCTGTATGTTTAGTCGGGGGCTACCCACAAGGCAGCAGTCAAGATGGATGCCTGTATACTAGTCCACATGGCTGAATAAATGACTAGCTCAAGCTAGCTGTTCATAATGAAAACGTCTATTTCTTTATGAACATAACATGGTACCAGGATTGGTAATATCTGCTGAATATTGTGAAACGCGACATGAAGAATTTGAAGCCACCGGAGGGTGTGAAACTTATGGGGAATGTTGACTGCAATTGGCGGACTTTCAAACAACAATTCGAACTCTATATTGCTGCCATCGGGTTCGGTACGAAGCCAGACGCAAGGAAAATAGCATTACTGCTCACGGTTGCAGGCCCGCAGGCGATAGAGGTATTTAATACGTTTGTATTTGATCGAGAGGTAAGGTAGAGGAAGGTGTTCAAGTTCTCAAACAGCTACTGAAGAAAGCAACAGAAAGCAAGTCTGATCCTTATCTCGCCCTGTTGAGCTACCGAGCCTCCCCTTTAGACAGTGGTTCTTCACCTGCTGAACCCCTAATGGGCTGCAAGTTGCGCACAACGCTACCCTGCTGTGCAAAAGAAAAGCAGAGTAAGGAACTGAGACAGAGACTTCAACTGTTAAAGCTGAAACAGAAATCACACTATGACAAGTCATCCAAAACTCTGAAACCATTGACAAGGGATGATGTCAGGATTGAGGATCTAAATGCATGGAACAGGAAAGCTACAGTTCTTGAGGAAGTAGGGCCAAGGTCATACACTGTTAGAACTGAGGAAGGACAGATTCTCAGGAGGAACCGCCGTTCCCTCCTGAAAACACAAGAAACTATCCAAGAACAAATCGATGACAATGCCGCAACTGAATCTGGTCACTCACCACCAGAACAATCTAACACAAACATACATACAGGCTCTCATGAAAACACATCAGACCTACCTGTGCTGAGAAGATCCACACGTGAAGTAAAAAAGCCTGATAGACTTAATCTTTGAGTATAAAGAAAACTATAATAAAAGAATGAAAAGCTTAGAGTTCATAAAGTAAAGCTTTGAAAATGTGTTGACTGTTGTGAAGATGTTTATGTCGTTATGATTGATTGATATTGATTTTGTTTAACCTCTAAGGAAGGGGGATGTAATGATCAGTAACATGTCATTCTAGAATGGTACACTAGGTGGAGCTGTATGTTTAGTAGGGGGCTACCCACAAGGCAGCAGTCAAGATGGATGCCTGTATACTAGTCCACATGGCTGAATAAATGACGAGCTCAAGCTAGCTGCTCATAATGAAAACGTCTCTTTATTTACGAACATAACACCGGTGACAACAGTGGACCAATACTTCCTTTATGTTTATATATTAAGCTGTTGTTGGCATTGCCCCTTCCTAGCTCTGTAACCTCCTCCAACCCCACAACCGATCCGAGATCTCTGCGCTCCTCCAACTCTGGCCTCTTGCGCAACCCTGAATTTCATCGCTCCGCCATTGGCACCTGTGCCTTCTGTTGCCCAGGCCCCTAAGCACTCGCTACCTCTCTCTCCTCCTTTATGACGCTCCTTAAATCCTACCTCTTTGGCCAACCTGTCTTAATATCTCCTTATGTGGCTCGCTGTCAAATTTTGTTTGATAATGCTCCTGTGAAGCACCTTGGGACGTTTTACTATGTTAAAGGTGCTATATAAATGCAAGTTGTTGCTATTTACTAGATTTATCAAGTAGCAGGATGCATCGTGAAGCTTTTTGATTATAAGTTGAAACAGGTTATATAAACATGTATAACCCATTGGTAAAAGACTGTGTGCAATCCTGGCACCTTACCTTCTATAGGACAATATTAAACTGTAGATGGCTCAAGTAAATGACAAGGACAATTGTGGGAAATAAACCACTTAGGGATGGCCATATTTTCCTTTGTGATGAATAAAGGTTATTTGTCCTTATTGTGTAGAAATTAACAAACCCAAATCATAATGGTGTGTGTGTGTGATTTTGCTGCCAAAGTGACCATGTAATTTGACATTGGAAATGAACGAAAACCAGCCAATCATGGAGAGCCTGTAACAATATTACTTTCACACTTCCCAAATAGTGAAATTACTATATTATTTTAAGTGGGTTGCCACCTCTGTTGAAGTAGTGGACTAAGGAATTTCATATGATTGTGTTACATGTCTGCACTCATTTTCAAAGAGCCTGATTTCAAGGAATAAGTTAGTGTTACTCAAGTTTCCTGGTGATACTGAGCTGGGGAGGAGGTAGGCATGTTTTGAATAATGTGAACCAAGGATTTGGCTAGATAAGGAAATTGGGTTAACAAGTGGCGCTGGTTTAGTGTGGTTGCAACCTTGGTGTCATATTTGATCACGAATTGAGCTTTCTACCTATATCCATTCCATCGCTAAGACCACCCATTCCACCTTCGTAATATCGCCCGTCTCCACCCTTGCCTCAACTTATCTGCTGCCAACAACCTCATCCATGCCTTTAACACCTCTAGACTACTCTAACGCACTCCTGGCCGACCTCCCTAAGTCTACCCTCCATAAACTTGAGGTCATCTGAAACTCTGCCGCCCATGCCCTAACTTGCACTAAGTCCCGCTCACCCATCTCCCCAGTGCTCGCTGACCTACATTGGCTCCAAGTTAAGCAACACCTCGATTTTAAAGTTCTCATCCTTGTTTTCAAATCCCTCCATGGCCTCGTCCCCTCCTTATCTCTGTAATCTCTTCCAGCCCTATAATCCCCCCTAGACCTCTGCGCTTCATCTATTCTGGCCTTTTGAACCTCCCCAATTTTAATCGCTCCAGCACTGGCGGTCGTGCCTTCAGCTGCCTGGGCCCTAAGCTCTGGAATTCACTCCCTAAATCTCTCTGCCTCTCCACTTCTCTTTCCTTCTTTAAGATGCTCTTTAAAGCCTACCTCTTTGACCAAGCTTTTGGTCATCTGCCCTAACATCTCCTTTTATGGCTCGGCGTCATATTTTGTTTTTATTAGATAACGCTCCTGTGAAGCTCCTTGGGACATTTTATTACATTAAAGGCGCTATATAAATATAAGTTGTTGTTGTTGAATGCAAAGTGATGTCTGGGGAAGGGGAATAAACATTGGGAATCTAAACAAAACAGTATGGGCTGTATTTCCCACGGCCCCGATTTTAACTCCAAACTGGTTTTAAGTGGGTAGGTGGCGAGGTGAGTTGGAAACCCATTCGCTGCCGCAGGGATGAGGCCCGGGCTGTTTTAACTCCTGGGCCTCGATAACACGCGGCCGGTCCGCTGCCTGCCTGTTCTGGCCAGGAAGTGGAGAAAAATCACATGGCCGAGAGGCTGCTCACTGACACAAGGTAGTTGGTGGGATTGGGCTCCAGGGGAGTCTCGCAGAGGTCTCGTGTTTGGGAAGGGGGCGAAGTGAGTGGCAGGGGAGGCATAAGCACTCCTGCTCCTCCTGGCCCCTCCTTCTTAGGCAGTCCCTCGGAACCGAGGATGACTTGCTTCCACATTAAAAATGAGATTGCAGGTGACTGATGAGTCCAATGCGGGACCTACAGTCTCTGTCACAGGTGGGGCAGGTGGTGGTTGAAGGGGCGGGTGGGTGGGGTGCTTGGGTTGACGTGTGCTCCTTGCGCTGCCTGCGCTTGGCTTCCGCTTGCTCCCGGCAAAGAGACTCGAGGTGTTCGCCGCCTTCCCGGATGCTTCTCCTCCACTTTGTGCGGTCTTGGGTCAGGGATTCCCAGGTGTCGGTGGGGATGTTACACTTTTTCAAGGAGGCTTTGAGGGTGTCCTTGAAGCATTTCCTCTGCCCACCTGGGGCTCTCTTGCCGTGCCGGAGCTCCGAGTAGAGCGCTTGCTTTGAGAGTCTCGTATCGGGCATGCAGACAATGTGACCCATCCATCGGAGCTGATTGAGCGTGGTCAAAGCTTCGATGCTGGGGATGTTGGCCTGAGTGAGAGCACTGACGTTGATGTGCCTATCCTGCCGATGGATTTGCAGGATCTTGCGGAGGCAGCGTTGGTGGTACCTCTCCAGTGCTTTGAGGTGCCTGCTGTACATGGTCCATGTCTCTGAGGCATACAGCAGGGCAGGTATCACTGCTGCTCTGTAGACCATGAGCTTAGTGCCAAGTTTGAGGTCCTGGTCTTCAAACACTCTCTTCCTCAGGTGACCGAAGGCTGCACTGGCACACTGGCCTCTACACAGAAAAGGAAAACACTTACCCTATTTTAGCCACTTCCTGGTCTGATTCTCTTATGTTCCATGTTGGCCTGGTGGAAAAGCTACAGTGGTTTCCCTGCTCAGGCTTGAGTTAAATTTGCAGTCAGGTCCCAATGATATAAAAGGGACCCGACGTGCATATGTAAAGAAGGAGCTGGTTATAAATTTAGAGCTACTGTAGATATTCTCACAGGTTCAGTGGCATAGCTTATGCCCATGAGCAGACATCGCACCTCTTATGTTCCAGAGTTAACTCACACTGCCCAATATCTACCTATACGTTAAGGTAACCCAGGGCATGTAACAATGTGTGTCCCCTTGTAATACAAACTGGATATTGTGCCTTTCACACAGGGCTTTGTGTGATTCTTCAATCTCATCGAAGGTGGACTGAGGTCAGACGACAGGTGTGACAGAATAAATCTATCCTGACCAATTACTGTCCTATCAGCCTCTTTCCAATCATCAGCAATGTCATAGAAGAAATCATTCATAGTACCATCAAGCGACATCTACTCACCAATAACCTGCTCACCGACCCTCAGTTCAGGTTCTGCCGTAAACACTCTGCTGCCGTCACAGCCTTGATTCAGACATGGAGACAAGAGCTGAATGCCAGAGGTGAGGTGAGCGTCGCTGCCATGGACATCAAGGCAACATTCAAGCAAGCATGGCACCAAGGAGTGCTAGCAAAACTGAGGTCAATGGGGGAGGGGCGGGGTCGAAGGAATTACCCTCAAGTGGAAATACCATTGACCAGAAGCTGAACTGGCCAACCATATCATCACCATGGCTACAAGAACAGGGCAGAGACTGGGCATTCTGCTCACCTCCTAACCTCTCAAAGCCTCTCCACCATCTAGAAGGCTCAAATGCAGAATGTGATGCAATATTCACTACTCACCTGATGGGTGCAGGCACAACAACACTCAAGAAGTTAGACAGGACAGAGCAATTGGCTTGATTGGTGGCCCTGCCACAGCATTCAATATCGACCCCCACTATCGCTGGTGTGCATTGGCTACAGTATGTATAATCTGCAGGATGCACTGCCTGATCTCACCAAGGTTACTTTGACAGCATCGCCCTTCCCGGCAACCTCTACCACCGAGACGGCCCAGAGCAGCAATGCCGTGGGAACGCCATCATCGCCAGGGTCTTCTCCAAGTCATACAACATCCCAACTTGGACATATATTGCTGTTCCTTCATTGTCACGGGGTCAATGTCATAGAAATGCCCCACACCATTGTGGCAGCACCATCACCACAAGGACTGCAGCGGTTCATGAAGAACCACCACCTTCTCAGAGCATCTATGGATGGGCAATAAATGTGGCCTTGCCAGTGACACCCACATCCCGAGACCAAATAAAAGTAAATTTGCACCTGGCCTCAGCAATGTTCTGACTGACTATGTCCCTCTGTATTGACTGCTTAGTACTTCAAAAGTACTTCATTGACTGTAAAGCGCTTTGGGACGCCCAGTGGTCATGAAAGGCGCTATAGAAATGCAAGACGTTCTTTCTTCCTTTTTGCTCATTTGTAATGCAATGATTGTTAAAAAGTGGAATATGCAAAAGTGTACAGAAACTAAACTCAGAGAATAATTTCAATTTATGGGATTATTTTACTTCTCTTCCTCTGCTCATCCCCACCCCTGTGCTGTGCACCTGCTGACCAATAGAGCAACCTGAGGCCAGGACTTCCAATCCCATTCTGCAGCCAGTTCTTAGAAAGCGCAAAGGAGCATTCCCCAGAGGAGGCCGAATGACGTGTCTGTTTGATTTCGCCTTTTCTGTGAAGGGACTCATCAGAAGTCCTAAGCTTCCATCCTCTCCCAGTCAGCCTGCCGGCTGTGAGGATATTGGAACGTGTGAGCCCAGTGCAGTTGCTGGGATCCAATCTGCCAACCTAATGCATAGGATAGGAGCGAGCCATTGGCTCGGTGCTAGCTATCCCTGCCTCTGAGTCAGAAGGTGCAGGCTTCGAACCCAGCTCCCGGCCGTCCTGGCGTCTGGTGGGTGTGGGGCGTGCGTGCCCCGCCCCACCCCATTGTATGGGTTGTGGGAGCCCATGAAACCCTCCCACCATATAGGACTAACCGCCCCTCTCGGTTTGGTATAAAGATGGTTACGGCCATGGGAGGAGCGCTCACATCGTGGCCTGTCAGAGTGTTGATCAGTGTGTGAATCCTTCCACTACTTCACACTGTTCTCCAAGGGAAGAGCGAGAAGGTACAAAATGACGATGATGGTGATTCATAGGATTCTTAAAAATAATAAATAGAACACTGCGACAATATAGATTTTCAAAGTTCCAAAAGTGTTACCTACAGCTCTCAAGGGGTTAAAAATGTGTTTATAAAATCAAATATGGAGGAAGGGAAGAGTTAATAACTTGAAGATGGAGCGATGTATCTGTTTGCGTGATTAACGAACAGGAGGAATTGCACAGCAGTAGATATGGGATCCAGAGACTAGGGTTTTGTGAATTTAAATAAGATCACATACTGAAAAATGACTCCTTGTATCACAATGCGGCGGCTGCTCAAAAAACCATTTACAATCTGAAATTTAATTTGAATAAGTAATACCATTTCTGTACAGCTGCATTTTGATAAGCGCACAAATACTCTGCCAAGAGATTTGGCTTTGTTCAGGATTATTCATGGATCACTTATGAACTGTACATAAAAATGTTGTACCTCAGACCATTGCAGCCATTCATTCTGGAACAGAGTCGAAATGGAAAAAAAAAACAATTCTAAACATTTCACTCATGTGTTTGGTGACAGCAATAAATGAGCTTTCACAGAAAGACACTGATTAGGTAGTAAGAACAGAGGAAAGCACGAAATGAGAAATATCCATTCAGCTGTCAAGACTGGTCTTCCAGTGGACCATGTACGATCGGTATTGATTTAACATCCTGAGGAAGGTAAATAAACGAGGAAAATTTCCAGGAAAAGAAAACCCTGAAGTATCTTTCTGACCCCAAAAGCAATGGAGTAAAAATATCACAGGAAAAGGAGCAGGAGGAGGCCATTCAATCCCTTGAGCCTGTTCCGCCATTCAATTAGATCATGGATGATCTGTTTCTTAACTCCATTTATCCGCCTTGGTTCTGTAATCCTTAATACCCTTGTCTAACAAAAACCTATAAATCTCAGTTTTGAAATTTTCAACTAACCGAGCCTTAACAGCTTTTCGTGGAAGAGAGTTCCAGATTTCCAAAAACCTACCAGGATATTAATCTAACACAATAAGATTAATTATTCAACCAAAACTGACTGATTTCTATCAATGATATTTCTAACATCCCAAAAAGAGACTTGGGGGAAGAAATTCATTGCCGCCCTGTTTGGGGGCAGTAACTTTTGAAAGCTGGGAAACTTAATGCCAGGCGCTAATGATTCCCAGCTTTTAAGAAATTGAGTTTTAGCGCTCTAGGAAGGAAGTGGAGTGTTAAATCAAGCGCTCCCCTTCTTGGAGCGCTAATGGACGCAGGTGGGGCGGTAGTTGTGCAGCGCTGCCACATTCCGAGGCTCCTTCCCTCCCTTAAAGGGAAGGGCTGTCGCTGCAGACTCTGCATTGGGATCAGTTAGCTGGTCCCCGATGGCGGCCGCGATCCCGCAGGGTGCCGGGCTGATCGATCGCGGCCCAGGAGAGGTAAAAAAAAATTGAACAAAAACATTTCAGAAATTTAGGGACTTACCTCGGCGACATCCCTGTAGTGTCCGAGGATCAATAATACTCAGACTGCAGGAGAACAATAAAACAGGTATTTACTGAACAGAGAGTAATTCAAGACTGAAGTACAGAAGCCTGCTATGGCTTTATATACAGGGGTGGTCACTGCCGGTACTGCAGTATAGAATCAGTTCTTCTCTTAAAGGTACATACACAACAATTCCTCCCCTTTTAGATAAACAGTACATAACATTCATTTAACAACTAAATAATAACTAATTACAATTACAATTTTCTCTGTACTATATACATCAACTGAAATAATCATTTAGAAGTTCAGTCTTTGAGGAGGCTTCCTGATCCTGACTGGATAACGTCTTTCTCGAGTATCCTGTTCTTGCGGCGGAGTTGATTCTGGCTCATTGTCATTGGTTGGTTCGTCAGCTTCCAATACCACTGCTTCTGAGGTAGATGCAATCTGTACTTTGGGTTGATTACCAGGTGCACCTGCTCGTGGTATAGGTTTGGCTTGTTCCTGTGACTCTAGAATCTGGTCAGCATGGCGTCTCACGATGCCCTCTCCAACGTCCACTGTGTACATTAGTGGTCCCTGCTGTGTGCATATCGTTCCTGGCTGCCATTTTTCTGTTTGGTAGTCGCGGGCCAAGACTGGTTGCCCTATCTTGAAGCTCCTGGTTGGCTTTTCATTTATGTGCTGGAATTGCTTATCCTCAACATCTCGTCTTATGTTTGGTTTGAGCAAATCCAGGCGACATCTTAGCCTTCGGTTGAAGAACATTATGGCTGGAGTTTGGCTGGTGACTGCATGTGTCGCATTCCGGTAAGCAAACAAGAAATTATCCATCTTGTGTTGTAGTGGTATGTCGTCATTATGCATTGCCTTTATTGCCTTTTTAAAGGTCTGAACAAACCTCTCAGCCAATCCATTTGTGGCTGGATGATACGGGGCAGATGTGTAATGTTTCACCCCATTATTCCTCAGAAACCTCCGGAAATCCTCGGACACAAACTGTGGTCCATTGTCGGAGCAAATCTTTTCTGGCAAGCCATTCCTGGCGAAGATGGTCCATAGGACTGCAATAGTTTTCTCCGTGGTGGTGGAGGACATTTTGATGACCTCTGGCCATTTTGAATGGGCGTCCACAGCGATTAGGAACATTGAGTCCATAAATGGACCAGCAAAATCAATGTGTACCCGTTGCCATGGAGATGAGGGCCACGCCCATGGATGTAGCGGGGCCTGTGATGGAGTGTTTTGGACCTTCTGGCATCCTGTGCATCTCTTGGTCATATCCTTGATTCCTTTATCGATTCCCGGCCACCACACATACGCCCTGGCTAGGCTCTTCATTTTTACCCCTCCCAGATGACCCTCATGAAGCTCATTGAGCACTCTATCTCTCAACTTGGGTGGAATTACCACTCGGGATCCACACATCAAGGTCCCCCGGCACACTGACAGCTGTTCTCTCCTTGGCGAGAATGCTGGCAACAGTGAGTCGCCATGTGCTGGCCATCCCTTCACTGTCAAATCATAGACCCGAGAGAGTGTCGGGTCATTTCGGGTTTCCTTCTCTATACTTGAGTTTGTAACAGGTAGACATTCGACGATGGTTGCATGGAATATCTCAACAGGGTCCACTGCAGGTGCTTCCTCTACCGTAGGCGCGACAGCCCATCAGCGTTTCCATGCTGTTTCGTACCCTTGTACTCTATGTCGGACTGATGTGCCCCTAGAAAAAGTGACCATCTTTGCAGCCGTTGTGCCGTCATCACCGGAACGCCCTTCTTTGGGTTAAAAATGGAGACCAGGGGCTGATGATCAGTCAGTAGGGTGAATTTCTGCCCGTGCAGATAGTGATTGAACTTCTTCACCCCCCACACCAGGCTGAGGGCCTCCCTGTCAATCTGGGCGTAGTTACGCTCGGCTGAGGTTAACGAGCGCGACACAAAGGCTATTGGCCTCTCTGAACCGTCAGGGAATTTGTGTGACAGCACTGCTCCGATGCCGTAGGGAGACGCATCACATGCTAACCGAATCGGTAGTGTTGGATTGTAGTGGGCCAATGCTTCTTTTGAAGTGATTAGGCATTGACATTTCTGAAAGGCACGTTTACACTCATCACTCCATTTCCATGTTACTCCAGTTTGCAGTAGGGCATTCAGTGGTGCAGAATTGTAGATAAATTCGGCAAGAGCTTATGGT
Organism: Somniosus microcephalus; assembly: GCF_052327205.1. Lineage (NCBI taxonomy): Eukaryota > Metazoa > Chordata > Chondrichthyes > Squaliformes > Somniosidae > Somniosus > Somniosus microcephalus. The sequence continues at coordinate 28,453,567 of NC_140998.1, read as the reverse complement.
AGTAGTTCACCAACCCGAGGAACGACCTCAGTTGCGACACATTTTCCAGTGCTGGAGCCTTGACTACAGCCTCAATCTTGTCTGGCGACTTATGCAACCCTTCCTCATCAATCATGTGGCCACAATACGAGATTTGTCTCCTGAAGAACTCGCATTTGGGGCGGTTGGCTCGTAGCCCATATTCCTGTAATCTCGTGAGCACCTGCTCCAGGTTGGCAAGGTGTTCACTGTCATTTTTGCTCGTAACCAGGATGTCGTCCAAATAACACTGGGTCCCGGGATCCCTTGCAGGACTTGTTCCATCGCCCTCTGCCAAATAGCCGGGGCTGATGCTACCCCGAATACCAGTCGATTGTACTGGTAAAGGCCTTTGTGAGTGTTTATCGTGAGGTATTTCCTAGATGCTTCTTCCACCTCCATTTGTAGATACGCTTGGGCCAGAGCAACCTTTGTAAAGCGTTTCCCTCCAGATAGTGAGGTGAAAATATCTTCTATCCGTGGAAGTGGATATTGTACTGTGTGCAGGACTGGGTTCACAGTTACCTTGAAGTCCCCACAGATGCGAACCTTCTTCGGTTCCCCAGGTGTGCTGCTCAATGATTTCTTCATTACAGGAACGATGGGTGTGGCCCACTCACTCCAGTCCACCTTGGACAGCACACCCGAATGCTCCAGACTCTCCAGCTCTGCTTCAACGGCTGGGCGGATCGCGTAAGGTACCGGTCTGGCCTTAAAAAATGTTGGGTTTGCTTTATCTTCGATTTTTATCATTGCCGTTACTCCTTTTAGAGTCCCAAGTCTTTGTTGGAACACCTCTTTCGCGTCAGTTAGAATTTTGGACAGTCGTCCAGGTGTGACGTCATCATCCTTTTTATCAGTCACAGTTAGCGCCTGAATGGAATGCCAATCCAATTGTATTTTTCGGATCCATTCACGTCCCAATAGTGCTGGTCCTCCATCCGGTAGTATATATAGATACAGTTTCTGTGTTTCCTTGCCGTTGTATTCAACTGGCACCCTTATTTTTCCTCTGGGGTAGACTTTTTTCCCCGTGTATGTCTTCAATACAATGGACGTGTCCTTCAAGGGTATGTGTGAGAATAGCCGCTCATAGTCTCGTCGATTCATGACAATTAGGGCTGATCCTGTATCCAATTCCATCTTTGCTTGGGACCCTGCTATCCTGAAGGTGACCCAAATGGTTCGGTGATCCTCCTTTGCGCTCACGTTGTGTAACTTTAGACAACTTAGTCTCCTGCTCCCGGAGTCATTATCACTCTCCTGATCTTCCGAACTACTGTCTGTCATTTTTTTTACTTTCTTGTACTTTTCCTTAGTAGTTCTTGTCGTGTTGGTTTTCTTTCCCGACCTGCAGACTCTTGCTATATGTCCCATTTTCCCGCATTACCTGCATACTTTGTCGTTAAACCAGCAGTCCTTCTGATCATGGGTTGTTCTGCCGCAGCGATAGCACTTTTCTGCTCCATACGCCATTTCGTTAGCGCTGTATTCTTGTGGTTTCTGTTGTATTTCCACAGCTCCCCGTGCTGCTGCTTCGTAGGATACTGCCACGCTGAAAGCCTGTTCTAGCGTCAGGTCCTTTTCCGAAAGTAGTCATTTCTGGGTTCCTTCACTCTGGAGCCCGCAGACAAACTTATCCCGTAAGGTGTCTGCCAGTCCTGCTCCGAACTGGCAGTGCTTCGATAACTTGCGTAGTTCCGTAAGATAGTCAGCATTGTTCTCATCTTTGTGCTGGTTTCTTTTATGGAACTTGAATCTTTCTGCTATCAGCAGCGGTGTAGGGTTTAGGCGTTCCTGTAAGATATTAACAATCTCTTCAAAACTTTTCTCCATTGGTTTAGCTGGGGTAATTAAATTCCGCAATAGGCCGTACGTTCTCGCGCCCATCAAATTTAATAATACCGATGCCTTCTTTCCATTGGCCACCTCATTGGCATTGCAGTACACTTCAATTCTTTCCACATACATGGTCCAGTCTTCTACCTCGTTGTCGAAAGCAGTGATACTGCCACTCTTCGGCATCTTGGGTGATTTAAAATGGCGCATCCCGCGCTGTTCCTTCTTCCCCAATGTAATAAAATGGCGCCTCCCGCGCTTTTCCTTCTTCCCCAATGGAATAAAATGGTGCCTCCCGCGCTTTTCCTTCTTCCCCTTGCTGCCACACTGCTCCTAGCATTCTACAGGGTAATGGCGGCGACCCGCGCCTTCGGCGCATCTCACTTTTCCTTCCCCGCGTTCTATCCTCTCCACGCTGCCCTGTTCTTGAGCACCGACCGCGCCCTGTGCGCTCCACCCTCTCTCTCTCCCTTCCTCCCGACGACGCTGCACGGCCCCTTTGCAGAGCCGCTCGATCGAGCCCGAGCCCACCGCAGTCCGGAAGGGTCAGCGCACTACCTGCTACCAGCACGACTTGCTGGAACACCTCAACTGGGGAGCCAGGCCCAGCTCTTCATAGCCTCCCCTGCAACTCTCCGATGGATCCCTGGGCGGTTGCCCGCGGTCGACGCCCGCCGTTCTGACTTCGACCTCCAAGAAGCTTCTCTTCAGGGAAAAGATCCCCGTGAGGTGATGCAGTACTGCAGGGGAGTTCAAACCTGCCCGTCGCCAGTGTAGTGTCCGAGGATCAATAATACTCAGACTGCAGGAGAACAATAAAACAGGTATTTACTGAACAGAGAGTAATTCAAGACTGAAATACAGAAGCCTGCTATGGCTTTATATACAGGGGTGGTCACTGCTGGCACTGCAGTATAGAATGAGTTCTTCTCTTAAAGGTACATACACAACAATCCCCTTTAACTTTCGCCCCCGAAAGCGTCCAACCTCCCGATCAACACCTCCTGCAGCTGTCGGTGTCACCGCCCAGCAATGCTGCAGGGGGACGGAACCGAAGTTTGGGTCCGGGGCGCGACCGGGGCGATGCCCGCGGCAATGACGTCGTGATCGCCGGGCGAAGGGTATCGTGGCGCAAAGTCTTACCGCCGCTGCAAACCTCTCACCAAAGTTCGCGGGGGTCATTCATCTCGCGGCGCCCGGGCGGTAAGTTGTTATCACCCCGTCATCGCCCCCCTGAAGGGAAAAATTTGCAGGGCTACGGGGAAAGGGCAGGGGAGTGGGACTAGCTGAAGTGCCCTTGCAGAGAGTTGGCACGGGCTCGATGGGCCGAATGGCCTCCTCCTGTGCTGTAATCATTCTATGATTCTCTGATTCTATGACTCCCAACTCCCAATAACAGGAGTTCTTGCATCTTTAGCCTGCAGTCTGCCAGTTGGATCGGAGAGGTTCCGATGGAATTCTAGCCCATTAATATTTTGTTAGATGCACTGGATACAACAGGGCATCCTCTAACTCACCATGAGACATGTCATAGGAGATCTGCTAGTTTAAATACGATTTGTCCCACAAATGTGTAGAAACTGGGTAATATGAGTTCACAGTCTCATCAGTCCGATGTATTAACTCTGACAGAATATACTCAGTGTGTTGCAGCTTCCAACCAATACATAGTCACACAACCACCCCTAACTGCGCATTTATATGAATTAAATTAGCGATCTGTATCAAGAAGCCTGGTGTGGGAAATGGAGGTGTCAGACTGGTGCAGTAGAGGGTGCTTTTCTGAGGTTGGGGTTAAGGCAAAATAACTGAGCACATGACCTGTGCTACAGCTGGAAATGTTCATTTCCCAACAATTAAATTCAATTTCAAGTGAGCATCACCTTCTCCAATAGTGTGAACTTCTCCATTCCCTAATCATTCTTCTACCCTCTCCGAGTGAGATTATGGGGCTGAAAATCTGTAGCCTGAGCAGGGACGGGGAGCGCTCAGGAGGTCTGGCACCTACCCCAACAAAGTTTGTGGGGTTATGGGGTGGTCATATAATGCCCAGGGGTCGCTACTAGGACCACTGCTTTTCTTGATATATATTAATGACTTGGACTTGGGAGCACAGGGCACAATTTCAAAATTTGCAGATGACACAAAATTTAGAAGTATAGCGAACAGTGAGGAGGATAGTGATAGATTTCAAGAAGACAAAGACAGGCTGGTGAAATGGGCGGACACATGGCAGGTGAAATTTAACGCAAAAAAGTGCAAAGTGATACATTTTGTTAGGAAAAATGAGGAGAGGCAATATAAACTAAAGGGCATATAAATTAGCCAAATCTAGTGGGAGGATAGAAGATTGGGAAGCATTTAAAAGCCAGCAAACAATAACTAAAAGATTAATTAAGAAAGGGAAGATAGATTATGAAAGTAAACTAGCAAAAAATATAAAAACAGATAGCAAGAGTTTCTACAGCTATATAAAAAGAAAAAGGGTGGCTAAAGAGAACGTTGGTCCCTTAGAGGATGGGACTGGGAAACTAGTGGTGAGGAACAAGGAGATGGCAAAGATGCTGAACAAATATTTTGTATCAGTCTTTACAGCAGAGGACACTAAAAATATCCCAACACTGGACAAACAGGGGGCAATGGGGGGGGGGGGGGGGAGGAGCTAAACACGATTAAAATCACTAAGGAGATGGTACTCAGTAAAATAATGGGACTTAAGGCGGATAAATCCCCCGGACCTGATGGCCTACATCCTAGGGTCTTGAGAAAAGTGGCGGTAGGGATTGTGGATGCATTGTTGATCATTTTCCAGAACTCCCTGGACTCAGGAAAGGTCCCGGCAGATTGGAAAACTGCTAATGTAACACCCTTATTTAAGAAGGGAAGTAGACAAAAAGCTGGAAATTATAGACCAGTTAGCCTAACATCTGTGGTTGGCAAAATGTTGGAGTCCATTATTAAGGACACTGTAACAGAGCATTTGGATAAACATAACTTAATAGGACAGAGTCAGCATGGTTTTACAAAGGGGAAGTCATGTTTGACAAATTTGCTCGAATTCTTTGAGGATGTAACATACATGGGAGGCACGGTGGCATAGTGGTTAGCACTGTTGCCTCACAGCGCCAGGGACCCGGGTTCAAATCCGGCCTCGGGCGACTGTCTGTGTGGAGTTTGCACATTCTCCCTGTGTCTGCGTGGGTTTCCTCCGGGTGCTCCGGTTTCCTCCCACAGTCCAAAGATGTGCGGGTTAGGTTGATTTGGCTATGATAAATTGACCCTTAGTGTTAGGGGATTAAATACGTGGGGTTACGGGGATAGGGTGGGATATGTGTCGGTGCAGGCTCGATGGGCCGAAATGGCCTCTATCTGCACTGTGGGGATTCTGTGTGATAAAGGGGAACCAGTGGATGTAGTGTATTTGGACATCCAAAAGGCATTTGACAAGGTTCCACACAAAAGATTACTGATCAAGATAAAAAAATCACAGGATTGGGGGTAATATACTGGCATGGGTGGAAGATTGGCTATCTAACAGAAAACAGAGAGTTGGGATAAATGGTTCATTCTCGGGCTGGCAATCAGTAATTAGTGGTGTTCCGCAGGGGTCAGTGCTGGGACCCCAACTCTTTACAATCTATATTAACGATTTGGAGGAAGGGACCGAGTGCAACATATCCAAGTTTGCCGACAATACACAGATGGGAGGGAAAGCAGTGAGTGAGGAGGACATAAAAAACCTGCAAAAGGACATAGACAGGCTAAGTGAGTGGGCACAGATTTGGCAGATGCAATATAATGTTGGAAAGTGTGAGGTTATGCACTTTGGCAGAAACAATCAAAGAGCAAGTTATTATCTAAATGGAGAGAAACTGCAAAGTGCTACAGTACAAAGGGATCTGGGGGTCCTGGTGCATGAAACACAAAAAGTTAGTATGCAGGTGCAGCAGGTGATCAGGAAGGCCAATGGAATCTTGGCTTTTATTGCAAGGGGGATGGAGTATAAAAACAGGGAAGTCTTGCTGCAGTTATACAGGGTATTGGTGAGGCCACACCTGGAATACTGCGTGCAGTTTTGGTTTCCATATTTAAGAAAAGATATACTTGCTCTCGAGGCGGTTCAGAGAAGGTTCACTCTGTTGGTTCCAGAGATGAGGGGGTTGACGTATGAGGAAAGGTTGAGTAGGTTGGGACTCTACTCATTGGAGTTCAGAAGAATGAGAGGCGATCTTATCGAAACATATAAGATTGTGAGGGGGCTTGATCGGGTGGATGCGGGGAGGATGTTTCCACTGATGGGTGAGATTAGAACTAGGGGGCATAATCTTAGAATAAGGGGCTGCCCTTTCAAAACTGAGATGAGGAGAAACTTCTTCACTCAGAGGGTAGTAAATCAATGGAATTTGCTACCCCAGAGAGCTGTGGAAGCTGCAACATTAAATTAATTTAAAATGGAGATAGACATTTTCCTAGCAGATGAGGAGGAACTACTTCACTCAGAGGGTGGTAGGTCCATGGAATATGCTGCCCCAAAAAGCTGTAGAAGCTACATCATTACATAAATTTAAAACAGAAATAGACAGTTTCCTAGAAGTAAAGGGAATTAAGGGTTATGGGGAGCGGGCAGGAATTTGGACATGAGTCTAGGTTCGGATCGGACACGGCCCTGTGGGTAGCGGAGCGGGCCCAGGGGCCGTGTAGCCTGATCCTGCTCCTATTTCGTGTGTCTAATTCTGTTAGATTCAGGAGATGGTTCAGTGATAGTAGATTGGCGGTTAGGATCAGATCAGCCATGACCTTATTGAATGGCGGAGCAGGCTCGAGGGGCCGATTGGCCTACTCCTGCTCCTATTTCTTATGTTCTTATGTACAATTCTACAGGGGGTGCATGAAAAGAGAGACCTGGGGGTATATGTGCACAAATCGTTGAAGGTGGCAGGGCAGGTTGAAAAAGCAGTTAAAAAAGCATACGGGATCCTGGGCTTCATAAATAGAGGTATAGAGTATAAAAGCAAGGAAGTTATGATGAACCTTTATAAAACACTGGTTCGGCCTCAACTGGAGAATTGTGTCCAATTCTGGGCACCACACTTTCTACTTTCTCTCTTAGGCAGTCCCTCGGAACTGAGGATGACTTGCTTCCACATTAAAAATGAGTTCTCAGGTGACTGATGAGTCCAATGCCGGACCTACAGTCTCTGTCACAGGTGGGGCAGGCGGTGGTTGAAGGGGCGGGTGGGTGGGGTTTTGGGTTGACGTGCACTCCTTGCACAGCCTGCGCTTGGCTTCTGCTTGCTCCCAGCGAAGAGACTCGAGGTGTTCGGTGCCTTCCCGGATGCTTCTCCTCCACTTTGTGCGGTCTTGGGCCAAGGATTCCCAGGTGTCAGTGGGGATGTTACACTTTTTCAAGGGGGCTTTGAGGGTGCCCTTGAAGCATTTCCTCTGCCCACCTGGGGCTCCCTTGCCGTGCCGGAGCTCCAAGTAGAGCGCTTGTTTTGGGAGTTTCGTATTGGGCACGCGGATGATGTGACCCATCCATCGGAGCTGATCAAGCATGGTCAAAGCTTCGATGCTGGGGATGTTGGCCTGAGCGAGAACACTGGCGTTGGTGCGCCTATCCTGCCAAATGATTTGCAAGATCTTGTGGAGGCAGTATTAGTGGTACCTCTCCAGTGCTTTGAGGTGCCTGCTGTACATGGTCCAATTCTCTGAGGCATACAGCAGGGCGGGTATCACTGCTGCTCTGTAGACCATGAGCTTAGTGCCGAGTTTGAGGTCCTGGTCTTGAAACATTCTCTTCCTCAGGCACTTTAGGAAGGTAGTGAAGGTCTTAGAGAGGGTGCAGAAAAGATTTACGAGAATGTTTCCAGTGATGAGGGACTTCAGTTACGTGGATAGACTGGAGAAGCTGGGGTTGTTCTCCTTAGAGCAGAAAAGATTGCAGGAGATTTGATAGAGGTGTTCAAAATCATGAGGGGCCTAGACAGAGTAGATAGAGAGAAACTGTTCCCAGTGGCGGAAGGGTCGAGAACCAGAGGACACAGATTTAAGGTGATTGGCAGAAAAACCAAAGGCGACACGAGGAAAAACTTTTTTACGCAGTGAGTGATTAGGATCTGAAATGCACTGCCTGAAAGTGTGGTGGAGGCAGACTCAATCATGGCTTGCAAAAGGGATCAGCCACTTAAATACTGTGGCAACAAGAGCAGGTCAGAGGCTAGGTATTCTGCGGCAAGTGTCTCACCTCCTGACTCCCCAAAGCCTTTCCACCATATAAGGCACAAGTAAGGAGTGTGATGGAATACTCTCCACTTGCCTGGATGAGTGCAGCACCAACAATACTCAAGAAGCTCAACACCATCCAGGACAAAGCAGCCTGCTTGATTGGCACCCCATCCACCACCTTAAACATTCACTCCCTCCGCCACCGGCGTACTGTGGTTGCAGTGTGTACCATCTACAAGATGCACTGCAGCAACTCGGCAAGGCTTCTTCGGCAGCAACTCCCAAACCCGCAACCTCTTCTACCTAGAAGGACAAGGGCAGCAGGTGCATGTGAACACCACCACCTCCAAGTTCCCCTCCAAGTCACACACCATCCTGACTTGGAAGTATATCGCCGATCCTTCATCAGCGCTGGGTCAAGATCCTGGAACTCCCTCCCTAACAGCACTGTGGGAGTACCTTCACCACACAGACTGCAGCGGTTCAAGAGGGCAGCTCACCACCACCTTCTCAAGGGCTGAAGGGCTAATTAGAAGTCCTAGCCCTTTTTGGACGACCCCAGATCAGGCGTATTCCCCAGACATTCACCTTCAACTAAAGTTAGAGATAGCCGAATTCTATAAGATGCTTAAATGGGTCTAAATGTTCAGGCTATCTCTCCCTAAAGGAAAGGAATAACTGAAGATGTTACCATCCTCCGGATAGCACTTTTAATAAGTTTAACTACTTTGTAACCTTCCGGATATTATGAGGGTCCGGAATATCCCCCAGAATTCTGCAACTCCTTACAAAAGAGTGTACAGAAATTGGGTTCACGAGTTTATACAGAAATACTCTTTGAGACAATTCTAAAAATATAGATTTATTTAAAAGCCGACATTCATTTAACAGTTGTTGAGTCAGTTGCAACATTAACAATTCAAAATACAAATAGCTTACATTTCTTATCAGAGATCCTTATTCTCAAATCTTAACTTCGTTACATTTCTACATTTCTTACTTATTTCTAAATCTAGAGCATCCACCAAAATCAAATAACCTTGATTACCCGAGACTCAAAGTTAAAAACTTACAGAGTGTGCCTATGAAGTTGAGAAATGCTTGCCCATTCAGCGAGTTCTGACTTTGCATCTGAAAAGCTCTATCTTTTATACTCTTTTTTTAGTGGTTTATTCTTTGAAGTTTCCTGCTGATGTAAGCTTATTCATTCTCTCTGTTGAATGCTTTCTATTCTTACTGCCATTTTAGCTGCTGCATGCATAATTATGTCTTTACCTATAGGTGTTCCAAAAACTTATCAAAAATGGCTACAACAGATTTATCTCTTTGATGTCATTCTTATTGAAGATCTTTCATTCAATTCTTAATATTGGCTTAACTGGTTTTAGCAGATGTTGAGATTCCGTGGTGTTCCAAGTTCCATACAAAAACAATGTAATTGCTTGGTGCATCTATTGAAGTCATATCTTCAAAGTGTTCTGCAGGTAACATATTTATTACATGTAAATTAAAACCACTTTAACCAAGGTGTTTCATGCATTTCTAGGTATCTCAATTGGTTGCATATTTAATCGTGTTTCCTGTCTTATTGATGTTACTTTTACTTGATGTCATCTTTTCAAAGGCACATGGTTTTTTAATATTCTGTGTTTCTGTTTCACGTGTTAGTTCTTAACACTTTACTTGGGTCATTTCATTGCGTTGGTTCCAAACCACAGACCTTTTGGAAGCTATTTCAATAGGGCCATTGTATTAGCATTAACAATCAATTCCCATTTCAAAGCTTGTGGTGTTTACAACTTTGTTATCAAACCATCCCATCTCAGAAGCCTGTTTTCTGTTTGCAGCCTGTGTCTCCGAGGCTTTAGATTTTTAGACCCAGTATATCATGTATTAATAAATATCAGAATTCTGTTCATATTATGGTGTATCTCTTGAAATATGGCTTATTCCGTCACAGGGCAACTAGGGTTGGGCAATAAATGCTGGCCTTGCCAGCGATGCCCACATCCCACAAACAAATAAAAAACAAAAATTGGATAAGTACCTGAAGGAAAAAAATTTGCAAGGTTACAGGGAAAGGGCGGGGGAGTGGGACTAGTTGAAGTGCTCTTGCAGAGAGCCGGCACAGACTCAATGGGCCAAATGGCCTCCTTCTGTGCTGTAACTATTTTATGATTCTATGATTCTAGGTTAGGTGTTCAAGGCTTGAAGTGGGGCTTGAATCTACAACCTTCTGACTCCGGGCCAAGCTGACACTTAGAACTGACATTTAATCAGATATTTGTCCATGAATTCAATATTCAACTGAACATTGGAGTTTACCCCACTGGAGATGGTTTTGGTGCAATGCAAGGCCATGGGCTAAAAATGTGCACTGTGGAGTTTATTATTATTATTACAATCACAATCCGTTGTCTCATGTTGATATCTATGAAAAAAAATTGAGGTGACTTTTGTTGAAAAACAGGCAGACAGCTTGCAGGCCCAAAATAGATAAAAGTGCAAACATATCTCCTCTCTGTACAGTGCACATGGCGTAAAGGTGCAGTGTGTGCCCATGTATAGTCTACATTGGGCAAGGGTGCAGCATTCATTCCTGTATGTACTATCTATACTCGGCAAACCTGCAGTATTAACTCTTATATGCACAATGCACATTAGGGCCAGAATTTTCCCCATAAAAAGTGGGTGGGTTTGGAGAGTGGGGGCAGTTAAAATTGTTAAAAATGGGATACCCAACCTGATTCCTCCTCCAACCCGCCCACTTCCGGTTTTAACGAAGGCGGGTACGGGACGGGGACGGGACGGGGGGGTGACCAACCCACTCCCGGGGGCAGTACGTCAATTTAAATATTATAATGAGGCTGGCAGCCTCTTTTTCACCTCCATTTTGCATTAACTGCTTGTGGACGGGTTTTGCACAATTCCTGAAACTCGGCAGCTAAACTGAGGTGGGGACTGCTGACTCCAGGAGGTAAGTGGCTTTATACCCACCTCCTGGATCCAGGGTCCCTGCCTAGACCACTCCCCGTGATCGGAGACCCTTTCACGAGGCCTCCTATCGCCTCCCCAGGCCTCCGACCCCCACCATGAGGTCACCCCCCCTCAACCCCACCGATGACGCTGAGGCCGGCCCCGATCCTCTCGCCTCCCCTGCAGATAGTCCGGCCAGCACTCCCCGCTGATACCCGAACCCCCCCCCAATCTCCGATCCTTCCCTGCCAATCCCCAAACATCCCCCACCCTGCGATCCTCCCCTCCTGATCCCCGATCCTCCCCTCCTGACCCCTGGCCATCCCCCCACCCCGCTGATTCCCAACACCCAACCCCCCGATCCCCAATCCCCCCCAGCCGATCACCAAACCCCCACCACCCCGTGATCCCCGAGCCCCATCCCCAATCCCCCCCAGTCAATCCCCGATGCCCCCCACCCCATGATCCCCGAGCCCCCCATCCCCGATCCCCCGCAGCCGATCACCAAACCCCCACCACCCTGTGATCCCTGAGCCCCCATCCCCGATCCCCCCCCGTCAATCCCCGATGCCCCCCACCCCGTGATCCCCAAGCCCCCCATCCCTGATCCCCCCCAGTCGATCCCTGATGCCCCCTGATCCCGCGATCCCTGACCGAGCTAGCTGATCTCCGAACCCCTCCCCCCACCCCCCCCGCAATCCTTCCCCCAGATCGACCCCTCACTCCCTCTCCGAATCTGCAGGCCTACCCTCCCGCAGCCAGCCAGCCAGCCTCTCAATCTGGTTGGCTGCGGGCGGTGTAGTGTATGTACCTTTAAGAGCCCCTGTGTACTGTAATACCGGTAGTGACCACTCGGGTATATAAGCCTGTATAGCGTTTTGTATCTTTTAGTTCAGCCCTGACCTTCGACTAGTAAAGACCTGTTAAAGTTATTCTTGTGGTCTGTGTGCAGTGATTCATATTGGCCCAGAAATTCCAGAACGGGGCTTGCAGCGCGTGCAAGCCCCGTATTTGCACTTACCCCGCGCTCGTGCCGATCAGCTTCTGGGACGCCTGAACTTGCAGAAATAGAAAGCACATTCCCGGGCAGCGTATGACGTCACGCCGCCCAGGAGTGCAGCCAGCGCGAAGCCAGGAGCGTGCAGTGTAAGTGAGACACGCCCCTTGAGGTCACAGTTTCACTGGACACGCCCCCAATGTTTCTGTCAAGCTGCTAAGGATTTTTACATGCAAAGCAGCAGTTTAAATAGGTTTTTGGAAGTTTTTTGAAGATTTTGGTAACTTTTATAAACTTTTTTAAATGTTTACATTAAAACTACTTCAGATTACTCAAAATAAAGAGAATTAAAGCAATTTAAAGACTTTTAAAAGCCCTAAAAGAATTTTTTTAATTCCATTTATTTATTTAGCAATGTTGTCGTCATACGTGTCTTCACACTGTTCCCTTTGGGGAACTGTATGAAGTGGTGGAAGGATTTATGGCCATGATTAACGCTCATTCCGTGACCGTAACCATCTATTAGGGCGGTTAGTCCTATGGCGGGAGGGTTTTACAGGCTCCCACAAGCTATACAAGGAGGGGGGGCCACCCACACCCACGGACGCAAATATCCCACTGGATGTCAACCCAGAATTTAGAGCCGGAGCTCCGACTCCACTTGCCGGGACTGTCTGGAGCGGGGTTCGAAACCCTACCCTGATCTGGCCCAGCGGCGGGGATCCTACCACGATGCCAAAGGCCCAATCCGATTAGCAACATGAAATGGCTGGAATGAGCACAATTCACGGCATTAAAAGAACTCACAATTGAACTGATGGTGACCTCAGCAATCTCCTCAAGGAGGTGGAGGCGCAGCGCCTGCTCATCATTGGTAATGAGAAGTCAAAGGCGCCGCAAAAAGGGCAGATGATAGCTTGGTCTTTCAAGTGGCAGCATAGGGCTCCAGTCACGGGGAGGGAAAAGGCGCAGGAAACGTATGGGTGTCACCTTTTGTGCGGAGTGGGCCTTTTGCGTAGCAGTAAGCATCCCCGCCGCTGGGCCAGAAGGAGTAGGGTTTTGAACCCCACTCCAGACAGTCCCGGCAAGTGGAGTCGGAGCTCCAACTTTAAATTCTGGGTGGACATCCAGCGGGATACTTGCGTCCGTGGGTGTTGGTGGCCCCCCCCCCCCCTCAGATGGGTTGCGGGAGCCCGTAAAACCCTCCCGCCATAGGACTAACCACCCTAATGGCTGGTTCAAAGATGGTTACGGTCACGGAATGAGCGTTAATCACGGCCATAAATCCTTCCACCACTTCATACAGTTCCCCAAAGGGAACAGTGTGAGGATACGTACGATGATGACCTCTTGCGCAATGCACCTCCTTGGACCCTCAGTCGCAGATGCGAGGGGGCAAGTCGTGCAATTGTTAAATTTTTTATTTTATTGACATGTAAAATGTTGGCCCAGTAATTCCCTTCCAAATGCGCTAGTACGGTCGGGGTACTTACGCATCTGGCCGGATGAAATGCCGGTTTTCAGCATTCACAGTGCATGTGGGGAAAACCGGCATTTCCTGTCCTCTGAACGAAGGGGTTCAGAGGCAGAACGCGTGCGACTGCACAGGCAGCGCGTGCGCAGTATAATTTGCCGCTTTCATTAATGCTTTGTGAGGTCCAGTCATTACAACTTACACATGAAAAAAGCATGGGTACAGTTGCTCCACAGGCTGCGGAGGAAGATATTTCTTATCGTGGAGCTTCTGAAAGTATGTATGTCTGTATATATTCCTTTGTGTGTTATGTATATATTCCTTTATTTATGTGTATGAATGTATTATTTAATTATGACTTTCAGAGAAAGTAACTTATTGGAAAATCATAATTAAAAACATACATTCATACACATTAGTAAAGGAATATAAAACATACATACATATACGTAAAGGAATATATGTGGACATACATACATAACTCATTCTCACATTCCATTCACACAGCCACAATTGCTCCTTCTACCTACCGTTCTGAAAACCCTTTAAAAAAATTTTTTTAACTTTAAAACTTACTTAAAATTTCTTAAAATAACTTCCCTCCCTTTCCCAAACAAAAATATTGCATTTCAAAAGCTCCACGATAAAATATATCTTCCTCCGCAGCCAATGAACAACTTTACACTTGCTTTTTTCACATGTAACTTCTAAGGACTTACCCTCACGGATTTCATGAATGAAATCCACGAAGTTCACTGCGCAAGCGCTGCCTGTGCAGTCGCACGCGCTCGAGGTCTGGAAATGCCGGCGTTCCCCGCATGCGCTGTTCATGCTGAACGCCGGCATTTCCAACGGTCAGAAGCGTGAGTAAGCCGACCGTACTCACGCTTCTGGCCTGGAATTTCTGGCCCATTAACCATAACTGGAACACACAGACTTAACAGTGGCGACGAGTACGATCTTACCCTGCGGCAGAGACATATCCAAGGCAGTTTAACGGGCGTCGAGAAGAGGCATCCGCCCTCATCATCCTGCTGAGAAAAGACTCGGGTCTGAAGAACAAGGAAGAATCCTGACACGAAGCCTTCCATCAGCAACAGGCAGTGATCATCCCTTCTATCACGGTGGTGGGTAAGCCGATCAGCGACGAGCAGCAAGTCGGCCACGTTGGCTGTGAAGTAGGGGAGGGAAAAATGGAGGATATAAGGGTGGAGAACTCGACCACGGCTGGGGAAAAGGGCCGGACAGAAGTCGGGGCCAGAGGCGCTGAGACTGGGGCAGCGTAAGGCACGGGAGCCGCGGTGAATGCAAACGCAGCCGGTGTAAAAGACCGGGCTGCAAGCGGGCTGGGAGACGCAACAGCGTCGAGAGAGAGCTCGACCGCGACCGGTGAAAAAGGCCGGGCAGCTACCGAGGCCGCGAGGCGCAGAGACCGGGACAGCGTAAGGCGCGGGAGAAAATTTTTTAAAAAAACGCGGAGAACTCAGCCGCAGCCGGGGGAAAGGACCGGACTGCAAGAGGGGCTGGGAGGTACGATTTTGAGAACCGCTGGGGAGGACAAACACAGCAATACGGCAATCGCCATTACAGCCAGCGGGGGAGAAAGGGAAACGCGGGAAACCGCCATTTAAAAAAAAAATTAAAGAAAAATTTCTTTTTGTTTCTCAAGAAGATTGCGAGGATGCCTAAGCATGGTAACATCAACGATTTCGATTCCGATGTTGAAGATTGGGCCACGTATGTAGAACGCATAGAGATTTATTGTGAGGCAAATAAAATATCCGATGAAGATAAAGCACTAACCTTACTAAACTCAATGGGTGCGAAGACATACGGGCTATTGAAGCATCTTCTATCACCAGCTAAACCGGCAGATCAGGCTTTCGCTAATATTGTTGCTGTCCTGAGAAATCATTTGAACCCCACACCGCTGATGTTAGCGGAACGATTTAAATTTTATGCGAGAACGCAACTGAAAGAGGAAAGCAACGCGGAGTATTTAATTGAACTGCGTAAGCTAGCGAAATACTGTCAGTTTGGGGAAAGACTGACAGAGGCACTGAGAGACAAATTCGTGTGTGGATTGTCGAAAGAAGGAACACAAAAGCGGCTGCTTGAAGAGAATGATCTTACACTTGATAAGGCTGTCACTATTGCAGCAGCGCACGAAGCCGCAGCGAGAGGCACTGCGGAAATGCAGCTGAAGGCAGCGGTACTCAGCGTAGATCAAATGGCTTTGGGTACAGCGAAATGTTATCGTTGTGGAAAGACAACACACGATCAGAACCAATGCTGGTTTAAAAACCAGGAATGTAGAAAATGTGGCAAGCTTGGTCACATAGCTAAAGTATGCCGGTCAGGAAAGAAGACCAGCAACAAAAAGCCACCGCAGGAAAAGTGCAGAAAGGTACATAAGGTGGCTGAGAAGAGTTCGGATGAACAGAATTCGGATTCAGACTCCAACAGCAAGGAACTTGGTAGTCTGAGAATTCACAATGTGAGTAAGGAAGCTGACCTACAAACTATCTGGGTCACACTGCAGATAGCAGGAGTCCAAGTGAAGATGGAATTGGACACCGGTTCGGCGTTGACGGTCATGAATAAGCAAGATTACAAAAGGTTATTCACACATATTCCCCTACGGGATACGGAGATAGTATTGCAGACATACACGGGGCAAAGAGTATACCCCATCGGAAAGATAAAAGTCAAGGTGATACACAAGGGCAAAGAACACCAAGGAATGGACTTATATGTACTACCTGAGGGAGGTCCACCACTTCTGGGACGGGAGTGGATCAAGAAAATAAATATGGACTGGCACTCCCTAAAAGCAATAACGGTAGATTCCGGAAAAAACGATGTCAAACCTGAACGATTGTCCAGAATATTGGATGAGGCTAAAGAGGTGTTCCAACAGGGACTGGGAACACTGAGAGGAATTAAGGCAAAAATCAAGATTGCAGAACATGCAAACCCAAAATTTTTCAAAGCCAGACTGGTACCTTATGCGATACGACCTGCTGTGGAAGCTGAGCTGGAAGGGCTAGAACGTTCAGGAGTACTGTCTAAGGTGGACTGGAGTGAGTGGGCCACGCCCATTGTTCCCGTCATGAAGCGTTCATCGAGTAACAAGCCAGGGGAACCGGGGAAGGTCCGCATCTGTGGAGACTTCAAGATCACAGTTAATCCGGTGCTTCACACGGTGCAATATCCGCTTCCGCGGATTGAGGATATCTTTGCTTCATTGTCTGGCGGGAAACACTTCACCAAGATAGACCTGGCACAAGCGTACTTACAGATGGAAGTTGAGGAAGAGTCACGCCAGTATCTCACAATCAACACGCACAGAGGCTTGTATCGATATAATAGACTGGTTTTTGGAGTGGCTTCGGCTCCAGCAATTTGGCAGAGGGCCATGGAGCAGGTAGTACAGGGAATTCCAAGCACTCAATGTTACTTGGACGATATCCTGATTACAGGAGATGACGATGAGGAACACCTTGCAAATTTGAAACTGGTGCTCACCAGATTGAAGGAATATGGACTTCGAGTTAATCGCCAGAAATGTGAGTTCTTTCAGAAACGGATCTCGTACTGTGGTCATGTCATTGACCAGGAGGGGCTGCACAAGTCACCTGACAAGATCGAAGCTGTTGTGAAGGCTCCCGCTCCGGAAAATGTATCCCAGTTGAGGTCGTTCCTAGGGTTGATTAACTATTACCATAAGTTTCTGCCAAATCTATCCACGGTGCTGCACCCGCTGAATGCTCTTTTGCAGAAAGAAGTACCATGGAAGTGGAGCGAGGACTGTAAGAAGGCCTTTCGCAAAAGCAAGGCATTGATCACCTCAGAGGAAGTGTTGGCTCACTTCAACCCAACGCTACCTATTCGTTTAGCTTGTGATACTTCTCCTTATGGTATTGGAGCAGTACTCTCACACAAGTTGCCAAATGGCTTGGAAAGGCCAGTCGCATTTGCATCCAGAACATTGACCTCCGCTGAGCGCAACTATGCTCAGATAGATAGGGAGGCTCTCAGCCTTGTGTGGGGAGTAAAGAAGTTTAATCATTACCTGCAGGGCCAGAAGTTTACACTGCTGACAGACCACCAGCCGTTGGTATCCATATTCAACCCTAAAAAGGGCGTTCCCATTATGACAGCGCAAAGGCTACAGAGGTGGTCCCTTTTCCTAGGGGCACACCAATATGACATAGAATACAAAGGATCAAAACAGCATGGGAATGCTGACGGTTTATCGCGCCTACCGTTGCCAACGGTAGAAGAGGCGCCTACAGTGGACCCAGTGGAGATGTTCCACTCAACCATAGTGGAATGTCTACCAGTAACAAATTCTACCATTGAAAAGGAAACGAGAAATGACCCGACTCTCTCACGAGTCTACGATTTAACGGTGAAGGGATGGCCAGCACATGGCGAACCACTGTTGCCAGCATTCTCGCAAAGAAGAGAACAGCTGTCAGTGTGCCGAGGAACCTTGATGTGTGGATCCAGAGTGGTGATTCCACCCAAACTCCAGTATAAAGTGCTAAAGGAGCTTCACGAGGGGCATCTGGGTGGAGTGAAAATGAAGAACCTAGCCAGAGCGTTTGTGTGGTGGCCAGGTATCGATGGAGACATCGAAGAAATGACCAAGAGCTGTCTAGGATGCCAGAAGGTCCAAAACGCCCCACCACAAGCCCCTCTACATCCATGGGAGTGGCCCTCATCTCCATGGCAAAGGGTACATATCGACTTTGCTGGTCCATTTATGGACTCAATGTTCTTAATCGCGGTGGATGCACACTCCAAGTGGCCGGAGGTAATAAAGATGTCCTCCACCACCACGGAAAAAACCATCACAGTATTAAGGACCATATTTGCCAGGAATGGGCTGCCGGAACAGATCTGTTCTGATAATGGACCGCAATTTGTGTCCGAAGAATTCAGGAAGTTCTTAAAAAACAATGAGGTTAAGCACTACACGTCCGCCCCATACCATCCCGCCACCAATGGATTAGCTGAAAGGTTTGTCCAGACCTTCAAGAAGGCCATAAAGGCCATGGGTAATGAAGACATAAATCTACAACATAAGGTAGATAACTTCTTGTTTGCGTACAGGAATGCAACACGTGGTTACAAACCAAACTCCCGCCATGATGTTTTTCAATAGAAGACTAAGATGCCGGCTGGATTTGATCAAGCCAAACATCAGAAGGGACGTAGAGAACCGGCAATTTCAAGGCATGAATGAAAGGCCAACTAGAACCTTCCAGATAGGTCAACAAGTTTTGGCCCGGGACTACCGTACCGAGAAATGGCAACCTGGAACTATTTGCACACGACTAGGACCGCTGATGTATACCGTGGACATTGGTGAAAGCATAATAAGGCGCCATGCTGACCAGATCATAGAGTCATCCGAAAAGGGACAACCTACACCACAACTCTATACGCCTAATGATGAAGCAGAGATACCCATAGTATCTACCTCCGATCCGGTGATACTGGAACCAGATGAACCCGACACTGGCATTCAAGCCGAATTGACCTTGCCAAAAGAACCTACTACACCACCGAGGCGTTGTCCGGACCGAGTCAGGAAGCCTCCAGAGAGACTGACTTATAATTGATTAACTGCAGCAAATGTGTAGATTATTGTTCTTGTAAACATGTTAATTAATGATTACTTAAAATGTTATGTACTAATTATCTAAAAGGGGAGGAATTGTAGTGTATGTACCTTTAAGAGCCCCTGTGTACTGTAATACCGGTAGTGACCACTCGGGTATATAAGCCTGTATAGCGTCTTGTATCTTTTAGTTCAGCCCTGACCTTCAACTAGTAAAGACCTGTTAAAGTTATTCTTGTGGTCTGTGTGCAGTGATTCATATTAACCATAACTGGAACACACAGACTTAACAGGCGGGAATCCAAGGCCTCACATGTAAATCAGGCCCTGCCATTAAAGTCGGCAGGGCCTGTGGGAAATCTGGCCTCCCGGGTTTCCCGCCCGCCTCGGAGGCCGCCCCCCCCCCACCCCCCGGTCTCCAACCTGCCTACCTGGGAAAAATTCGGGCCTATACCACAGGTGTAAATATTAACTCCTACATGGACAGTACATGCCGTATGAAAACTACTACGTTAATTCCTGTACAGACAGTACACGCCAAATTTAATGGTGCAGTATTAACTCTTGTGTGGACAATATACATTATATTAAAAGTGTAGTATTAATTCCTGTATATACCATGTGACGTAAAAAAACTACTAGGCACTTGGTCTAAGCGTTAAACAAAGCTTTAATCAACTGTTTTACAACATGGAGGTCTAGTTGTGTCCTTCACTAGTTCCTGTTAAGAATGTCCTGCGCAAGCTGGGCCCGTGCCCGAGTATACTCTCCCTGGACAGTGCCACCCGCAGGCCGCTCAGTATTATTTCATAAGTCTTTCTTTCATGAATGATTGATTCATGTCACCATGCATGCTATATTAAAAGCACAGCATGAATTTCTGTAAGGACACTACACACTGTATTAAAAGATGCATTATTAAATTCTGTATGGATATCACAAACTATATCAAAGATGCAGTATTAATTCTAGTACACACAGTACATGCCATATTAATGGTGCAGCATTAATCCCTATCTGGACAGTACACATTATATCAAAGGTGCATTATTAATTCCTGTATTGACAGTCATCACTATATTGAAGCTGCACTATTAAATTGCAGTGTGGAGATTACATGCTATAAGGTGTAGCACTACCTCCCATACAGACAGTACATACTGCATTAACAACAGCAACTTGCATTTATATAGCATCTTTAACATAGTAAAACATCCCAAGGTCCTTCAGAGGAGCGATTATCAAATCAAATTTCACACATAAGGAGATTTCAGAACAGGTGCCCAAAAGCTTGGTCAAAGAGGTAGGTTTTAAGGAGCGTCTTAAAGGAGGAGAGTGAGGTTTAGGGAGGGAATTCCAGAGCTTAGGGCCCAGGCAGCTGAAGGCATGGCCACCAATGGTGGAGCGATTAAAATCGGGGATGCGGAAGAGGCCAGAATTGGAGGAGCCCAGAGAACTCAGAGGGGTGCAGGGCTGGAGGAGGTTACAGAGATAGGGAGGGGCGAGACCATAGAGGGATTTGAAAACAAGGATGAGAATTTTAAAATTTTAACGGTGCAGTACTAATGACTGTAGACAGTACGTGATCTATCAGGTCAAACTGCAGTATATATGGTAGTAAGTATATTGACTGCCACAAGACGAATGTGCTGTACATGGCATTGTGAAAAAGTTCACATTGCGATTGCATAGGCCCTTTTCAGAGAGAGAATAACACACCTTCAGGAAGCAAGTATTGGGTGTGTTTAACATAATTAACAGATTGACAATGGTACATTGTCTAATATGCCAGGCATTTGTGCATGAGTAAGCGTCAATGTGCCACGCAGTTCATGTTTTTGAGTCTATTTAGTGCTAGAACAGCAGCTTAATTAGGCACAAATGTGACACGCAGTAAAGGTTGGTGTCTTGCCTCTGAGAATCACAGTCTAAATCAACTCTCCTTCCCATCTCCTTTTAGTGGCCTGTTCAGTGCCTTCAGACTCTAGCATTAAAATCTTATCAGCCATTAGACTGAATTGTAAAGAGCCTTTTTACCATAGGGTCAATTGACGGTCTGTACAGTTATCTTCTGATTAGCTTTAAAATTGATGTTTTGCTTTAAGTATGTTCAGTGTTTGTCATTGAGGGGGCTAAAGAAACCTGCCCACTGAGTACTTGTACTGATGCTCCAGATGTGAATCAAGGCATTCAAGTGACGTTGCACTAGCAGTTGTCCTTGATGTCTGAAACCGTGAAATGGAATAGAGGCCAAGGCCGTTGGCAGTGAAAGAAGTGACTGCAGTTAATGATACGGTTTGAGAAATGTAGCGCGGTGATGGATTCTTTCTACAAAGTTGCAGAACGGCATTCTCTGATATAAGTTCTGATATAACACCTTGCTCGCGGCTCTTACATTCAGATGCCAATAAAACATTCCGCAGCACACCTGACTATAATAATAAGGTGACACAGCAACACTCGCATCCCACATTGAGACAGAAAATGATCCCAGGGCAGGGGTTAATTGCAATGTAATGTATAGACTGGCTTCAACCAGCTGTAACAGAGCATTACAACCTTTTAGCACAGTATGCAGACTGTTTGGCTGCAGTCAGCCTTTTCACTTCCTTAATGATGGTCACAGTGGGATTGTTGGCACAGCCTCAAATGCTTCTGTGCTTTATCGGTCATTCTTCTCAGAGGCTGCCCCTATGAAGGATCCCTGCGAACTGAAATTTCTATTTTAATTAGTGTTTATTTTCTACTACAAAGATAATCTTTTCTTTTTACAGTGTAATATTTTTTAAGCTTGCCTTTGTTAATATGTACACCGGCTCGTCTTCGATGGAACTGCTTGCAGGTACTCTGGGATCTGGAGCAGATTAGTTACATTAAACTGTACACCATATTTGACTACAACAAAGGAAAATGTCAAAATGACCTTTCTCATTCTCAAATCCTTTGCAAACAGACTGTGGGCCAGAACTTCAGGTCCCCACGGGTGAGTACGCATTGGGTACTCACGCGTAGGCCCAACGAAAGTGCCGGTTTCATGCATGCACTGCGCATGCGCGGGAAACCGGAACTTCCGTTCCCTTAAAGGAAGGGGTTCACAGGTGGAACGCATGCGCCGGAGAGGCAGCGCGTACGCCTGGAACTTCCGTTTTTTTTGCAGGTTTCTCCGGGAGGGTAAGTCTCCAGCAGTTACACTTTTAAAAAGCAGTCGCAAGGCCTGCTTTTAACAAGGTAAGTGGTGAATTAAGTAAAATTAAATCTTTTTTCCACAGGTTTATTATTTTTAAATACTTTAAAGAAAGGTAAGTTTATTTTTAGCCCTGTTAGAAACTGTAAATAATTGTTTCAAAAATTTAAATTATTGTTTCAAATAGTTATTTTATGTAATTTATAGTTATTTTAAAAATGTGATTTAAAAAAAAAATGTATTTGAAGTTTTAGTTACGTTTTGGGGCTGAACTCGATTCATAAATTTGACAGGTCTTCCTGTCAAATCTATGAATAGAGATTCCCTGCTACGATTGGCTCTCCAAGGCCCACATGATCCCAGGGGATGCTTTGAACTAACTGCGCCCCTGGGATATGCAAGCACAGTGCGCCGGCAGTTGGAGCAGGCCCAGGATCAGAATTCCACGCGGGCTCACAGCACAAAGGTCGGCGCGCAAGGTAAGTGCAGGTCGGGGGCTTGCACCCGCGGGAAGCCTCCAACCCGAATTTCTGGGCCACTATCTTTGTAAACAGTTTGCGAATGCTTACCTCAGAACCATTTCCTAAACACGAAACTTCCTGATGTAACATTTTCTAGCATCTTTGACCAATTGTTATCTGTGCCTAATGGATACCTACCTCCCATGTTTATTACCCTAAAACTAAAACATTAACCATTCATGGGTGATGTCATTACTAACACTTATTCCCTTACACAAGCTATTTACATTTCAGAAAATGCTTTCCCCTCAGCCACTTCAATGTCATCCTGTTTATATCGGAAAGCCTGACAATGCATTGCGTTTACGACACTTCTAGGAAAACCTGTTGCTTTAAGATACAAAGTAGTTCAACTGTTAAACTTTTAACTTTCACGACGTCCAACAGATGTAACGGTGTTTAATTTGCTTGATTTCCCACTGTTGCCCGGAGGTCGAATTAACAACAAGTTCGGTGTCCGTTGAGACGGCATTAGTTGTGATCTAAGATCACGTAGCAGGGAAGGTCACGAGAAGGCTGCCAACATCCATCCCAGGCCGACTTGAACAATCTACCACCAACCCATCTCAAATCTAGAAAGCCATTTTGGACCATCGTCAAAGCCCTTCAGCGATCTCCCCGTGGCCTTGATGACCGCTGGCGAAATGCTTCGAAGAACTATCACATACAGAATGGATTCCTTATAGAGGACCACATAGTAACAACCTGAAGGATCAAATCTTCCTTGCAAACATAGAGTCATAGAGTTATACAGCACAGAAAGAGGCCCTTCGGCCCATCGTGTCCATGCCAGCCATCAAGCCCTGTCTATTCTAATCCCATTTTCCAACATTAGGTCCGCAGCCTTGTATGCTATGGCATTTCAAGTGCTCATCTAAATGCTTTTTGAATGTTGTGGGGGTTCCTGCCTCTACCATCCTTTCAGGCAGTGAGTTCCAGATTCCAACCACCCTCTGGGTGAAAAGATTTTTCCTCAAATCTCCTCTAAACCTCCTGCCCCTTACCTTGAAACTATGCCCCCTGGTTATTGACCCCTCTACTAAGGGGTAAAGTTCCTTTCTATCTACCCTATCTATGCCCCTCATAATTTGGTACACCTCAATCAGGTCCCCCCTTAGCCTTCTCTGCTCTGCAGTGGACAACCATCGACCACCTGAGAACGGGTCATGGTAGATGCTGCCACCTTCTCTATAGATGGAAGATTAAAGCATCCCCCTCATGCGACTGGAGCTCCGAATCAGATCCTGGAGCACATCATTGAGCATTGCCCTCTGAGGAAATTCGCAGATATCCATGCTGTTACACCGGAAGCTTTGTCCTGGACATCTGACTTAGATATTGACATTTGATTTGCTTTGCTACTACCACACGAAAGAAGAAGTGTTTAATTTGATCTATCCCTCTAAATCCAATGCTCAGGTATCCCTGGAGGGGTTGTGGTAAATAGAGACACAAGCTGAGATCAACAATACTCAAATTGCTAAGGGCCATTTTTGTAGATTGGCAGCAGCCAGCTCCTGGTCAAGGGGTGGAGCAATGTTCCGTTCTCGTTTTGGTTGTTTTATATCTGTGGTGGCTGAAATGCGTCTCTGAAGTGTGTCTGCCGTGCGACGTCCCAAGTGCAGCAGCTCAGGTGGGGGCATCTGAAGTGTGCAGCTGAAATGTGACTTCTGGCGTGCGATGTCGGAAGTGGGACATCTAAAGTGCGACACAGTCAGGACTGCAACATCTGGAGCGTGGCGATCTAAAGCATGGTGTCTGAAGGGCAGAGTCCAGAGAGGAATGTCTGAAGTGAGGCTTCTGAAATGTGATGGGCAAGCGCTGGATGGAAGACTTTTATTTATATTTTTCCTTTAACTGCTCCCTCAACTCTATTCTCACCAAACTGCTGACCACCCAACTTCCTTTTCTGGCTCCCATGTTAGCTGACATTGTTAACAGTTCTCTCGCCTCAGGTAGAAACATAGAAAAATAGGAGCAGGAGTCGGCCATTCGGCCCTTTGAGCCTGCTCCGCCATTCAATATGATCATGGCTGATCCTCTATCTCAATACCATATTCCCACTCTCTCCCCATACCCCTTGATGCCTTTTTTGTCTAGAAATCTATCCATCTCCTTCTTAAATATATTCAGTGACTTAGCCTCCACAGCCTTCTGTGGTAGAGAATTCCACAGGTTCACCACCCTCCGAGTGAAGAAATTTCTCCTAATCTCAGTCCTAAATGTCCTACCCCGTATCCTGAGACTGTGACCCCTCGTTCTAGACCCTCCCAGCCAGGGGAAACATCCTCCCTGCATCCAGTCTGTCTAGCCCTGACAGAATTTTATATATTTCAATGAGATCCCCTCTCATTCTTCTAAACTCTAGTGAATAAAGGCCTAGTCGACCCAATCTCTCCTCATACGACAGTCCTGCCATCCCAGGAATCAGTCTGATGAACCTTCACTGCACTCCCTCTATGGCAAGTGTGATAAATCCATGTAGTGAAACAAGGAACTCGAAGAGGTGAGATATTAGAATTAGTCCGTGTACTTTATTAAACAACTGCCTAACAAACATACAGGCCTGCATCCTCCCATTCCACCCTCGCTGACCTTAAGCAGCAGCAGCACTAGCTACAGCACCACCTGGTGGATAACCTTAATCATAACATCCCAGATTACTATAGCAAGTATATCCTTTCTTAGGTAAGGAGACCAAAACTGCACACAGTACTCCAGGTGTAGTCTTACCAAGGCCCTGTACAACTGTAGTAAGACATCCTTGCTCCTGTACTCAAATCCTCGTGCAATGAAGGCCAACATACCATTTGCCTTCCTAACTGCTTGTTGCACCTGCATGTTTGCTTTCAGTGACTGGTATACAAGGACACCCAGGTCCCTTTGTACATCAACATTTCCCAATCTATCACCATTTAAATAATACTCTACCTTTCTGTTTTTCCTACCGAAGTGGATAACTTCACATTTATCCATGATTAACTGCATCTGCCATGTATTTGCCCACTCACTCAACTTGTCTAAATCGCCTTGAAGCCTCGTTGCTCCTCCTCACAACTCACAATCCCACCTAGTTTCGTGTTGTCAGCAAACTTGGAAATATTACATTTGGTTCCCTCATCCAAATCATTGATATATATTGTGAATAGCTGGGGCCCTAGCATTGATCCCTGCGGTACCCCACTAGTCACCGCCTGCCACCCCGAAAAAGACCCATTTTTTCCTACTATTTGTT
Source organism: Somniosus microcephalus (assembly GCF_052327205.1). NCBI lineage: Eukaryota > Metazoa > Chordata > Chondrichthyes > Squaliformes > Somniosidae > Somniosus > Somniosus microcephalus. The sequence goes on along the minus strand of NC_140998.1, from coordinate 28,427,466 downwards.
TCTTGTCTTTTAACCAATTTTCAATCCATGCCAGTATATTACCCCAATCCCATGTGCTTTAATTTTGCACACTAACCTCTTATGTGGAACTTTATCAAAGGCCTTCTGAAAATTCAAATACACCACATCCACAGGTTCTCCCTTATCTATTCTACCAGTTACATCCTCAAAAAACTCTAGTAGGTTTGTCAAATAAAGATTTCCCTTTCATAAACCCATGTTGACTTTGTCTAATCCCATTGATATTTTCTAAGTGTCCTGTTATCACATCCTTTATAATAGACTCTAGCATTTCCCCTACTAATGATGTTAGGCTAACTGGCCTGTAGTTCCCTGTTTTCTCGCTCCCTCCTTTTTTAAATAGTGGGGTTATATTTGCCACCCTCCAATCTGCAGGAGCTGTTCCATAATCTATAGAATTTTGGAAGATGACAACCAATGCATCCACTATTTCCATGGCTATGGTCATAAATCTCATCATCGAGAAACTACCTATGAAATAACACTGGACGGCCAGCTGGTGGCACCGTCCAAGGAGTATAAATACTTGGGCGTTGGCCCCAGCTTGCCAGGGACATTTTGTAAGACAGGAACTAGTGAAGTACAACTAGACTTCCATGTTCTGAAACAAGTTGATTAAAGCCTTGCTTTATACTCAAACCATGTGCGTAGTGAGTTTTATTACGTCAGCTACCTCTTTTAGTACTCTGGGATACGGATCATCAGGCCCTGGGGATTTATCAGCTTTCTGACCCATTCATTTCTCTAGCACTATTTTTTTTACTAATACTAATTTCCTTTAATTCCTCCTTCTCACTAGACCCTTGGTTCCTTAACATTTCTGGGAAGTTATTTGTGTCCTCTACCGTGAAGACAGAACCAAAGTATTTGTTTAATTGCTCTGCCATTTCCGTGTTCCCCATGATAAATTCTCCCATTTCTGACTGTAAGGGACCTACATTTATCTTCACTAATCTTTTTCTTGTAGAAGCTTTTGCAGTCCGCTTTTATATTCCTTGCAAGTTTACTCTCATACTCTATTTTTCCCCTCTTAATCAATCTCTTGGTCCTTTTTTGCTGAATTCTAAACTGCTCCCAATCCTCAGGCTTGCTACTGTCCCCCTCTTCCTCAAATCTGCCGTCATCATCCCTCTCCTCAAGAAACCAGCCCTTGACCCCTCCGTGCTTACAAACTACCACCTCATCGCCAACCTCACTTTCCTCTCCAAAGTCCTTGAATGTGTTGTCGCCTCCCAAATCCCTGCCCATCTTTCCCGCAACTCCATGTTTGAGTTCCTCCAATCAGGTTTCCGCCCCTGCCACAGTACCGAAACGGCTCTCATCAAATGACACCCTTTGTGACTGTGACAAAGGTAAACTATCCCTCCTCATCCTCCTTGACCTGTCTGCAGCCTTTGACACGGTTGACCACTCCATCCTTCTCCAACGTCTCTCCACCATCGCCCAGCTGGGTGGGACTGCACTCGCCTGGTTCCATTCTTATCTATCTAATCGTAGCCAGGGAATCACCTGCAATGGCTTCTCTTCCCGCTCCTGCATCATTACCTCTGGTGTCCCCCAAGGATCTATCCTTTGCCCCCTCCTATTTCTCATCTATATGTTGCCCCTTGGCGACATCATCCGAAAACACAGCATCAGTTTCCACATATATGCTGACGACACCCAGCTCTACCCACCACCACCTCTCTCGACCTCTCAACTGTCTCTAAATTGTCAGACTGCTTGTCCGACATCCAATTCTGGATGAGGAGAAGTTTTCTCCAATTAAATATTGGGAAGACTGAAGCCATTGTTTTTGGGCTCTGCCACAAACTCCGTTCCCTAGCCACTGACTCCATCCCTCTCCCGAACATCTGTCTGAGGCTGAACCACACTGTTCGCAACTCTGGTGTCATAGTTGACCCTGAAATGAGTATCTGACCACATATCCGCAGCATAACTAAGACTGCCTATTTCCACTTCCGGAACATTGCTCGACTCTGTCCCTTGCCTCAGCTCATCCGCTGCTGAAATCCTCCTCCATGCCTTTGTCACCTCTAGACTTGACTATTCCAACACACTCCTGGCTGGCCTCCCACATTCCACCCTGCGTAAACTTGAGGTCATCCAAAACTCGGCTGCCCATGTCCTAACTCGCACCAAGTCCCGTTCACCCATCACCCCTGTGCTCGCTGACCTACATTTGCTCCAGGTTAAGCAAGGCTTCAATTTCAAAATTCTCATCCTTGTTTTCAAATCCCTCCATGGCCTCGTCCCTCCCTATCTCTGTAATCTCCTCCAGCCCCACAACACCCCCGCCCCCCCCGACCGAGATATCTAATTCTGCCCTTTTGAGCATCCCTGATTATAATTGCTCCGCCATTGGTGGCCATACCTTCAGCTGCCTAGGCCCTAAGCTCTGGAATTCCCTCCCTAAACCTCTCTGCCTCGCTACCTCTCTTTCCTCCTTCAACACGCTCCTTAAAACCTACCTCTTTGACCAAGCTTTTGGTCACCTGCCTTAATTTATCCTTATGTGGCTCGGTGTCAAATTATTTTTTTTCTTGTACTGTAATACTCCTGTGCAGCACCATGGGACGTGTTTTACTATGTTAAAGGTGCTATATAAACAAAAGTTGTTGTTGTTAACTTTGTTTCAGTTCTTTTGTATCCAGATTCATTTTCAGTGATGGCAGAATTTGGATTATCATTTACAGTAAAATAAACATTACAGAGGCAGAGTCTTGAGTTGGACTTTCTCAAGTGTTTTTGTAAACATGTTGAATCATTACCCTGTTGCTCAATTTTGTTTTACCTCTAAGTTTGTCAATTGTAGCTTACCTTGGACCAGGGTTGGATGGGAAACATATTTTCATTTATGTAATGTTAGTTATTGTGTCTTCACCTATATTGCATAATATAATCCATTCATTACAATGCTTAAAAATGTTAAAACTGCTTTTTGACCGCAACTTGAGTCAATAATAATTGGCAATTCTGTAAATCTCAGCAGAACACACAGAGCAGACTTGTGATTAAGCTGTGGCTTCAACCAGGAGCAGGTCTGGTGCAGGCGGGAGTCCCCAAGTCCTCACGGTGCGAGACCCGGGCAATTTTAACCCCTGGGCCTCGTTTTAAAACTGCAGCTCTATCTCCTGCCCACTCACCAACCGGGAACGAGGTCAAGGCCGGTGGGCAGGAGCAGGAACCGGGGTGGGATACCGGATGCGGCTGGGATCCCAAGGGAATGGCGCTCAGTGCAATGGTAAGTGTTGGTGGGGTGGCAGTTTGCAGAACCAATGCTGGTTTGGGGAGGGAGGGGCAAGGTTATGGCAAGGGGGGCCCCCAAGGAGTCATAGAGTTATACAGCACAGAAAGAGGCCCTTCGGCCCATCATGTCTGCGCCGGCCATCAAGCCCTGTCTATTCTAATCCCATTTTCCAGCACTTGGTCCCTAGCCTTGTATGCTATGGCGTTTCAAGTGCTCATCTAAATGCTTCTTGAATGTTGTGAGGGTTCCTGCCTCTACCACCCTTTCAGGCAGTGAGTTCCAGGTTCCAACCACCCTCTGGGTGAAAAGGTTTTTCCTCAAAACCCCTCTAAACCTCCTGCCCCTTACCTTGAAACTATGCCCCCTGGTTATTGACCCCTCTACTAAGGGGAAAAGTTCCTTTCTACCTACCCTATCTATGCCCCTCATAATTTTGTACACCTCAATCAAGTCCCCCCTCAGCCTTCTCTGCTCTAAGGAAAACAACCCCAGCCTGTCCAGTCTCTCTTCATAGCTGAAGTGCTCCAGCCCAGGTAACATCCTGGTGAATCTCCTCTGCACCCTCTCCAATGCAATCACATCCCTCCTATAGTGTGGCGACCAGAACTGCACACAGTATTCCAGCTGTGGCCTAACCAGCATTTTGTACAGCTCCATCATAACTTCCCTGCACTTATATTCTATGCCTGCTCCTCCTGGCTCTCAAGGAATCCTTCCAAAAATTCATGTATTTAACTTACCTCGGGGCCCTTCTGCCCACACCACTGCCTCACTGGCAGCTTTTGTGCTGTGCGGGCCACCTGTGATTTGAAGTTGAAACCTCAGCACGGCACTGACGTCACGGGGCTGCACCTTCACCTTTCACATTTTAATTAGGCCCCCACCTGCCTGTGGCAGGAGGCCTCCACGCTGCCAGAATCCTGGCATTTAAAATAACGGGTGGGGGGCAGGAGGCGGAAAGTGGGAACGCATTATAACTACTATTCTTATGAAGGAAAACATGGTATTCTCCACACAGCAAAATCCCACAAACATCAGGGAGACGAAGGAGCTGTTCACTTGTATTAATTGATGGACAACTGTTAGTCAGGACACTAGAAGAACTCCCTAATAACAACAGAAAATGCTGGAAAAACTCAGCAGGTCAGGCAACATCCGTGGAGAGAAATTTGAGTTGACGTTTCGGGTTTGACCCTTCTTCAAAACTGGAGAGAAAAGGAACTAGATCGAAGGCAGGGCTGCGATCAGACAAAAGAATAAAAGAACCAAAAGAAGTAAAAGAGATTAGAAGCTAGACGAGATGGTAATAGGCTGGGATTAGGTGTAAAGTGTACTGGCAGGGCAGAAGATAGCTGCCAGGTGTGAGAGAGAAACAAAAGGAAAGGGGGGGGGAGGAAAGGAGTGGAAAAATATAAGTAAAAATGAAATAGGGGCCGAGGTTATGATCTGAAATTGTTGAACTCGATATTGAGACCGGAAGGCTGCAGAGTGCCTAATCGGAAGATGAGGTGCTGTTCCTCGAGTTTACGTTGAGCTTCCGTGGAACAGTACAAGAGGCCAAGGACGGTGAGGTCCGAGTGGGAATGGAGCGGTGAATTGAAATGACAGGCGACCGGAAGCTCGGGCTCCCTACTCTTCGCCAAAAAGAATCATGTGATTTTTAGCATTCATCTGAGCCACTGGAACTGGCACATACTGTCCACCTTCGACACTTTGAGCCGGAATTTTGCCAGTGACCAACTCGCTCCCAGGGGGGCATTACCTCAATTTAAATATTACCTCAGTTTTGAATTGAACTGCCTGTGGACGGGTTTCACACAATTCGTGAAACCCAGCAGTTAAACAGAGGCGGGGACTGCTGGATCCAGGTGGTGAGTGGCTGTACACTTACCTCCTGGATCCAGGTGGTGAGTGGCTGTACACCTACCTCCTGGATCCAGGTTCCCTGCCTAACCCACCCCACCGCGATCGGAACTATTCCAGCTTCTTTTATTAGCTAACATGCAAGTGCTGCAAGATTTTTTTTTTGCTTTCAGTAACAATTCTCAGCTCTAAATGTTTAAATTTAGTGTTTGGTTATCGCAGGTTTCCGAGCACGGAGTGAACCACTAAATTTGAAATCAAACGCTATCTCTGTACATTTGACTTTTTCAAGCCTGCTCCATCATTCACTTGTCGGTGATTTCTGCTCAGCTCAGCCGGCTAGTGATGTTTTCTCTGGTGCAGATTTTGCCTTCTGTGCAGCAGCTGTAATATAGGCGCTGTTCTTGTGTGAGCAGCAACCCCTTAGCCCATCAGGAACTGAGGTACAAAGATTTCCAAGGTGCTCATTTCAGGGTAGTGTAAATGTTCCCTCAAATTTCAATATTCCACTTCCCCATTTGCATGAGAGTAATATATTTATGAGTGATTCCTGTCTGTCATATTAATTCAGCAAATCCCTTGGGGGCGAACTAAAAGCCATTATCTAAGATCGCATACAGGGAATGATAGCATACTGGTTAGGTTAATGGACGAGAAATCCAGAGGCCTGGACTAATCATCTGAGGGACCTGAATTCAATTCACACCACAGCAGCTGGGGAATTTAAATTAGTTAATTAAATAAATCTGGAATAAAAAGCTAGTATCAGTAATGGTGACCATGAAGCTACTGGATTGTCGTAAAAACCCATCTGGTTCACTAATGCCCTTTAGGGAAGGAAATCTGCTGCCCTTACCTGGTCTGGCCTATACGTGACTCCAGACCCACAGCAATGTGGTTGACTCTTAACTGCCCTCTGAAATGGCCTAGCAAGCCACTCAGCTGTATCAAACCGCTGCAGAAAACAATAATGAGAATAAAACCAGACGGACCACTGGGCATCGACCGCGGCACTGGCTTCGGACATGACAATGGCACACCCAGCCCAGTCGACCCTGCAAAGTACTCCTCACTAGCGTCTGGGGACTTGTGCCAAAATTTGCAGTGGCTCTGACACAAATTTTGAGAACCTCTCTGGCCACAGGGGAGGTGCCAGAGGACTGGAGGACAGCTAACATAGTACCATTATTCAAGAAGGGTAGTAGAGATAAACCAGGGAATTACAGGCCAGTGAGCCTAACATCAGTGGTAGGGAAATTATTGGAAAAAATTCTGAGGGACAGATTTAGTCTCCACTTGGAGAGGCAAGGATTAATCAAGGATAGTCAGCATGGTTTTGTCAGGGGGAGATCATGTCTAACCAATTTGATTGAATTTTTCGAGGGGGTGACTAGGTGTGTGGATGAGGGTAGTGCAGTTGATGTAGTCTACATGGACTTCAGTAAGGCTTTTGACAAAGTCCCACATGGGAGACTGGTCAAGAAGGTAAGAGCCCATGGGATCCAGGGCAATTTGGCACATTGGATCCAAAATTGGCTTAGTGGCAGAAGGCAGAGGGTGATGGTCGAAGGTTGTTTTTGTGACTGGAAGCCTGTGTCCAGTGGTGTACCACAGGGATCGGTGCTGGGTCCTTTGCTGTTTGTAGTGTACATTAATGATTTAGATATGAATGTAGGAGGTATGATCAGTAAGTTTGCAGATGACATGAAAATTGGTGGAGTGGTAAATAGCAAGGAGGGAAGCTTTAGGCTACAGGACGATGTAGATGGGTTGGTTAGAATGGGCAAAACAGTGGCAAATGGAATTTAACCCTGAAAAGTGTGAGGTGATGCATTTTGGGAGGACTAACAAGGCAAGGGAATACACAATGAATGGTAGGACCCTAGGAAGGACAGAGGATCAGAGGGACCTTGGTGTGCATGTACATAGATCCCTGAAGGCAGCGGGACAGGTAGATAAGGTGGTTAAAAAGGCATATGGGATACTTGCCTTCATTAGCTGAGGCATAGAATATAAGAGCAGGGAGGTTATGATGGGGCTGTACAAAACACTATTTAGGCCACAGCTGGAATACTGTGTGCAGTTCTGGTCACCACACTATAGGAAGGATGTGATTGCACTGGAGAGGGTGCAGAGGAGATTCACCAGGTTGTTACCTGGGCTGGAGCGTTTCAGCTATGAGGAGAGACTGGACAGGCTGGGGTTGTTTTCCTTAGCGCGGAGAAGGCTGAGGGGGGACCTGATTGAAGTGTACAAAAGTATGAGGGGCATAGATAGGGTAGATAGAAAGGAACTTTTTCCCTTAGTAGAGGGGTCAATAACCAGGGGGCATAGTTTCAAGGTAAGGGGCAGGAGGTTTAGAGGGGATTTGAGGAAAAGCTTTTTCACCCAGAGGGTGGTTGGTATCTGGAACTCATTGCCTGAAAGGGTGGTAGAGGCAGGAACCCTCACAACATTCAAGAAGCATTTAGATGAGCACTTGAAACGCCATAGCATACAAGGCTAGGGACCAAGTGCTGGGAAATGGGATTAGAATAGACAGGACTTGATGGCCAGCATAGACACGATGGGCCGAAGGGCCTCTTTCTGTGCTGTACAACTCTGACTCTATAATTGGGAGAGCTGTCCCACAGACTAGTCAAGCAACAGCCTTACATAGTCATACTCACAGAATCATACATTTCAGCCAATGTCCCAGACTCCTCCATCACCATCCCTGGGTATGTCCTGTCCCACAGGCAGGACAGATCCACCAGGGGTGGCAGTACAGTGGTATACAGTCGGCAGGGAGTGGCCCTGAGAATCCTTAACATTGACTCCCGACACCATGAACTCTCATGGCTTCAGGTCAAGCATGGGCAAGGAAACTTCCTGCTGATTACCACCTACTGCCCTCCTTCAGCTGATGAATCAGTACCCCTCCATGTTGAACATCACTTGGAAGAAGCACTGAAGGTAGCAAGGGCACAGAATATACTCTGGGTGGGGGACTTCAATGTCCATCACCAAGAGTGGCTCAGTAGCACAACTACTAACTAAGCTGGCTGAGTCCTGAAGGACATAACTGCCAGTCTGGGCCTGCGACAGGTGGTGAGGGAACCAACACAAGGGAAAAACCTGTTTGACCTCATCCTCACCAATCCACCTGTCGCAGATGCAACTGTCCATGACAGTATTGGTAGGAGTGACCACCTTTTGGAGGCAAAGTCCTGTCTTCACACTGAGGACACCCTCCACCGTGTTGTGTGGCACGACCACCTTGCTAAATGGGATAGATTCAGAACAAATCTAGCAGCTCAAAACTGGGCATCCATGAGGTGCTGTGGGCCATCAGCAGCAGCAGAATTGTATTCCACCACAATCTGTAACTATTGGCCCGACATATCCCTCAGTCTACCATTACCATCAAGCCGGGGAACCAACCCTGGTTCAATAAGGAGTATCGAAGAGCATGCCAGGAGCAACACTGGGCGTACCTAAAAATGAGGTGCCACCCTGGGGAAGCTGCAACACAGGACCACATGCATGCTAAACAATGGAAGCAGCATGCTATAGACAGGGCTAAGCGATTCTGCAACCAACAGATCAGATCAAAGCTCTGCAGTCCTGCCACATCCAGTCATGAATGGTGGTGGACCAGTAAACAACTGACGGGAGGAGGAGGCTCCATGAACATACCCATCCTCAATGATGGCGGAGCCCAGCACACGAGTCCAAAAGACAAGGCTGAAGCATTTGCAACCATCTTCAGCCAGAAGTGCCGAGTGGATGATCCATCTTGGCCTCCTCTGAGGTCCCCACCATCACAGAAGCCAGTCTTCAGCCAATTCGATTCACTCCATGTGATATCAAGAAATGGCTGAGTGCACTGGATACAGCAAAGGTTATGGGCCCCGACAACATCCCAGCTGTCCTGCTGAAGATTTATGCTCCAGAACTATCCACTCCTCTAAGCCAAGCTGTGGTATCAAGCAGCATTTACTCACCAATAACCTGCTCACCGAAGCTCAGTTCAGGTTATGCCAGGACCACTCGGCTTCAGACCTCATTACAGCCTTGGTCCAAATATGGACAAAAGAGCTGAATTCCAGAGGTGAGGTGAGAGTGACTGCTCTTGACATCAAGGCAGCATTTGACTGAGAGTGGTATCGAGTAAAATTGACGTCAATGAGAATCAAGGGGAAAACTCTCCACTGGCTGAAGTCATAACTAGATCAAAGGAAGATGGTTGTGGTTGTTGGACGTCAATCATTTCAGCCCCAGGGCATCGCTGCAGGAGTTCCTCAGGGCAGTGTCCTAGGCCCAGCTATCTTTAGCTGCTTCATCAATGACCGTCCCTCCATCATAAGGTCAGAAGTGGGGATGTTCGGTGATGACTGCATAGTGTTCAGTTCCATTCGCAACTCCCCAGAGAGTGAAGCAGTCCATGCCCGCATGTAGCAAGACCTGGACAACATTCAGGTTTGGGCTGATCAGTGGAAAGTAACATTCACGCCACACAAGTGCCAGGCAATGACTATCTCTAACAAGCGACAGTCTAACCACCTGCCCTTGACAGTCAACGGCATAACCATTGGAAAATCCCCCACCATCAACATCCTGGGGGGTCGCCATTGACCAGAAACCTAACTGGACCAGCCACATAAATACTGTGGCTACAAGAGCAGGTCAGAGGCTGGATATTCTGCAGCGAGTGTCTCACCTCCTGACTCCCCAACGCCTTTCCACCATCTACAAGGAAGGCAGAAGTGTGATGGAATACTCTCCACTTGCCTGGATGAGTGTAGCTCCAACAACACACAGGAAGCTCGACACCATTCAGGACAAAGAAGCCCGCTTGATTGGCACCCCATCCACCACCTTAAACATTCACTCCCCCCACCACCGGCGTACCGTGGCTGCAGTGTGTACCATCTACAAGATGCACTGCAGCAACTTGCCAAGGCTTCTTCAGTAGCACCTCCCAAACCTGCGACCTCTACCACCTAGAAGGACAAGGGCAGCCGGCACAAGGGAACACCATCACCTCCAAGTTCGTCTCCAAGTCACACACCATCCTGACTTGGAAATATATCGCCGATCCTTCATCGTCGCTGAGTCATAATCCTGGAACTCCCTCCCTAACAGCACTGTGGGAGTACCTTCACCACACGGACTGCAGCAGTTCAAGAAGGCGGCTCACCACCACCTTCTCAAGGGCAATTAGGGAATGGGTAATAAATGCTGGCCTTGCCAGCGACGCCCACATCCCAGGAACGAATAAAAAAACACATCATTAGAAATTCCCTCTAGGTGGAAGACAGAAAACAATTTACTGTCGATGCACACCACAGAATTGGATAAGAATATGCCAACAAGTTCAAAATGTTCCACTATATCAATTGCAATTTTGTCCCATGTACATTTTAGGGAAGGAGCTGACTATAGTTGGGTGGTGTGAGCAATCTTATTATTCTATCTACAAGTAGCTCATTCCTTGTCGTAAACTTCAATATCAGAATCCATTCTTGGTCAACAGCATAGCAGTCTTTACTTTATCCTTAAGGTGTGTGTCTCATAAGTAATGTCAAGAATTATATAAGAACATAAGAAGTAGGAGCAGGAGTAGGACATTCGATCAGCTGATCTACCTCAGCTCCACCTTCCTGCGCTATCCCTATATCCCTTGATTCCCTTAATATCCAAAAATCTATTGATCTCTGTCTTGAATATACTCAACGACTGAGCATTCACAATCCTCTGTGGTAGAGAATTCCAAAGATTCACAACTGTTTTAGTGAAGAAATTTCTCCTCATCTCAGCCCTAAATGACCAATGCCTTATTCTGAGACTGTGACCCCTGGTTCTAGACTCCCCAGCCAGGGGAAACATCCTCCCTGCATCTACCCTGTCAAGCCCTGTAAGAATGTTATATGTTTCAATGAGATTACCTCTCATTCTTCTAAACTTCAGAGAATATAGGCCTAGTCTCCTCAATCTCTCCTCAGAGGACAATCCCCCCATCCCTGGAATCAGTCTAGTGAACCTTTGTTACACTCACTCTATGGCAAGTACATCTTTCCTTAGGTAAGGAGACCAAGACTGTACACAATACTCCAGGTGTGGTCTCACCAGCAATATAATTGCAGTAAGACTTCTTTACTCTTATACTCCAATCCTTTTGTAATAAAGGCTAACATACCATTTGCTTTCCTAATTGCTTGCTGTACCTGCATGTTAATTTTCAGTGATTCGTGTACAAGGACACCCAGGTCCCTCTGAATACCAACATTTCCCAATCTCTCACCATTTAAAAAATATTCTGCTTTTCTATTTTTCCTACCAAAGTGGATAACTTCACATTTCTCCACATTATATTCCATCTGCCATGTTCTTGCCCACTCTCTTAACCTGTCTGTCTCCCTTTGCAGCCTCTTTGCATCTTCTTCACAACTTACAGTCCCACCTAGCTTTGTATCATCAGCAATCTTGGATATATTACATTTGGTCCCCTCATCTAAGTCATTGGTATAGATTGTGAATAGCTGAGGCCCAAGCACTGATCCTTGCGGCACCCCACTAGTTACAGCCTGCCAACTGGAAAATGACCCGTTTATTCTTACTCTCTGCTTTCTGTTCATTACCCAATCCTCAATCCATGCTAATCTATTACCCCCAATCCCATGAGCCTTAATTTTGTGTAATAACCTCTTGTGTGGCACCTTATCGAATGCCTTCTGAAAATTATTCACTGAACCTTCAGTAATTATTTACTGAAACAATAGACACTATTAACCAAAGAACAACGTAGCAAATATAATCACTCTGGACTGCAAGCACACCCCAAGCATTATATTGAAGTAATAGTTCTGAATGAAGTAATTTATGACTTGCTGGGCATGCCTTCAGTATCCACGAATGGAAATTCCTAAGTCCACAACAAGAAGAATTAGCAATTCAAAATTCCTCTTCAGAAGTGGCATCAAAGTCACCACTGGTTGTCGCAGCAGTGCCTCAGTCATCCTCTTAGATGAAATCTTCAGATGAAATAGTCAATCTGCATAAACAGTTAGCAAAAAGCCCTGGGAATTTTGCTATTGAATATCACTGATAGATTCCAGCAACTGAGCTCACCATCTTGCAGTAGGTTTTCCAACATAACTGTTTGTATAGCCCCAGTGAGCAGCTGATCAGAGCCTCTGAATACTACTTTGACATCCAACAGGGTACTCTCGTCCGATGAGAGTTGAGTGACTTACGCCCCTTCCCCCCCACCACCGCCATCACATCTAGACGGGCCTCCCAGTAGGAGTTTGGGTCAGGCTAACGGCCTGTCCACATAAAAAAGGCGTGGAAACAACCCAGAACACAATCTGCTGGATGTGACAGGAGTGGAAGAAGTGGGATGCCTCATGTGGCTCTTGGCACAGAAGAGAAAGAAGAAGCCTATTTGAAAAGTTGTCAAGGTTCAACAATCAGTACATCAGCAATCTACCACATAAATACGTACATCACTTTTCTACAGCCTGCACACATGTAGCAGCTTCTTTCTACATGACTGAAAGTTTTCTTTCTGCCTCAGTTAGACTAAAAGCAATCAATCTGAGTAAGTGCAGCACCATTTTTATAATATGAAGCATCTACAAGATCGATGAGGGGGAATGGTTGGGTGGGAGGTTAAAGAGTTACAATTCTGAATCCCGACCGCAACCCGCCTCCAACCCGGCCACTTCCGGTTTTAACGGATGCGGGATGGGGCGGGTGGTGGGACGTGGGCTGGGCGGCCAACCCGCTCGCAGGGGGTGGGTTGGCACCTTAAATATTATAATGAGGCTCCGTGCCTCTTGGTGATCCACCATTTAAAATTTAAGTGTGGGTGGGCGGGTTTCCCAGTCCTCGGGGAACCCTCCAGCTAAAGGGAGGCGAGGACTGCTGGATCCATGAGGTAAGTGCCTTTTCACTTACCTGCTGGACCCAGCGTTCCTGCCTCGCCAACCCCCCACTATCGAACAACACCCCCCTGCCCCACCCAACCCTTCCAATCTCCCTCCAACCTCCCCCCCACCCCCCGAGGCCTCCAACCTCTCCATCTGGCTGGCTGCGGGCAGGAAACAGTGACTCTAAATGCTAATCAAGCCCTGCCGTTAAATTTGTCAGGGCCTGCCGGATCCTGACCGCATTCCAGCCACCGCCCCCCCCCACCCAACCACCCCCCACCCCTGCCACCCCCCGCCACCTCCTGCCACCTCCCCCCAGCGTTCCCTAACCAGTTCCAAATTAAAATTCTGGCCAATGATCTGAAGCAATCGATCAGAAACAGTTAAAAATAGGAGTGTCATTTTCTTAAACTAATGAAAAATTGCACTGGAACGCTTCGCAAAGGTTCAACAACTGCAGCCAGCTAGCAAATCCTCAAAAAGTCTATGCCTGTTTGAAGTTAAAAATGCAAGCCGTTGTTGACTGAAGCATGAAGCGAATGTTAATTTTTTTAATAAAGACTTTTCAACATGGCACAGAGGTATTTCAAACTCAACGTTTGGAATGTGGTGTTGCTCACTGCTGCTAACCTTTGGAAACTGGTGCTCGTTGTCCCTGTTGCCGACGTGAGAATGTCAGCGAGCTGAGCGTTGATTAAACTGTTATGTAGAAACACTGTAGTCACGTCTTACTGTTCGCACTGGGTAATTATAGATCCATCACTGCAGCCCCAAAGGGCTCGGATGACTCGACTCTGTGAACCACAATGGGAGCAGGGCAAGGCTGGATTTTGTAACCTGTCCGGGTAGGTTTCAATTGATAGTCCACAGCATAGATAGAGGTATAATTACATAGGAATGCACAGGATATACGGCACAGAAACAGGCCATTCGGCCCAACCAGTCCATGCCGGCGTTTATGCTCCACTCGAGCCTCCTCCCGTCTTTCCTCATCTAAATCTATCAGCATAACCCTCTATTCCCTTCTCCCTCATATGCTTGTCCAGCCTCCCCTTAAATGCATCTATGCTATTTGCCTCAACCACTCCCTGTGGCAGCGAGTTCCACATTCTCACCACTCTCTGGGTAAAGAAGTTTCTCCTGAATTCCCTATTCGATTTCTTATATTGATGGCCTCTAGTTTCGCTCTTCCCCACAAGTGGAAATACTCTCTCTGTATCCACTCTATCAAAACCTTTCATGATTTTAAAGAGCTCTATTAGGTCACTGTAAAGTCTGTGGGTTGTGCAGTTAATAAATACACAGACTTCAGAAGTAACAAACAACAGGTCTTTACTATTCGAAGGTCCGGGCGAATCTGCCCCAGCAATCCTGCCACAACACTTATATACTGGTGTGGTCACTATCGGTATTACAGTATACAGAAGCCAAACAAATAGTGCCACACCTAAAGTAGTTCTCTTAAAGGTGAACGGTTACATTCAATAGTTCCCTTAAAGGTAGACGGGTACATACACTACAATCCTCCCTTTTTAGCTTATTACTTACAGAGTCCCCGTTAAACATACATATCTTCAACTTCCTATAAAACAAATTACAGATATAATCTCGGTGGAGTCAATGTCATATAAAACAATTTACAGATATAATCTCGGTGGAAACAGTTCACAGGTTCAGTCTCTGCGGAAACAGTTCATAGATTCAGTCTCTGATCTTGACTCGTTCCGAACAACATTTCTTTGGTGTAGCCGGTTCACCTGGCTAGCATGACTCCTCCATAGCCTTTTTCTTGACGTAACAGCTTGAACTTTCGTCCTGTTGAACCAGCAGTGTGGACTTTTACAACCAACTGGCTGTCTTGACATTTTCCAGTTTTTAAACTAATTTAGCTCCTTTCGTAATGTCCCGCCTGGGATGGTAGAAGTGCTAATGTTTTAGACAGTTATTATCTTCTGCTTCTTCTTTTTCTTTTCTGCCTTTTTGAAACTCTCGGAGCTCCTTTCTCGGCTGCCAGCTGTAGCGCCACCAACTCTCTATGTTCCTTAGACCTTAAGTGCTTCCTCCGGATTTCAGCACTTGGGGAGTTTTCATCACAAGCTGGGCAGACCACATCCTCGTAATATTCAGTGTCACTCAACAGGTCATGGTAATATTCGGGTTCGTCCTGAGTTAGGCCAGCGAGAGAGCCTTCTTCTTCCTCCTCACCCGTCTGGACGTTAGCTGACGGTGGTTCCTTCCCTAGACATCTTTCTTGAAAAGACTTCTTCATGCATTCATATTCATCCCGCTCTTGAAGGAGTTGGCTGACCGTTAACTCTTCCCTGGGAACACGCTGGATCAGAGTCTTCTCCATTTCATCCACCTCTTTCTCCAATACTTCCACCTTACGTTCCTCTTGAACTTTGGCTTTCAGCGCTCGGAAAAGTTGCGCCCTGATGCTCTCTAGTTCATGTTCAGGGACCATTCTTACAGTCTCTGAGTTTCTTACAGTTTCCTTTTCTTCCACTGAAAGGATTCCCAGTTGAATCTGTTCTTCAAGTTGTTGAACCTCGGTCATTGCCGCCTCATATTTGTCTTGGGTGTCCTTCAATGTTTTTATGAGTTCTTGGACATCCTGTCTTTCATGCTCTGCCATGTTTTTCACCTCTAATTTCTCATCTATGGATGGAACTTCTACCGATGAGTCTGTCTTGGCCTTGAGCTCATCAAGAATTTCCTGCAGCCTTTGGACTTCTTGCTCATGTTCAACCTTTAGTTGTTCATATGCTTCTACTGAAACTAGCTTTTCGGAGGCTGCCGAGTTAACCCCCTCCAGAATTGTAGCCTGGGCCTGTTCATACTGTTCTTTCAACTTCTCACACTCTGCTTGTAAGGAGTCATAGAGAAGAACTGGAATAAAATCCTGGCTTCCTGAAGATTCCTCTTCCTTTGGTTCATTCTGTAAATATTCTAGTTCCTGAACAGCATCAGGGGAATGTGATTGGTATTTGACCACGATGGCTCTATGGTCGCTCTCTGCTTGAGCTAGCTGTCTCTGTTGTCTTTCCAGGTTCTCCCATTCGGTGTCCCAGAACTTTTCCATATTTTTCATCTCTTGTACGAGACAGTCACTCAACTGTTCTAATTGTTGTCGTACTTTGACATAAGTTTGCGTCCGAGCTCGGTGTTCTTCCGTCGTGGATGAATCCTTTGCTTGAACAGGCTCAGAATTCTCTGTCAACCTGGAGTTCTGCTCTGCAGCTTTATTCTTCTTGGTACCATAAGTCCTTCTGCATGTCTTCGTTTTCTTCCCCATCGTTGGCAAGTCCCTTTTAGCCTTGTCTTCCATATTCGACTTGGTCTTATCATCATCCCTTTCAGAATCTGAGCTAATAGCTTGCACCGAGTCCTCCCTCATTATGGCTTTTAGGTAATGCCATTCCATGTCTATTTTCTTAATCCACTCCCGTCCTAGAAGTGGTGGTCCTCCCTCAGGTAATACGTACAAGTTCATTCTTGGGTGTTCTTTACCCCTATCTCTCACCTTGACTCTTATTTTCCCCACGGGGTATACGTTATGCCCCGTGTATGTCTGTAATACGAACTTGGTATTTCTTAAAGGTATGTGAGAGAATAGCCGGTGGTAGTCCCTTCGGTTGATGACTGATAGAGCTGATCCAGTGTCCAGCTCCATTCTTACTTGGACTCCAGCTATTTTTAGTATGACCCAGATGGTCTGTAGATCCGTTTCTTTACCCACATTGTGGATTCTCAGACTACCCAGCTCCTGGTTGTTTGGGTCTGAGTCTGAATTCTGTTCGTCTGAACTCTTCTCAGCCACCTTGTGTACCTTGTTGTACTTTTCTTGTGGTGGCTTCCTTTGATTGTTGGTCTTTTTCCCGGACCGGCATACCTTCGCGATGTGACCCAGTTTGCCACATTTCCTACACTCTTGGTTCTTAAACCAGCATTGATTCTGGTCATGCGTTGTCTTCCCACAACGGTAGCATTTTGTTGTGCTTGAAGTAATTTGGTCCACCCCGAGTGCCGCCGCCTTTAGTTGCATTTCCGCCGTTCCTTTCGCTGCGGCTTCGTGCGATGCAGCTATAAGGACAGCCCTGTCCAGTGTGAGGTCGTTCTCTTCCAGTAGTCGCTTCTGCATCCCTTCTTTGGACAATCCGCATACGAACTTGTCCCGCAGCGCTTTTGTCAGATTCCCTCCGAACTGGCAGTATTTCGCTAGCCTACGCAGTTCGACCAAGTATTCCGCATTGCTTTCGTCTTTCCTCTGCGTTCTTGCGTAGAATTTGAATCGTTCAGCCAGCATCAACGGTGTGGGGTTCAAGTGGTCCTTCAGCACAGCCACAATCTCTTCGAAGGTCTGATCCGCTGGTTTATTTGGTGCTATTAGATGCTTCAAGAGCCCGTATGTTTTTGCCCCCATCGAGTTTAGCAATGTTATCGCCTTGTCGTCTTCCTCTATTTTGTTGGCTTCGCAATAGATCTCTATGCGTTCCACGTACGTGGCCCAGTCTTCTATTTCAGAATTAAAGTCGTTAATATTCCCTCGCTTAGGCATCTTTCTTCCCTTGGGAGCAGCACCAGTATTTCTTTAAGTATTCTTATTTATTTGTTTATTTCTAAGATGGCGGTTTTCCCGCAAAATCGGCGGTTTCCCGCTCTTTCCTTCTCTCCCCACCCACTTCAATGGCGGTATGTCAGTTAAGATGGCGGTTTTCCCGCGAAAATGGCGGTTTCCCGCTCTTCCTTTCTCGCCCCGCCCACTTCAATGGCGGTTTCCCGCTTCTGGCGTCTTCTCCGCCTAATGGCGGCTTCCCGCGTTTCTTCCCGGTGGAAGGGGTACGCTTCCCCCACAGCGGACAGGTTCAGCCACTGGCTGGCTTCCGCACAGCTCCCCTTACTCGGCTCTGTCTTTTCCTCCCGCCCGCACGGCTCTACCGGCGCTGGGTACACCCTGTTAACGGAGGACAGTTCAGCCGCTGGACTGGCTCTCGCGCAGTCTCTCTCTCTGTACCCGGCTCTGTCGCTCTCTCTCCCGCACGTTCGGTGCTACCGGCTCTGGGTACCCCGTTGGTGGAGGACAGCTCAGCCGCTGGACTGGCTCTCGCGCAGTTTCTCTCCCCTTGCTCGGCTCTGTCTCTCTCTCCCACCCGCATGGTTCCTGTTCGCCTCCCAGCCCTCTCGCAGACCGGTGTTTCCCTCCCCGGCTGCGGCTGGGTTTCTCTTCCCGCGCCTACTCACAGTCTCAGCGCTTCGTGTCTGTGGTCGCTGCCCGGTTTTCCCGCCGATCGAGGTCCGACTGTCTCACGACGCCGTTGGACCCGACTTTCTGACCGGCTCCGTTCCCCCCTCGACCGTGGTCGAGTGCACAGCCCTTATCCTCCGGATATTCTCTACACCTTCCCCTACTCACAGTCTCCACGGCCGCCTTGTTTCCAGCTGATCGGCTCACTCCGCACCGTGGTAGAAGGGTAGTCAGTGCCTGTTGCTGCTGGAAGCTTTTGTTGCTAAAGTCTTCCTCCTTCCTCCTGCTGCAGCCTCGTGTTTTCTTTCAGCAGCACGCCGAGGGCGGGTGCCTCTCTTCGACGCTCTTCGTTGCTTTGGTAGTCTTGCCGCAGGGTACGATCGGACTCGTCGCCACTGTAAAGCCTGTGGGTTGTGCAGTTAATAAATACACAGACTTCAGAAGTAACAAACAAACAGGTCTTTACTATTCGAAGGTCCGGGCGAATCTGCCCCAGCAATCCTGCCACAACACTTATATACTGGTGTGGTCACTATCGGTATTACAGTATACAGAAGCCAAACAAATAGTGCCACACCTAAAGTAGTTCTCTTAAAGGTGAACGGTTACATTCAATAGTTCCCTTAAAGGTAGACGGGTACATACACTACAGTCACCCCTCGGCTTCTCTTTTCAAAAGAAAAAAGAGACCCAGCCTGTTTATCCTTTCCTGATATATATACCCTCGCCTTTCTGGTATCATCCTTGTAAATCTTTTCTGAGCCCTCTCCAGTGCCTCTATGTCCTTTTTATAATATGGCGACCAGAACTGTACGCAGTACTCCAAGTGTGGTCTAACCAAGGTTCGATACAAGTTTAGCATAACTTCCCTACCTTTCAATTCTCTCCCTCTCGAAATAAACCCTAGTGCTTGGTGTGCTTTTTTTATGGATTGTTAACCTGTGGCGATACTTTCAGTAGTTTGTGTATTTGTACCCAGAGATCCCTTTGCTCCTCTACAGATGCAATTAGAGGTGCTGTTTATCTTTTCTCTTCCCTTCACTGAGCTTAGCGTCTGTCTGTTTCTCTCTTGCTCCTTTCAGCATTCGTAACAAGATAGACGGGTTGACGGTACAAATAACTACACATGGGTATGATCTGGTGGCCATTACAGAGACATGGCTGCAAGGTGACCATGACTGGGAACTAAACATCCAGGGGTATTTGACTATTAGGAAGGACAGACAGGAAGGAAAGGGAGGTGGGGTGGCTATGTTAATAAAGGATGGAATCACTGCAATAGTGAGAAATGATACTGGGTCAAAGGATCAGGATAGTGAAACAGTTTGGGTGGAGATAAGGAATAAGAAAGGGAAAAAGTCACTAGTGGGCGTAGTCTATAGGCCTCCTAACAGTAGCAACTCTATTGGTCGGAGTATCAATCAGGAAATAGTTGGGGCTTGTAATAAGGGAACAGCTATAATCATGGGAGATTTTAACTTTCATATTGACTGGACAAATCAAATTGGGCAGGGCAGCCTTGAGGAAGAGTTCATAGAGTGCATTAGGGACGGGTTCCTTGAGCAGTATGTTACTGAACCAACCAGGGGGCAGGCCATCTTAGATCTGGTCCTGTGTAATCAGACAGGATTAATAAAAAATGTCCTAGTAAAGGATCCCCTTGGAATGAGTGACTATAACATGGTTGAATTCCAAATTCAGTTGGAGGGTGAGAGAGTTGGATCTCAAACCAGCGTACTAAGCTTAAATAAAGGAGACTATGAAGGTATGAGAGTAGAGTTGACTAAAGTGGACTGGGAAAATAGATTAAGGTGTAAGACGGTATATGAGCAGTGGTGTACATTCAAGGAGATATTTCACAACTTTCAAGAAAAATATATTCTATTGAAGAAAAAGGGGTGGAAAAGAAAAGACAGCCATCCGTGGCTAAGTAAAGTAATAAAGGACAGTATCCGACTGAAAACAAGGGCATATAAAGTAGCCAAATCTAGTGGGAGGATAGAAGATTGGGAAGCATTTAAAAGCCAGCAAAGAATAACTAAAAGATTAATTAAGAAAGGGAAGATAGATTATGAAAGCAAACGAGCTAAAAATATAAAAACAGATAGCAAGAGTTTCTACAGTTATATAAAAAGAAAAAGGGTGGCTAAAGTGAATGTTGGTCCCTTAGAGGACGAGACCAGGAAATTAGTGGTGGGGAACATGGAGATGGCAGAAACGCTGAACAAATATTTTGTATCAGTCTTTACAGTAGAGGACACTAAAAATATCCCAACACTGGACAAACAGGGGGCTATAGGGGGGGAGGAGCTAAACACGATTAAAATCACTAAGGAGATGGTACTCGGTAAGATAATGGGACTTAAGGTGGATAAATCCCCTGGACCTGATGGCTTACATCCTAGGGTCTTGAGAGAAGTAGCGGTAGGGATTGCGGATGCATTGGTGGTAATTTTCCAAAACTCCCTGGATTCAGGAAAGGTCCCAGCGGATTGGAAAACTGCTAATGTAACGCCCTTATTTAAAAAGGGTGGTAGACAAAAGGCTGGAAACTATAGACCAGTTAGCCTAACATCTGTGGTTGGTAAAATGTTGGAGTCCATTATTAAGGAAGCAGTAACAGGACATTTGGATAAGCATAATTTAATCGGACAGTTTAAATGATTTTATGAAGGGGAAGTCATGTTTGACAAATTTGCTCGAATTCTTTGAGGATGTAACAAACAGGGTGGATAAAGGGGATCCAGTGGATGTGGTGTATTTGGACTTCCAAAAGGCATTTGACAAGGTGCCACACAAAAGATTACTGCACAAGATAAAAAATCACGGGATTGGGGCTAATTTACTGGCATGGGTGGAAGATTGGCTACCTAACAGAAAACAGAGAGTTGGGATAAATGGTTCATTCTCGGGTTGGCAATCAGTAACTAGTGGTGTTCCGTAGGGGTCAGTGCTGGGACCCCAACTCTTTACAATCTATATTAACGACTTGGAGGAGGGGACCAAGTGCAACATATCCAAGTTTGCCGACGATACAAAGATGGGAGGGAAAGCAGTGAGTGAGGAGGCCATAAAAAAACTGCAAAAGGACATAGACAGGCTAAGTGAGTGGGCAGAAATTTGGCAGATGGAATATAATGTTGGAAAGTGTGAGGTTATGCACTTTGGCATAAAAAATCAAAGAGCAAGTTATTATCTAAATGGAGAGAAACTGCAAAGTGCTACAGTACAAAGGGATCTGGGGGTCCTGGTGCATGAAACACAGAAGGTTAGTATGCAGGTACAGCAGGTGATCAGGAAGGCCAATGGAATCTTGGCTTTTATTGCAAGGGGGATGGAGTATAAAAGCAGGGAAGTCTTGCTTCAGTTTTACAGGGTACTGGTGAGGCCACACCTGGAATATTGCGTACAGTTTTGGTTTCCATATTTAAGAAAAGATATACTTGCTCTCGAGGCAGTTCAGAGAAGATGCACTCGGTTGATTCCGGAGATGAGGGGGTTGACTTATGAGGAAAGGTTGAGTAGGTTGGGCCTCTACTCATTGGAATTCAGAAGAATGAGAGGCGATCTTATCGAAACATATAAGATTGTGAGGGGGCTTGATCGGGTGGATGCGGGGAGGATGTTTCCACTGATGGGTGAGACTAGAACTAGGGGGCATAATCTTAGAATAAGGGGCTGCCCTTTCATAACTGAGATGAGGAGAAACTTCTTCACTCAGAGGGTAGTAAATCTATGGAATTTGCTACCTCAGAGAGCTGTGGAAGCTGTGACATTAAATACATTTAAAAAGGAGATAGTCAGCTTCCTAGCTGATAAGGGAATTAGGGGTTACGGGGAGCGGGCAGGGAAGTGGACGTGAGTCTAGGTTCGGATCAGCCATGATCCTATTGAATGGCGGAGCAGGCCCGAGGGGCCGTATGGCCTACTCCTGCTCCTACTTCTTATGTTCTTATGTTCTTATGTTAAAAGCCAAAATGAAAGAGGTTTCATTTATCTAGCGCCTTATTTTGCTTCCCAGCAACATTGACTGCTCTAGGATAATCACGGAGAGCAGAGATAACCCAGAGCTTCTTTTCTCTGTGAAGAAATAGCCATGATTCAGAGAAATACACGATACCATGAACAGATTTCTAATTTATTAATAACAGACATGCTGGGTTTAAAAGACACAAGTCTCAGCAGAAACAGGCTGCAAACAGAAATACAGGCTTCTGCGAAATGATCAGTTGATAACTGAAATAAAGAATAGATTGGCCTTCCAAAGCTAGGCTTTATTAACTTTAAAATCAGCAGCATATCTTTCCATATCCAGTCCCAACTAAAGCTAGAAAAGGACTGAATTTAAGGTAGCCACAACACATCATGTGACCATCAACTACCAATGAGATTACAACACATATCCCAAGGCAGTTAACAAACAACGAATCACAATACTTTTACTAATCAAGGAATAATCACCACATTCACCCCTCCTTTTAAAATATACTCCAACCTAATAACTTTTACAATTTACAATTAATTATTTACAACTAAACTATGCACGAGAATAAAACTATTTACATAACACAATACTAAATGAACAACAACAAATAATAACATTATGCATAAGTATTAAGTATCTCTCAACTAAAACAATATACTATAATATTTCAACAATTTTTAAAACATTACTATCAATTTAAAAGTCCATTTTCAATCGGTCGACCGGATATCTTGTTCGTGTCGACCTTCTTAACCTTAGTGAAATTCCTTGCCCTCCCACACCAGAAGGCACAGAAGTATCTTCAACAGGAAGGCTATCCATATCCCGATTCTCAACGGTTTCCGGATTAGAAATCCCATCAGAAGATGAACTGGGACAGTCATAAACATCTATCAAAGGCTGACTAATAGAAGTGTGATTATCTGCAATCGGATTGGAAATATTCGTAGTATCTGTAACAGCATCCACATTATCCGAATCATGACCATTATTAATATCCTCAGAAGAGGGCTGGCCCCCACAAGGAGCCAAGTCTTTAATTGAAACAGTACTTTCTTTCCCATCTTGGAATCGAATATGAGCATATTGGGAATTTGCCTCCAACAGCTCCACCTCCTCCACCAAGGGGTCATATTTTGACAATCTAACATGGCGTCGAAGCAACACAGGTCCCTGCATAGTAAGCCATGAAGGTACCGAATATCCCGTAGTAGATCTCCGCGGATAGTTAAAGAGCCTTTCATGGGGGGTCACATTAGTAGCCGTTGAAAGCAATGATCTAATGGAATGCAGGGCATCAGGCAGCACCATTTCCCACTGTGTATTCTTAAGGTTCCGGGATGTCAACGCCAACATAACTGCCTTCCAGATCACCCCATTGTATCATTCACACTGTCCATTACCCTGGGGATTATACGGGGTAGTTCTGCTAGTAGAAATTCCCCGACTCTGAAGGTATTCCTTCAACTGGGAAGACATAAAAGAACTTCCCTGATCCGAATGGATATACGCAGGCATCCCAAAGATGACAAAAAGTTGAGTCAAACATTTAATTACTGTAGCAGCTGATACATCTGCACAAGGAAAAGCAAAAGGGAACCTTGAAAACTCGTCCACAACAGTAAATATATATCGGTTTTGAGTAGTTGAAGGAAGAGGTCCCTTAAAATCGACACTCAAACGTTCAAAAGGAGAAGTAGCCTTTGTAAGATGAGCTCGTTGAGGCTTAAAGAAATTCGGTTTACATCGAGCACAGATAGAACATGATGAAGTCATCCGCTTGACGTCTTCAACTGAAAAAGGCAAGTTCTTACTGCGTACAAAGTGTATCATCCTCGTAACCCCAGGATGACATAAGGCATTGTGAAGATTAATAAGCGTATCTCCGTGAATCACAGAACAATAAGCCCTCGACAGTGCATCAGCAGCAACATTATCCTTCCCCGGACGATAAACTATGTCAAAATGGTAACATGCCAACTCAATCCTCCATCTCATTATTTTATCATTTTTAATCTTTCCAAAATGTTTATCATCAAACATAAAGGACACAGATTTTTGATCAGTTACCAACGTGAAATGTCGCCCCGATAAATAATGTCTCCATTTACGCAATGCTTCTACTATTGCGTATGCCTCTTTTTCTATTGAGGAATGTCTTTTTTCACTATTATTCAAAGTACGTGAGAAAAAGGCCACAGGTCTTCCATTTTGGTTCAAAGTAGCCCCAATTGCAAAATCCGAAGCATCCGTCTCAATCACAAAGGGAACCTGCTCATCAATGGAATGCACAACTGCTCCTAAAATATCCTTTTTAAAATTCTCAAAACATGTCCTGGCCTCCCATGATAGAGGATATGTCGTAACCCGAATAAGAGGCCGGATCTTCCGTGAAAAATTTGCAATCCAATTAGAATAATAAGAAAACAGTCCAACAACTCGTTGCAAAGCCTTAGAATTAGTAGGACAAGGTAAATCGATCAATGGTCGCAGACGTTCTGGATCTGGTTTAATCTTATTTCCCGAAATAATATACCCCAATAGATTTACCTCAGTAGTCGAAAAGATACATTTCTCTTTGTTAAAAGTTAAACCAACTTTTTCCGCAGCTTGAAGGAATCTTTTTAAATTAGAATCATGCTCCACCCTTGATTGATTTGGCTATGATAAATTGACCCTTAGTGGTAGGGGATTAAATACGTGGGGTTACGGGGATAGGGTGGGATATGTGTCGGTGCAGGCTTGATGGGCCGAAATGGCCTCTACCTGCACTGTGGGGGATTCTGTATTCTGTAAAAGCATCCATTGCCCGTTGAAAACAAGCAACACCATTAGTAACACCAAATGGTATTCGGCAAAACTGATACAGCTTTCCACCAGCCTCAAAGGCCGTATATGGTTGATCCTTCTTAACAATAGGAATCTGATGATAAGCACTCTTTAAATCAATAGTGCTAAAAACTTTATACTGAGATACTTTATTGATAAGCTCATCAATCTTAGGCAAAGGGTGCGCGTCTAATTGAGTATACCTATTAATAGTTTGGGAATAGTCTATCACCATTCGTTTCTTGTGTCTCTCATTAGTCGTGACAACTACCTGTGCTCGCCAAGGCGAACAACTAGGTTCAATGATTCCTTCCAATAAGAGACGTTGAACTTCAGAATTAATAAATTCTCTATCCTGACTACTATATCTTCTTGACTTGGTAGCAATTGGCTTACAATCCGACATCAAATTGGAAAAAAGTGATAATGGAGGAATAGATAAAGAGGTTAATCCACAAGTAGATAAAGGTGGCTTAGTCCCTCCAAATGAAAGACTAAGAGACTCGTGTAACTGAAGCACATCATGTCCAATCAAAATATCCGCACAGAAATTAGGCAAAACAGATAGGCGTATATCAGTATACGTATTACCTAGAAGAACCATTTTCACAAAGCAACAACCAGCTATTTGTGAAGTAAGGGTCGTCTGAGCCATACACACCTGATACGTAACAGGCGAAATTTTCAAATGCTTCTCCTTCGCAAACTGAAGACTTATAAAACTCAGTACTGCCCGTATCGATAAGGGCCTTCACTTCCAACCCATTAACTTGAGCCGTAACTATAGCTTTG
This sequence comes from Somniosus microcephalus, assembly GCF_052327205.1. Lineage (NCBI taxonomy): Eukaryota > Metazoa > Chordata > Chondrichthyes > Squaliformes > Somniosidae > Somniosus > Somniosus microcephalus. The sequence continues at coordinate 28,401,565 of NC_140998.1, read as the reverse complement.
TTTAGGCCATGAGCAAATGCAGCAGAAATTGATGCAATAAACGCCCTATCTAAAGGCTGAATAGTCACAGAAGAGGTAGTGGAGGAAGACCCTCCCACACCAGGAGAAGGGAAGGTAATTGAACCTGATGATTTGCACACACGTGCATAATGACCTCTCTTGCCGCATTTACTACACACAGCCTCCCGAGCAGGACACTTCAGACGAGGGTGCCGGATATTCCCACAAAAATAACACTTCTGAATCCTAGAGGCAACGGCCGCCGAAGTAGAAATTGTTTCAAAATCTAGTAAACCACTCCCATTAAGTCCACATAATTCCTTTTCATCCGAAACTGCCGAAACCATAGTCGCAGGCCGATTAAAAAGAGCATAAGAATCCAAACTTCTCTGAGCCACATCCAATGTAGAAGCTTGCTCAAAAGCACTTTTAAGATCCAGAGTCTTATTTTCTAACAACCGCTGACAAATTGATCTAGACAGTAATCCATTAATAAAAGCATCCCGTACCGATTCGTCCTTATATTCTTCAGCCGTCACAGCCTTATAATTACAGTCAACACTAAGGCACCGAAGTGCTTGTAAATAAGTATCCAAAGATTCTCCCACCTGCTGCCTATGGGCAGATAGAAGATGACATGCAAATACCTCATTCTTTGGTTTAACAAAAATCTTTTCCAATGTAGAAATAGCCTCTTCATAAGTTTTACAGTGCAAAATATATTTATATACATCCGAGTCAATGTAGTTGATCAGCATATTCAGCTTATTTAGAGCCTCTTGATCCAACACGCCCAAAAAGTTTTTAAATGTACAATACCAATGTTTCCATTTATCATCCACTCCAGCAGAATTGGGGTCAGCCTTGAATCGTTCTGGTTGAAGATATCGCTCCATTCTAACATAAAGTTAATAAATTGAAATAAAGAATAGATTGGCCTTCCAAAGCTAGGCTTTATTAACTTTAAAATCAGCAGCATATCTTTCCATATCCAGTCCCAACTAAAGCTAGAAAAGGACTGAATTTAAGGTAGCCACAACACATCATGTGATCATCAACTACCAATGAGATTACAACACATATCCCAAGGCAGTTAACAAACAACGAATCACAATACTTTTACTAATCAAGGAATAATCACCACATTAACAAAGTTGTAAACAGGCTTTGAAATGGGAAAGGGATATTGACCAAGAAACTAAGACCCTATTGAAAAGCAAAGACTTGCTTCCGAAGAGTCTAGAGTTTGGAACGAACACAATGAGAATGCCCAGTTTAAGTGTTAAGAGCTAACACATTGGAACAGAAACACAAACATTAAAAGAGGCATGTGCCTTTGAAAACATGACATCAAGTAAAAGAAACATCTGCTGGTCAAATAGTTTTATGTTAAACTTAGAAAACAGGAACATAATAAGATTAAATATGCGACCAATTGAGATAGCTAGAAATGCATGAAACATTCAGTTGAAGTGTCTTTAATTTATAGACATAGTAAATATGATACCAACAAGGACACTTTGAAGATATGACTTCAATAGATACACCAAGCAATTGCATTGTGTTTGTATTAAACTTGGATCACCACGGAGTCAAAATGTCTGATAAAAACCAGTAAAGCCAATATTAAGAATTGAATGAAGAATCTTCGATAAGAATGGCATCAAACAGAAACCATTGCTGTCATTGTTTTTACAATGGTTTTTGGAACACCTAAAGGTAGAGAAATAATTATGCATGCAATAGTTGAATTGACAGTAAAATAGAAAGCATTCGAAAGAGGTATCAATAAAGACAATTAGCTGACATCAGCAGAGAAAATCAAAGAAGAAACCACTGCCAAAAGGGTATAAAAATAAGACCTTTTTTAACAGGAGACAGAACATGCTGAACAGGCAAAGCATTTCTCAACTTTCCAGAGGCATTTCTGTAAGTCTTTAACTATGAGTCTCGGGAAGTCAGATTGCTTTTGGCAGATGTTCTGGATTTAGAAATAAGTAAGAAATAAGAAATGTAACGAAGTAAAGATTTGAGAATAAGATCTCTGAGAAATAAGAAATGTAAGCTAATTGTATTTTGAATTGTTAATGTTGCGACTGATTCAACAGATGATAACTGAGTGTTAGCTTTTAAATAAAACTATATGGGGGAAAAATTCAGTTGGTTTCACCTCCTGTTAGTGCCTTAAGAGGATGCCAAGTGGGGTGCAAAGCAACTAGCGTCCGGGCACGGCGATATCTGCGCCTCTCACGAAATTAACTAGACATTTTGCAGCAGCGCTAAACACTACCGCCACGATCTCCTGCGCCGGCAGATCATGACATCAGTCGAGTGCGCAATGCCCCGGTAGCGACCCGGACCGGATTTTGAGTAGCGCCCCCTGCCTTACCGCCTGCCGCTAGCAACGACAGGTTGAGGGGAGCGTTTTGCTGTCAGAAAGGGACTAGGGGAGCGCTATTTAAAGGCGACCACTTCCTGCCTTTTTTTGTTGGTGACATTTTTGCACCACACATTCTGAGAGAGAGAGGGAGACTTCTGGAGAGATTCAACGCTGTGTAAAATAGTTTAGGGTACTGAGCAGCACTTTGCAGGTTCATTTTGATTTGCCCTTCATTGTATCGATTTAGAAGAGACTGTGGGGGCTGCACTGTGAGCTCTTTCCCTGGGTCTCTCCATTGTTCTTTCCAGCAGATTTGATGTACAAGTCTCTCCAGGCCGAGGTTCAAGGCTGCAATGAGCAGGATGTGGATGGAGAGCAAGATCAACCCACCCCTTTAAGAACTGGCTGGTGCCATTGTGTCTGTGTTCCATTGCTGACTGACATCATATGAGCTTCGCCAGCGCTCTGAGGTAGCGCCTCACTCCTTGGCCTTAGCGCCTTAAGAGAGGTGTGTAGCGCCTGAATTAGCGCTCCTATCACCTCCAGGGGCGATAAAAGCCAAGTTTGCTGTTGGAGGTGATAATTAGCGCCAGGCGCTAAACTTTGCGCACTGCCAATAATGGTGCCCCAAATGGGGCGATACCGAATTTTCCTCCCTATATTTTTAGAATTGTCTCAAAGAGTAATTCTGTGTAGACTCGCGAACCCACAACTTTTGTACAGTCTTTTGTATGGAATTGCAGAATTCTGGGGGGTATTCCAGACCCTCATAATATCCGGAAGGTTACAGTCTAGTTCAACTTATTAAAAGTACTATCTGGAGGATGGTAACATCTTCAGTCGTTCCGTTCCTTTAGGGAGAGATAGCCTGAACCTTTAGACCCATTTAAGCGTCTTATGGAATTCGACTATCTCTAACTTAAGTTGAAGGTGAATGTCTGGGGAATACGCCTGATCTGGGGTAGCCCAAAAGGGCTAGGACTGTAATTATCCCTTCATCTCCGCTACCGTCTCCTTAAACTCTACTTCCCTGCCCCCTCCACCCTCACCCTCCAACAACAAGTGCAAGGAGCTCACGGACCTCTTTGTCACTAACAGCGAGACCATTCGTTCTGCTGCCTCTGCCACAACCCCGCTTCTTCGCCCACCAAGAAAAATCTCACCACAGGCTCGAGACCTGAACCCGTGTCATTCTCTAATTTCTCTCCTATGTCCTCTCATGCCCTCTCTGAGCTCATCTTGTCCATGGGATCCACCTCCTGCTCCCTTGTCCCCATTCCCACTAAATTGCTAACCATCCAAATTCCCTTCCTGGCCCCCCATGTTAGCTGGCATTGTAAATGGGGTTCACTCACCTCAGGTGCAGTTCCCCTCCCTTTCAAAAGCACTATCACCACCAACTCCCCCAAACCTTATCCTTGATCCCCATGTCCTTGCAAACTACCGTCCCATCCCTTTCTTCTCCAAATTTCTTGAATGCGTTGTTGCCTCGCAAATCCATGCCACCTTTCCCACAACTCCATGTTTGAATCCCTCTAATCAGATTTCCATCCCTGCCACAGCACACAAATAGTCCTAATTAAGGTCGCAAATAACATCCTCTGAGACTGTGGTGCACTATTCCTTCTTGTCCTCTCAAACTCTCTGCAACCTTTGACATGGTCGACCACGCTATCCTCCTCTAAAGCCTCTCCTCCATTGTCTAGCTCAGTGGGACCTGCCCTCTTACATATCTAATCATAGCTAGAGCATCGGCAATGGCTTCTTCTCCCCCCGCCCCCCCACCTCCACCACATCCCTCAACATAATCTCTGGAGTCTCCCAAGGATCTATCCATGGCTCCCTCCTCTTCCTTATCTATATGCTGCCCCTTGGCAATATCATCCAAAGACATGGGATGAGGTTTCACATCTACAATGACGCCATCTAGCTCTACTTCTCCAACAATTCCTTCGACCCCTCTATACTGCCTAAGTGTTGTTAGCCTGCTTTACCGACATCCAGTCCTGAATGAACAGCAATATCCTCCAAAGCCAAAGCCATCATCTTCCATTACCCTTTCTGGCCATTGTCTCAGGTTGAACCATACTGTTCACACGCTCGGCATCGTTTTTGACCCTGAGCTGAGCTTCCGACCTCATATCTACTCCATCACAAAATCAACATCATAAAAAAAAAATTATCTGGTCATTATCGCAGTGCTATTTGTGGCAGCTTGCTGTGCACAAATTGGCTGCCGTGTTTCCTACATTACAACAGTGCCTACACTTCAAAAGTACGTCATTGGCTGTAAAGCTCTTTGGGACGTCCTGAAGCTGTGAAAGGCGCTATATAAATGCAAGTCTTTATTTCTTTTTACCTACTTCCACCTCCATAACATCGTCCACCTCCACCCCTGCCTCTGTCCATCTTCTGCTGAAACTCCATGCATTTGTCTCCTCCAGACTCAACTATTCCAATGCTCCCCTAGCTGACCTCCCATTCTCCACACACACTGTAAACATGAGTTCATCCAAAACTCTGTTGCAGATATCCCATCCCGCACCAAGTCCCGTTCACCCAGGTGCTCGCTGACCTACATTGACTCCCTGTCCACCAATGCCTCAAATTTAAAATTCTCATCCTCGTGCTTAAATCCCTTCCTGGCCTCCCGAACTCTGTAACCTCCTTCAGCCCTACAGCTCTCCAAGCACTCTATCTTCCTCCAACACTGGCCTTTTGTGCGACCCCTTGTCCCTTCGCCCCATGTTTGGCAGCCATGCTTTTAGCCGTCTAGGCCCTACGCTCTGGAATTCCCTTCCTAAACCACTCCACCTGCCCACCTCCTTTATTATCCGCCTTAAAACCCACATCACTAACCAAGCTTTTAGTCATCCCTCCTAATATCTTCTTTGGCTTGGCATCCCCATTGTTGAAGCACGTTGGGCGTTTTTCTACATTAAAGGCAAGTTTATATAAATGCAAGTTGCTGTTGCTGACATCCCAAAGCGCGTCACACAGAGCTAATTACTCTGGAATGCTGTTACTGTTGCTGTGCAGAAAGTGCGACAGTCATTCAGTGCAAAGCCCAGGTCCAGAAACGATAAAATGAATAATCAATTACTGCGCCTTAGCTGAGGGAGAAATGTTGGCCAAGGCACCTGGAGAACTCCCTGCTTTTCTTCAAATTGTGCCAAGGGATCCTTGCCATCCACCTGACAGAGTTTCAGTTTAATATCTCATCGGAAAGGCAGCACCTCTAATAAAGCAGCAGCCCTTGGGGGTGGATAATGCATTGACAGGCGCCCGATAAGCTGCGGGGCAATGGTTGCCTGGAAAATCCGATGCAGACACCAACGTGGTCAGCGAGTGCAGCGTAGGCCGGGAGTCTGAGCAGAAAATTGTGCGCGAGGCACATTGGGCCTCGAGTTCTACTTAAGTGACTCAGCTGCTCCATAATGTGGCTGGAGTGCCTGAGCAATACCCCGTTTAGAATGGACACTGAAGGGGGGCGAAGACACGGCAACTCTGACAGCCTTGAGAGACATGCTCAGATTACCAGTAAATGATGTAGCATCTGGTGAGGTCAGCCCATTTCTGCAAAGGCACTGGCAGGGTATATCAGCCCACCTCAGTACAGGAAACTCTTTTTTATCCGGCACCGACGGGACTGGCATGGTGCCGGTTTATCAAAAAGTCCGGATTACAGAGAGGTATAGTTAAAAGGTACGAGAGCTCCGGACCCAGCAACAAATCCAGGCTTCCCTGTTGCTTAGCAACAGGTGCAGGAACCCTGATTACACAGCCACAGATCCAGGAACGGCCACTAATATGAAGTAAAACTTATCTGAACCTACTCCTGAATTTTGCCGGTAAATCGAGAGTTTCCTGTATAGCATTTAAGTGCAACACTTAAGTGCCAGCCTAAGTTAAGTGCTCAAGTCCAGGTTAAGTGCTCAAGTCCAGGTTAAGTGCTCAAGTCCTGTGGTGTGTCTTGAACCCACAATGTTCTAATTCTGAAACCAGCAAGCTACCAAACTACCATTAGAGATAGCAAAAGAACGTACTCACCCAACAAACGTGCAGCTATTCCAAAGATGAAAATGACATTTTATGATTCCAGTTGCTTGTCTGATTTAGTTCTAGTGTTGTATGTGCGATGTGGCCTCTAGTAATATTCTGCATTGCTTGCAGGGTCCGGGCGGCTTCAATATCGGGCAGCCCGGAAGCTGATCCAGACGGCAGGAAGGTAGATCGGGAGGGGGAGAGGGAAAAAGGATGGCAGCGGCCCATATTCTTCTTGTGGAGTCCGAGGGGCATTCCTGCTTATCTGGCCCCACATTAATGTCAACACTTACCGTTTCAAGCCTCTTCTTCTGTACCGCCTGGTTTCACTGAGCAGGGCGTCCATGCTGAATGCTCTGCCCAGCATGCAGTTAAAATGGCACCAGGATCCTTTTAACGTCGTAGGACCCCAATTTTGCAGATTAAAGAGGCTCCTGTCTGATTCAGGTGGGGACCTTGCCCGCCTAGTGGAAGGCCCCAGGAAAAATGGCAGCACATTAAAGGACAGACAATCACAGGAAATACAGTAATGAGTCAACCCTACATCGAACCAATAGTCACTTATAATGAATATTTAGCATGACAAGTGGGTGTTCACGATTTACAGGGATTACTGCAGTAAACATAAGCCCAGCCACATTAATATAAAGATATGTCAAGTTTTCCTTATGCTCAGATTTTATTCATCCATAGATAATTATGTTGTTCTGGTAACAATGCAATATATCATATTATTATTTGGAAAGTTGCTGTTGCTGAACTAAGACAAGGTCACACAATAGAATTGTAAAATCATTCCTGAGTAATAGAAACAGTTAGATCTCCTCTAAACACTATCAACATACATTGCTGAGTACATTATAAAACTGCCTAACCTAGGAAGGTTATCTTCAGTAAAGGCCGTACGTGACTGCCTATCGCAGCAGCCTTATTAGGTCCATGAAGGTCAACACACAGAGGAATATTATTTGTTTTCTTCTGTGTCCGTAAGGTAAAGAAAACCTATTTTGATGCATCTATTCTCTCAGTTACGCCACAATTTTCCAAAAACTTAATTTTCTTGGAAACTGCATTATTGACTGACACAGGCTCGAATCTGAGCTTCTGAATTGGTTTTATTTCTGCTCCTTTTCAAACTTTACACATGAAACCATTTGACATAATCAAGCTAAGCTTTACTGACCATCCCATGCTGCTTTATGTCTGAATGCACAGCAGTAGACTGAAGTACAAGTGACTGATACAGATACAACCAACTTCCCTCCAGAATTTTTTTATTGAAGAGCAGACATCTATCCTTAACGGGGCATGCCAGAATTTGCCATGCTAATGTTCACTAACATTCTTTCTTGTAGATCACAATTATAGAAAGGCAACCAAACACATGTAAGGATTGTTGTTAATATTTTTTTTTTATTCGTTCATGGAATGTGGGTGTTGCTGGCAAGGCCAGCATTTATTGCCCATCCCTAGTTGCCCTTGAGAAGGTGGTGGTGAGCCGCCTTCTTGAACCGCTGCAGTCCGTGTGGTGATGGTGCTCCCACAGTGCTCTTAGGTAGGGAGTTCCAGGATTTTGACCCAGCAACGTTGAAGGATCGGCGATATACATTTCTAAGTCAGGATGGTGTGTGACTTGGAGGGGAACTTGGAGGTGGTGGAGTTCCCATGCACCTGCTGCCCTTGTCCTTCTAGGTGGAAGAGGTCGAGGGTTTGGGAGGTGCTGCTGAAGAAGCCTTGGCGAGTTGCTGCAGTGCATCTTGTAGATGGTACACACTGCAGCCACAGTGCGCCGGTGGTGGAGGGAGTGAATGTTTAAGGTGGTGGATGGGGTGCCAATCAAGTGGTCTGCTTTGTCCTGGATGGTGTCGAGCTTCTTGAGTGTTGTTGGAGCTGCACTCATCCAGGCAAGTGGAGAGTATTCCATTACACTCCTGACTTGTGCCTTGTAGACGCTAGAAAGGCTTTGGGGAGTTAGGAGGTGAGACACTCGCCGCAGAATACCCAGCCTCTGACCTGCTCTTGTTGCCAAAGTAGTTATATGTAACAAGTTAGACCCTGGGTGTGTTCAAAATGAAATTCTCAGTGAAAGTCTCAAGCAAGATAGATATGGCAGAGTAGTCCCTGAATACCAATAAATCGATGGAGTGCTTTAACATTGGCACACCTGATAACAACATTATGTAGCAGTGTTTCACTGGATACACAACCGTGAAGGCAATACTGTAAGTTCAAATATAGCCACCATTTACTAGGCGTGTTCACAAACAGCAAATTCAGCAAAGTGTGCCAATTTAACACATAATCAACATTAAGCAACCGTTGAAAGTTATGATGAACTACCTGCCAGGTAGCTTATACATCTACAACAGGAGCACTACAAACTCATCACATCACTTTGGAGTTGAGGCTAGATGTTCTCATTGTGTGCTTTCTCAGTGGCACGGTTGGTAGTAGCATCAGGTAGCTGAGCTGTACCAACCAGGTTTGGGTTCTGATCTACGTTGATTTAGCTGTCAGCTGGGGTAGTAGTAAGAGTGCTACGAGTGGCTTCAATGCCCTTAGGTTAGAGAAGAGAAAATCAGCCCGGGTTCCCACTCCTCACCGCTATCCAGTGAGGCCACTTGGAACATACTTGTGTGAGGCTACTTGGTAAGAAAAAGGTCAGGTTCAGCCTGGCTAACAGCCTAACAACACTTACTATCAAAGTTCACACCTGAAGCATATTTACTAGGGAGAGGTGCTGAATGTCATGGGGTACTGCACCTGAGGATATCTTCAGGAGCGGAGAAAGTTGACAAGGGAAAACAAGAATTGTCTTTATTTTAATAAGAGCATAAGAAGTAGGAGCAGGAGTAGGCCATACGGCCCCTCGGGCCTGCTCCGCCATTCAATAGGATCATGGCTGATCCGAACCTAGACTCACGTCCACTTCCCTGCCCGCTCCCCGTAACCCCTAATTCCCTTATCAGCTAGGAAACTGTCTATCTCTGTTTTAAATTTATTTAATGTCGCAGCTCCCACAGCTCTCTGAGGTAGCAAATTCCATAGATTTACTACCCTCTGAGTGAAGAAGTTTCTCCTCATCTCAGTTTTGAAAGGGCAGCCCCTTATTCTAAGATTATGCCCCCTAGTTCTAGTCTCACCCATCAGTGGAAACATCCTCACTGCATCCACCCGATCAAGCCCCTTCACAATCTAACCCCCTCATCTCCGGAATCAACCGAGTGAACCTTCTCTGAACTGCCTCGAGAGCAAGTATATCTTTTCTTAAATATGGAAACCAAAACTGTACGCAGTATTCCAGGTGTGGCCTCACCAGTACCCTGTATAACTGAAGCAAGACTTCCCTGCTTTTATACTCCATCCCCCTTGATTGTTGTTTATTAATGAAGAGGGCACGTTAATAAATCACCTCAACATATTTATCCTCGGCACTGCCCTTGGGTATCACTATCAGCAAGTTCAATTTGTCATATAATCATCAATCCTTTATCAAAGGTCAGGTCTACCTGAAGAAGTAATCTTCATTAAATACGAGGTGGGTGCATCTTTTCTACTATGTGAACCCTAATCATTTCCTCTACCATTGCACGACCTGACCCCTCAGTGTTTAGTATACACAGAAACACTAAAACAATCGCGTCCAGCTAGGACATTGACCTTTGGAGAAAAAATATCCTCGCAGGCAATCAGAAAAACTGTGTGAAAGTCAGACAGTGATGGCAAAGTGTAATGACCTGTGACCTTCCGGAGCCAGGCAGTGACTTAGTGGAGCTTTCAATTCAGCAGGCAGTTTGTTCCCGCCAGTAATTAAGAAGTGGACATGGTAGTGTGCTGGTTATGGTACTAAACTCAGCTTTACTTTACTTTCTCTTTAGTGCAACTCCATTAATGGTAATATTGGGCTGAGCCCAAATCGATCAGAACAATAAACATCACAACAAACTAAGGTGGGGGTAATCTGTCTGAACTGATATTAGGATTTTACACCAGGGGTGGTGAATACAATCTCACCACGGAAAGTTGTGAATTTTATTAACTAAAATGGCCATGCAAGTTGCTGGATTGTCGTAAAAACTCAACTGGTTCACCAATGCCCTTCAGGGAAGGGAACATGCCATCCCTATGTGGTTTGGCTCACAGATTCAGTTGTGTAAACAATCACTTCAAGAACAAAGCCCTCAGGGCAATTAGGGATGGACAGTAAATGTGGCCTTGCCAGTGTCACGCACATCCAGAGAACAAAAGAAAGTTCAACCAGGTTTAAACATTATTGTTGGTCCATCTGAACATTCTAAGAAAGCAATGAATAGTTGGATTGATTGGCATTAGATACCTTACCACCACTTGGGTATATCCTGTGAAATAAATGTAAGGAGTGTAAGGAATTCAGCCAATATTAAGATAGCTTTTCTGATCAGACCTCTGGTGTTAGTTAAGCAGTGCATTATTAGCACCATTAGTGTACTGACCCTACCTAATCTTTGAGGGCCAAGTTAATTTACACAATGTGGGGGAGTTCCATTGGGCCTAGTGGTGTTGAGAGCTTGTCGGCAGTGGCGGGGCGGGGAGGTGGGGGTGCGGAGCTGCTCATTTGTGACGATAGGTAGTTTTAAAGGGATACAGCTATTTAAAGGCAAAATGTTGGGAGCAACTACAAAGGCTACTAGCATTATATATACACACACACACACATTACAACAGTGACTACACTTCAAAAGCACTTCATTGGCTGTGAAGCAATTCGGAATGTCCTGACAACATACAAGGCACTATATAAATGCATGTCCTTGCAAAATTTGATTGAGTAACAATAACGCATGGAAAAACCCAATGGCTGGCGCAGTAACTGAAGGCAGATCTAGCAGGTCATCAGCAAAGAGATGGAGAGGCACAACATTCCAACCCCCTGTTTAATGGCCGGTAAAGTGAAAGTGTTGCTGAATGAGATGGTCTCAAGGACTATGCTCCGCTTTCCAATCTAAGGCACTCTCCCCATATAATAGCAATGCAGCATATCTGGTAGGAGGCATGGCAAGAGAATTTGAGGGCACAGCGGGAAGTCACTGCAACTGACAGTGCATGTTAGCTAGAGATAGCTGTTACATTTTGGGACCCCCACTGAAATTCACCCCCATAATTTAGGTCAGCACTTCCGTATTCCCTGCAGAAAGGACTACGGCGCTATGGGAGATGTTGTCTTTCATGAAGATGTTAAACTGAGGCCCCATCAATCCTCTCAGATCCTATGGCACTGTTTGAAGAAGAGCAGGGGAGTTTTCCTGGTGTCACGGCCAATAGTTGACCCTCAACCGCCATCATCAGAACAGATTATCTGGTCATTTATCTCATTGCTATTTGTGGGAGCTTGCTGTGCGCAAATTGTCTCCTGTGTTTGCCAAATTACTACGCTTCAAATGCACTTCACTGGCTTTGAAGCAATTCGGAATGTCCTGACGACATAAAAGGCGCTATATAAATGCATGGTCTTTTTCTTTCTCTTTAGTGCAACTCCATTAATGGTAATATTGGCCTGAGCCCAAGTCGATCAGAACAATGTACACAAACTGAGGTGGTGGTAATCTGTCAAAACTGATATTAGGAATTTACACCATAGTGGTCAGAATTTAAAGGTGGCAATTAAAGGTCAGCACACCTCGGATGACATAAGAACATAAGAAACATAAGAAATAGGAGCAGGAGTAGGCCATACGGCCCCTCGAGCCTGCTCCGCCATTCAATCAGATCATGGCTGATCATCGACCTCAACTCCACTTTCCTGCCCGATCTCCATATCCCTTGATTCCCCTAGAGTCCAAAAATCTATCTACCTCAGCCTTGAATATACTCAAAGACTCAGCATTCACAGCCCTCTGGGGTAGAGAATTCCAAAGGTTCACAACCCTTTGAGTGAAGAAATTCCTCCTCATCCCAGTCTTAAATGGTCTACCCCTTATCCTGAGACTATGACATTAGTACATCTCTGCTGAGCGGAAAAGTATGTGGTCATTGATATTCATTGACGGGCAAGTAGTTAGTTCTTGAGAATTCTCTGCAAAGGATAATTCCTCACCTTCCAACGCCTCTTTCTCCTTTTCTCTGCTGTTGTAAAATGTTAGACACCAAAGCAACGCATGAGATATCACTGAAGTCGCTAATGTGGCTAAAGGAGCCACTGTGCACAAATGATATTTAAATATGCTGCAAATGTGAGTATTTAATTAGGAATATTGGTGGTTGGCTCTGTGCAGTCAAGTCCACCCCAGATTTAATTAGTATTTTAGTCTTCATGTGCTAAGTCGGTGTGAAAATGCAAACTTACACCAACTACAGCAAAAATAAGGTAAGTGCTAAAACATGCAGCTCACTGTAGGTGATAATAACTGGCTGGGAACATCACTGCATCACCGCATGATTCTGACTCCTACTTGTTTTCAAACAAAATAATATTAAAGTTGGTTGCAATTATATTTTAGTAGAGGTCGTGCAGATGAGGCCTTCCTTCCCTCTCATGTAGATAAGACCTTCTTCCTCCACTTTAACATGAGCTGTGGACACCTTCTACAGCTACCAAAAATGTGCCAACACCTCCGTTTAACTCTTTACCTCGGGGCAATGCAGGTTCCCCCCTCTCCTACTGGAAAGCCTTCAATCACCATGGTAACAGTGTGGGTTGAGGCAAGAAGTAGGGAGGAGGTGCCCACTTGAGGACAGAGAAGGCAAGACTGATTCTTGGGATAGGTTATAAAGGAATAGCAGAACACATAAAGAACTTATTTGTGAAAGATAAAAGACAGGAGCTGGTCAAAATTTATTCCTTAAATAACAATTTGTATTAAATTGAACAATTATGCATCTGACTAGTATTAATATAACCTGTCGTATGTGCCACTAATTTGACAGTAATGAGCGCTGATAATCAACATTAATTACCTGGAATGATGGGTGAAAACCATCTTTAAAGCAGTAATTTTGATAAATGGCAGGTTCTAAATATGCAATTTGCTTAATAGCTTCAAATTAATGCCTGTAGTTATTTTAATGAAAATAATGCAATTCAGTGCAAAGGCAGAAGTGCTTCTCTTCACTGCATCCTATGTGTCTGAGGCGTCTTTACAAGCGGGCACGAGGTTGTGGCTCCTCCTTCGAGCTCCTCACATCGTTGCACTTCTCTCACCTCCTTTAGAATTCTCCAAAACCCCATCCCGAATTTCTCACTAAGATATTCTTCCCCCCTTTCCACCCTCAGCCTCTGCACTGACTGGCACCTCACCCTCAGCGATTTCAATCTCCATCTGAACTCATCCTGCCCTCTCTCTTCTGATTTCACTGCCACCCCCTTAAACTCTTCCTCCAGATAACTCTCCTACTCATTATTCATGGCCACGCCCTCGATCTTGCCTTCTCAAATGGCCTTATTGCCATGGCCTCGATCACTGACAAGGCCACCTCAGTACTACCGATATCCCCCTTCCAACTCCATTTCTTTCTGTGTCCATCCCTGGAAAAAAACTCTCCCCAATTCACCTACAACTCAGAGAAACATAGAAACATAGAAACATAGAAGGTAGGAGCAGGAGTAGGCCATTTGGCCCCTCGAGCCTGCTCCGCCATTCAATCATGGCTGATCATCCAAATTCAGTACCCTGTCCCTTTCTCCCCATATCCCTTGATCCCTTTAGCCTTAAGAAATATATCCAACTCCTTCTTGAATATATTTAATGAATTGGCCTCTACTGCCTTCTGTGGTAGAGAATTCCACAGGTTCACCACTCTCTGGGTGAAGAAATTCCTCCTCATTTCTGTCCTAAATGGCTTACTCCTTATCCTTAGACTGTGACCCCTGGTTCTGGACTCCCCAACCATCGGGAACATCCTTCCTGCATCTAGTCTGTCCAGTCCTGTCAGAATTTTATAAGTTTCAATGAGATCCCCTCTCATTCTTCTAAACTCCAGCAAGTATAAGCCCAATCGACCCTGTGGTGTATGTAACCTGTTCCACCTTAAGAGAACTACCTTAAGAGATGTACTACTTTCTCTTGGCTGCTGTATACTGTAATACCGGTGGTGACCACACCGGTATATAAGTGTTGTGTAGGGATTTGCTGGGCAGTTCAGCCCTGACCTCCGAATAGTAAAGACCTGTTAAAGTTATTCTTGTGGTCTGTGTCCAGTGATTTATAATAAGCATAACTGGGACACACAGGCTTAACAGTGGCGACGAGTCCGATCTTACCCTGCGGCAGTTTTACATCCAAGGCAGCTTCGTCCTCAGAACGGGCGTCGAGAAGAGGCATCTGCCCTCATCATCCTGCTGAGCACCATCGCACGGGAGGCATCGAGAACCCAGGTTAAAAAGAAAAATTCTGACCACGAAGCCCTCCATCAGCGACAGGCAGTGATCATCCCTTCTACCACGGTGGTGGGTAAGCCGATCAGCGACACGAGCAGAAAGTCGGCCGCGTTGACTGTAGAGTGGGGGAGGGAAAACGGAGGAAAAAGGGCGGAGAACTCGACCACGGCCGGTGAAAAGGGCCGGGCTGCAATCGAGGCCGAGAGGCGCAGCGACTGGGGCAGCTTAAGGCACGAGAGCCGCGGAGAACTCAAATGCAGCCAGTGTAAAGGACCGGGCTGCATGAGAACCGCTGGGGAGGCGAGAACGGCAGCAGCACGGCAATCGCCATTGCAGCCAGCGGGGGAAGAAGGCAAACGCGGGAATCCGCAATTGTAGTCGGCGGGGGAAGAAGACGAGCGCGGGAAAGACCGCCAAGCGCGGGAAGCCGCCATTTTAGTAGGCGGGGGAAGAAGACAAGCGCGGGAAGCCGCCATTTTGAGAAAAAGAAAAATTTAAAAACTTGCAAGGATGCCTAAACATGGGAACATTAATACCTTTGATAGTGATATCGAAGATTGGACCACGTATGTAGAACGCATGGAAGTTTATTGTAAAGCAAATAAGGTACCAGATGATGAGAAAGCACTAACCTTATTAAGCTCAATGGGTGCGAAGACATACGGGCTATTGAAGCGCCTTCTGTCACCAGATAAACCGGCGGATCAGACTTTCGCGAATATTGTTACTGTCCTGAAAAATCATTTAAACCCCACGCCGCTGATGATAGCGGAACGATTTAAATTTTACAGAAGAACGCAGCTGAAAGACGAAAGCAACGCTGAATTTTTAATTGAACTGCGTAAGCTATCAAAGTACTGTCAGTTTGGAACAGGACTAGCAGATGCGCTGAGAGATAAATTTCTGTGTGGATTGTTAAAAGAAGGAACACAAAAGCGACTGCTTGAGGAGAATGATCTTACGCTGGATAAAGCTGTCACTATTGCAGCATCGCACGAAGCCGCAGCGAGAGGCACTGCGGAAATGCAGCTACGGTTACCGGAACTCAGCACCAATCAAATGGTCTTGGGTACAGTAAAATGTTATCATTGTGGAAAGACAACGCACAATCAGAACCAGTGCTGGTTCAAAAATCAGGAATGCAGAAAATGTGGCAGGCTTGGTCACATAGCTAAAGTATGCCGGTCAGGAAAGAAGACCAGCAACAAAAAGTCACCGCAGGAAAAGTACAGAAAGGTACACAAGGTGACAGAGAACGGTTCGAACGAACAGAAGTCAAATTCAGACTCCAGCAGTAATGAACTGGGCAGTCTAAGAGTACACAATGTTGGTAAGGAAGCAGACCTCCAAACAATCTGGGTCACACTTCAGATAGCAGGAGTCCAAGTGAAGATGGAATTGGACACTGGATCGGCATTGATGGTCATGAATAAGCAAGATTACAAAAGGTTTTTCCCACATATTCCCCTACGGGATACGGAGATTGTATTGAAAACATACACGGGGCAAAGAGTATACCCCATCGGGAAGATAGAGGTAAAGGTGGTCCACAAGGGCAAAGAAAGCCAAGGAATGGACTTATATGTGCTACCTGAGGGAGGTCCACCACTACTGGGATGGGAGTGGATTAGGAAAATAAATATGGACTGGCATTCCTTAAAAGCACTAACGGTAGATTCCGGTAAAAAAGATGTCAAACCTAAACGATTGTCCAGAATATTGGACGATGCTAAAGAGGTGTTCCAACAGGGACTGGGAACACTGAGAGGAATTACGGCAAACATCAAGGTTGAAGAACATGCAAACCCGAAATTTTTCAAAGCCAGACCGGTACCTTATGCGATACGACCTGCTGTGGAAGCTGAGCTGGAAGGGCTAGAATGTTCAGGAGTACTGTCTAAGGTAGACTGGAGTGAGTGGGCCACGCCCATTGTCCCCGTCATGAAGCGTTCATCGAGCAACAAGCCGGGGGAACCGGGGAAGGTTCGCATCTGTGGAGATTTCAAGATCACTGTTAATACGGTGCTTCACACGGTGCAGTATCCGCTTCCGCGGATTGAGGATATCTTCGCTGCGTTGTCTGGCGGGAAACACTTCACCAAGATAGACCTGGCGCAGGCGTACTTACAGATGGAAGTTGATGAAGCGTCACGCCAGTATCTCACGATCAACACGCATAGCGGCTTGTACCGGTATAATAGACTGGTTTTTGGAGTGGCATCGGCTCCAGCAATTTGGCAGAGGGCCATGGAGCAGGTATTACAGGGAATTCCAGGCACACAATGTTACCTGGACGATATTCTGATTACAGGAGATGATGACGAGGAACACCTTGCAAATTTGGAACTGGTGCTCACCAGATTGAAAGAATATGGACGTCGAGTTAATCGCCAGAAATGTGAGTTCTTTCAGAAGCGGATCTCGTACTGTGGTCATGTCATTGACCAGGAGGGGCTTCATAAGTCTCCTGACAAGATCGAAGCTGTTGTGAAGGCTCCCGCTCTGGATAATGTATCCCAGTTGAGGTCGTTCCTAGGGTTGATTAACTATTACCATAAGTTTCTGCCAAATTTATCCACGGTGCTGCACCCGCTGAATGCTCTTTTGCAGAAGGGAGTACCATGGAAGTGGAGCGAGGACTGTAAGAGGGCCTTTCGCAAAAGCAAGGCATTGATCACCTCAGAGGAAGTGTTGGCTCACTTCAACCCAACGCTGCCTATTCGTTTGGCTTGTGATGCTTCTCCATATGGTATTGGGGCAGTACTCTCACACAAGTTGCCAAATGGCCTGGAGAGGCCAGTTGCGTTCGCATTCGGATCATTGACCTCCGCTGAGCGCAACTATGCTCAGATAGATAGGGAGGCTCTCAGCCTTGTGTGGGGAGTAAAGAAGTTTAATCATTACCTGCAGGGCCAAAAGTTTACGCTTCTGACAGACCACCAGCCGTTGGTATCCATTTTTAACCCTAAGAAGGGTGTTTCGGTGATGACAGCGCAGCGTCTCCAGAGATGGTCCCTTTTCCTAGGGGCACATCAATATCAGATTGAATTCAAAGGTACAAAGCAGCATGGTAATGCTGATGGGCTGTCGCGCCTGCCACTACCTACAGAGGAGGAGGCACCGACGGTTGACCCTGTTGAGTTATTTCACTCGACCATCATCGAATGTTTACCAGTCACCAATGCAAGTATTGAAAGAGAAACCAGGAACGACCCGACACTGTCCCGGGTCTACGAAGTGACAGTGAAGGGATGGCCAGCACATGGTGATCCACTGTTACTGGCATTCTCAGCAAGACGAGAACAGCTGTCCGTCTGTCAAGGAACATTGATGTATGGAACAAGGGTGATTATTCCTCCTAAGTTAAGAGAGAGAGTTCTAAAGGAACTGCATGAAGGTCATCTGGGGGGAGTCAAGATGAAAAGCCTTGCTAGGGCTTATGTGTGGTGGCCGGGTATCGACCAACAAATAGAGGATCTGACGAAAAGCTGCTCAGGGTGCCAAAAAGTGCAAAATGCACCTCCGATTGCACCGCTGCATCCATGGGAATGGCCTTCAACCCCATGGCAACGTGTACATATTGACTTTGCTGGTCCATTCATGGACTCCATGTTTTTAATTGCGGTGGACGCACATTCTAAATGGCCAGAAGTGATTAAGATGACTACCACTACCTCGGAAAAGACGATCGCAGTGCTCAGAATAATATTTGCAAGAAATGGATTGCCAGAACAACTATGTTCAGACAACGGACCGCAGTTCGTGTCAGAAGAATTCCAGAAATTCATGAAGAAGAATGGGGTGAAACATTATACCTCTGCCCCATATCATCCGGCTACAAACGGGTTGGCCGAGAGATTTGTACAAACATTCAAAAAAGCAATAAAGGCCATGAGCGAAGATCAGGTTCCACTACAACACAAGGTGGACAAATTCCTACTGGCATATCGAAACGCCACTCATGCAGTGACAAACCAAAGTCCTGCCATGATGTTCTATAACAGGAGGTTGCGGTCCAGGTTGGACTTGTTAAAACCAAATGTGCGGAGGGAAGTTGAAAACAAACAGTTCCAGCATATAAATAACAAGACCACTCGGAGTTTCGAAATAGGACAACCAGTGTTAGCCTGGGACTATAAAAACGAGAAATGGCAATCTGGAACAATTCGGGCCAGACAAGGACCCCTGATGTACATGGTAGATATTGGTAAAAATGTAATACGGCGTCATGCTGACCAACTGGTAGAATCGAGAACAAGGGTCGAACCTATGGTTACGGCAGAGACAACCGTGGAAGAAGTTAGTGAACCTGAAACATCTACCTCAGAAGTGAATGTACCTGATGATGATGTCCAATCCATAAGAGACCAACTAGATGAGTCACCCCAGCAATGAGAATCAGAGACCCCTGAAAGGCGTTATCCAACTCGAATCAGGAGGCCTCCTCAGAGACTGAATCTTTGAACTGTTTTGCATGAAGTTGTATATATATATGTTATTATGTTATGTTAAATGGGGATATAACTGTTAAGCTAAAAAGGGAGGATTGTGGTGTATGTAACCTGTTCCACCTTAAGAGAACTACCTTAAGAGATGTACTACTTTCTCTTGGCTGCTGTATACTGTAATACCGGTGGTGACCACACCGGTATATAAGTGTTGTGTAGGGATTTGGTGGGCAGTTCAGCCCTGACCTCCGAATAGTAAAGACCTGTTAATGTTATTCTTGTGGTCTGTGTCCAGTGATTTATAATAAGCATAACTGGGACACACAGACTTAACAGACCCAATCTCTCCTCATACGTCATTCCTGCCATCCCAGGTATCAGCCTGGTGAATCTTCGCTGAACTCCCTCCATGGCAGGAAGGAAAGGCTATGTTCATAAAGGATGGAATCACTGCAATAGTGAGAAATGATATTGGGTCAAAGGATCAGGATATTGAAACAGTTTGGGTGGAGATAAGGAATAAGAAGGGGAAAAAGTCACTAGTGGGCGTAGTCTATAGGCCTCCTAACAGTTGCAACTCTGTTGGTCGGAGTATAAATCAGGAAATAGTTAGGGCTTGTAATAAGGGAACAGCTATAATCATGGGGGATTTTAACTTTCATATTGACTGGACAAATCAAATTGGGCAAGGCAGCCTTGAGGAAGAGTTCATAGAGTGCATTAGGGATGGGTTCCTTGAGCAGTATGTAACTGAACCAACCAGGGGGCAGGCAATCTTAGATCTGGTCCTGTGTAATGAGACAGGATTAATAAAAAATGTCCTAGTAAAGGATCCCCTTGGAATGAGTGACCATAACATGGTTGAATTCTGAATTCAGTTGGAGGGTGAGAGAGTTGGATCTCAAACCAGCGTACTAAGCTTAAATAAAGGAGACTATGAAGGTATGAGAGCAGAGTTGACTAAAGTGGACTGGGAAAATAGATTAAAGTGTAAGACGGTACATGAGCAGTGGTGTACATTCAAGGAGATATTTCACAACTTTCAAGAAAAATATATTCCAGTGAGGAAAAAGGGGCGTAAAAGAAAAGACAGCCATCCGTGGCTAAGTAAAGTAATAAAGGATAGTATCCGACTGAAAACAAGGGCATATAAAGTAGCCAAATCTAGTGGGAGGATAGAAGATTGGGAAGCATTTAAAAGCCAGCAAAGAATAACTAAAAGATTAATTAAGAAAGGGAAGATAGATTATGAAAGTAAACGAGCTAAAAATATAAAAACAGATAGCAAGAGTTTCTACAGTTATATAAAAAGAAAAAGGGTGGCTAAAGTGAATGTTTGTCCCTTAGAGGATGAGACTGGGAAATTAGTGGTGGGGAACATGGAGATGGCAAAAACGCTGAACAAATATTTTGTATCAGTCTGTACAGTAGAGGACACTAAAAATATCCCAACACTGGACAAACAGGGGGCTATAGGGGGGGAGGAGCTAAACACAATTAAAATCACGAAGGAGGTGGTACTCGGTAAGATAATGGGACTAAAGGCGAGTAAATCCCCTGGACCTGATGGCTTACATCCTAGGGTCTTGAGAGAAGTAGCGGTAGGGATTGTGGATGCATTGGTGGTAATTTTCCAAAACTCCCTGGATTCAGGAAAGGTCCCAGCAGATTGGAAAACTGCTAATGTAACGCCCTTATTTAAAAAGGGAGGCAGACAAAAGGCTGGAAACTATAGACCAGTTAGCCTAACATCTGTGGTTGGTAAAATGTTGGAGTTCATTATTAAGGAAGCAGTAACAGGACATTTGGATAAGCATAATTTAATCGGACAGAGTCAGCATGGTTTTACGAAGGGGAAGTCATGTGTGACAAATTTGCTCGAATTCTTTGAGGATGTAACAAACAGGGTGGATAAAGGGAACCAGTGGATGTGGTGTATTTGGACTTCCAAAAGGCATTTTACAAAGTGCCACACAAAAGATTACTGCACAAGATAAAAAATCATGGGATTGGGGGTAATTTACTGGCATGGGTGGAAGATTGGCTATCTAACAGAAAACAGAGAGTTAGGATAAATGGTTCATTCTCGGGTTGGCAATCAGTAACTAGTGGTGTTCCGTAGGGGTCAGTGCTGGGACCCCAACTCTTTACAATCTATATTAACGATTTGGAGGAAGGGACTGAGTGCAACGTTTCCAAGTTTGCCGACGATACAAACATGGGAGGGAAAGCAGTGAGTGAGGAGGACATAAAAAACCTGCAAAAGGACATAGACAAGCTAAGTGAGTGGGCAATAATTTGGCAGATGGAATATAATGTTGGAAAGTGTGAGGTTATGCACTTTGGCAGAAAAAATCAAAGAGCAAGTTATTATCTAAATGGAGAGAAACTGCAAAGTGCTGCAGTACAAAAGGATCTGGGGGTCCTGGTGCATGAAACACAGAAGGTTAGTATGCAGGTACAGCAGGTGATCCGGAAGGCCAATGGAATCTTGGCTTTTATTGCAAGGGGGATGGAGTATAAAAACAGGGAAGTCTTGCTGCAGTTATACAGGGTACTGGTGAGGCCACACCTGGAATAATGCGTACAGTTTTGGTTTCCATATTTAAGAAAAGATATACTTGCTCTCGAGGCAGTTCAGAAAAGGTTCACTCGGTTGATTCCGGAGATGAGGGGGTTGACTTATGAGGAAAGGTTGAGTAGGTTGGGCCTCTACTCATTGGAATTCAGAAGAATGAGAGGCGATCTTATCGTAACATATAAGATTGTGATGGGGCTTGATCCGGTGGATGCGGTGAGGATGTTTCCACTGATGGGTGAGACTAGAACTAGGGGGCATAATCTTAGAATAAGGGGCTGCCCTTTCAAAACTGAGTTGAGGAGAAACTGCTTCACTCAGAGGGTAGTAGAGAGCTGTGGAAGCTGCGACATTAAATAAATTTAAAATGGAGAGAGACAGTTTCCTAGCTGATAAGGAAATAAGGGGTTACGGGGAGAGGGCAGGGAAGTGGACGTGAGTCTAAGTTCGGATCAGCCATGATCCTATTGAATGGCGGAGCAGGCCCGAGGGGCCATATGGCCTACTCCTGCTCCTACTTCTTATGTTCTTATGTTCTTATCCTTCCTCAGATAAGGCGACCAAAACTGCACACAATATTCAAGATGTGGTCTTTTCAAGGCCCTGTACAGCTGCAGCAAGACATCCTTGTTCCTGTACTCGAACCCTCTCGCAACGAAGGCCAACATACCATTTGACTTCTTAACCGCCTGCTGCACCTGCATGCTTACCTTCAGCGACTGGTGCACAAGGACACCCAGGTCTCGTTGCACTTCCCCTTCTCCCAATCTATTGCCATTCAGATAATAATCTGCCTTCCTGATTTTGACACCAAAGTGGATAACCTCACATTTATCCACGTTATATTGCATCTGCCATGCTTCTACCCAATCACCTAACCTGTCCAAATCATCCTGGAATTTCTCGGCATCCTCCTCACAGCACACACGCCCACCCAGCTTTGTGTCATCTGCAAACTTGGAGATGTTACATCTAGTTCCCTCGTCTAGATCATTAATATATATTGTGAATAGCTGGGGTCCAAGGACCGATCCCTGCGGTACCCCACTAGTCACTGCCTGTCACTTGGAAAAAGACCCGTTTATTCCAACTCTTTGCTTCCTGTCTGCCAACCAGTTCTCTATCCAAGTCAATACCTTGGCCCCAATCCCATGTGCCTTAACTTTACACGCTAATCTCTTATGCGGGACCTTATCGAAAGCCTTTTGAAAGTCCAAATACCCGCATCCACTGGTTCTCCCTTATCTATTTTACCAGTTACATCCTCAAAAATTCCGCTTTCAAAACTCCCAACTGACTAGCTTTTTGCTGAAAGTTAATATGCTGTTACAACAGGATTTGAGTAAAGACGTCTTACTGCAATTATATAGGGCCCTGGTGAGACCACACCTGGAGTATTGTGTACAGTTTTGGTCTCCTTACCTAAGGAAGGATATACTTGTCATAGAGGGAGTGCAACGAAGGTTCACCAGACTGGTTCCTAGGATGGGGGGATTGTCCTATGAGGAGAGATTAACATAGAAACATAGAAACATAGAGATAGGAACAGGAGTAGGCCATTCGGCCCTTCGAGCCTGCTCCGCCATTCAATGAGATCATGGCTGATCTTCGTCTGAGATCATAGCTGATCTTACCAGTTCAGTACCCCGTCCCCGCCTTTTCTCCGTAACCCTTAATCCCCTTAGCCTTCAGAAATATATCCAATTCTCTCTTGAAAATATTTATTGAATTAGCCTTCACAGCCCTCTGTGGCAGGGAATTCCACAGGCTCACCACTCTTTGAGTGAAGAAATTCTTCCTCATCTCTGTTTTAAATGATTTGCCCGCTATTTTTAGACTGTGGCCCCTGGTTCTGTGCTCCCCGGCCATTGGAAACATTCTCTCTGAATTCAGCCTGTCCAGGCCTGCCATAATTTTATATGTTTCGATGAGATCCCCTCTCAATCTTCTAAACTCCAGTGAGTACAAGCCCAAACTATTTAATCTCTCTTCGTAGGTCATTCCCGCCATTCCAGGTATCAGCCTGGTGAATCGCCGTTGCACTCTTTCCATGGCAAGAACATCCTTCCGCAGATGGGGCGACCAAAACTGTACACAATACTCCAGATGCGGTCTCACCAGCACCTTGTACAGCTGTAGTAAGGTATCCCTATTCCTATACTCGAACCCCCTTGATATGAAGGCCAACATACCATTTGCCTTCTTAATCGCCTGTTGCACCTGCATGCTCTCCTTCAGTGACTGGTGCACAAGAACACCCAGGTCCCTCTGCACTTCCCCATCTCCCAATCTATTGCCATTTAGATAATAATCTACCCTCCTGTTTTTACCCCCAAAGTGGATAACCTCGCATTTATCCACATTATAGTGCATCTGCCACGTATCCGCCCATTCCCCCAACCTGTCCAAATCGCACTGTAGCCTCCTGACATCCTCATCAGAGCCCACCCCTCCTCCTAGTTTAGTGTCGTCAGCGAATTTGGAAATATTGCATCCAATTCCCTGATCCAGATCATTTATATATATTGTGAACAGCTGGGGTCCCAGGACAGATCCTTGCGGCACCCCGCTGGTCACTGCCTGCCACTCCGAAAACGAGCCGTTTATTCCAACTCTCTGTTTTCTATCCGCCAGCCAGTTCTCTATCCACGTTAATACTTTGCCCCCAATTCCATGAGCCTTAATTTTGCATGATAATCTTTTGTGTGGAACCTTATCGAAGGCTTTCTGGAAGTCAAGGTACACCACATCCACTGGCTCTCCCCCATCTATTTTACCAGTTACTTCCTCAAAAAATTCCAGCAGATTAGTCAAACACGATTTACCCTTTGTAAATCCATGTTGACTCTGTCCGATCCTTTCCCCATTTGTCAAGTGCTCCGCTATTTTATCCTTAATAATGGACTCTAGCATTTTGCCCACAACCGATGTAAGGCTTACTGGTCTATAATTCCCTGCTTTCTCTCTACCCCCCTTTTTAAATATTGGGGTAACATTAGCTACCCTCCAATCCACGGGTACTGTTCCCGAGTCAATGGAGTTCCGGAAGATGATCCTTAGAGCATCTGCTATCTCCAGGGCCACCTCCTTAAGTACCCTAGGATGTAGTTTATCAGGCCCCGGGGATTTGTCGGCCTTCAGTCCCCTCAACTTACCCAACACCATATCCCTAGAGATACTAATTTCTGTCAGCTCCTCCCTCTCATTAGTCCCTATGTTTGCCGATATTCCTGGGAGGTTATTTGTGTCCTCCTTTGTGAATACAGAACCAAAGTATGAGTTTAATTGGTCTGCCATTTCCTTATTCTCCATTATATATTCTCCCGAATCGGACTGCAAGGGACCGACTTGGGATTTTACCAGTCTTTTCCTCCTGATATACCGATAAAAGCTTTTGCAGTCTGTCTTTATGTTTGCTGCAAGTTTACTTTCGTATTCTATTTTCCCCTTCCTGATTAATCCCTTTGTCCTCTTTTGCTGTATCCTGTACTGCCCCCAATCTTCCGGTCTGGTGCTTTTTTTTGCCAGTTGATATGCCCTTTTTTTTGATTTTATGCTGTCCCTAATTTCCCTCGTTATCCACGGTTGAGTCACCTTTTTAGGTTTATTTTTATGCCAAACCGGTATAAACATGTTCTGGAATTCTTCCATTCTATCTTTGAATGCTTGCCATTGTCTATCCACTGTCAATCCCCCCAGAAACACCACCCAATCAATCTTACCCAATTCCCGTCTCATACCCTCGTAATTCCCTTTATTTAAGTTCTGGACCTTAGTCTCTGATTCAATTTCCTCACTCTCCATCTCGACTGAGAGCTCGATCATATTATGATCGCTCTGACCCAAGGGGCCTCGTACAAGAAGATTGCTGATAAGTCCCTTCTATTTGCACAATACCCAGTCTAAAATGGCCTGATCTCGCGTCGGCTCCTCGACATATTGGTCCAGATAACCGTCCCGAAAACATTCCAGGAATTCCTCCTCCTCAGAATTTTTACTAATTTGGGTAGTCCAATCAATATGTAAATTAAAGTCACCCATGATGACAGCTGTGCTCTTATCGCACGCTTCTCTAATTTCCCTTTTTATGCCTTCCCTCACCTCCATATTACTATTTGGAGGCCTATATATCACACCCACTAACGTTTTCCTCCCCTTGCTATTTCTCATTTCTACCCATACAGATTCCGTTTCATCCGAGTTAATATCCTTCCTTTCCATTGCATTAATCCCCTCCTTTACCAGCAATGCTACCCCACCTCCCCTACCTTTTTGCCGATCCTTCCTAAATATTGTATATCCCTGGATGTTAAGTTCCCAGCCTTGCCCACCCTGCAGCCACGTTTCTGTAATCCCAATCAAATCATACTTGTTTACCTCTATTTCCACAACTAATTCATCCACCTTGTTCCTAATGCTTCTAGCATTAAGATACAAAGCCTTCAGGCTTGCTTTTTTCACACTCTCATTATGAATTAGTTTGGCCCTTTGTGTTTCTCTCCTTTGCTTATTGCTTCTCACCTTTCTACCATCTATTTCTGACTTCATATGACTTCCCTCTTTTCCACTATCTAGGTTCCCATCCCCCTGCCAAATTAGTTTAAATCCTCCCGAACCGCCCTAGAAAATATTACCCCGAGGACATCGGCTCCCTCACAGTTCAGGTGTAGACCGTCCCCTTGGTACAGGTCACTCCTCCCCAAGAACTGGTTCCAATGCCTCAAGAATTTAAATCCCTCTCCCTTGCACCACTGCTCAAGCCACGTATTTAGCTTATCTATCTTACTCTCTCTAAACTTATTAGCTCGTGGCACTGGTAGCAATCCAGAGATTACTACCTTTGAGGTCCTACTTTTCAATTTAGCTCCTAACTCCCTAAATTCAGCTTGTAGGACCTCCTCCCTCTTTTTACCTACATCGTTGGTACCTACATGTACCACGACAACTGGCTGATCCCCCTCCCCCTTCAGAATGCTCTGCACCCGCTCCGAGACATCCTTGACCCTTGCACCAGGGAGGCAACATACCATCTTGGAGTCTCGGTCTCGGCCACAGAAACTCCTATCTATCCCCCTTACAATTGAATCCCCTATCACTATAGCCCTATCCCTCTTTTTCCCGCCCTTCTGTGCAGCAGAGCCAGTCATGGTGCCCTGAACCTGGCTGCTGGTGCCTTCCCCTGATAAGTCATCTCCCCCAACAGTACCCAAAACGGTAAACCTGTTTTGGAGGGAGATGACCGCAGGTGACTCCTGCACTACCTTCCTGCCTTTACCCTGCCTTTTGGTCACCCATTTACTGTCTGAGCTAGCCTTTACCTGTGGTGTGACCAACTCACTGAATGTGCTATCCACAACATCCTCAGCATCGCGTATGCTCCAGAGTGAGTCCATTCGTAGCTCCAGCGCCGCCATGCGGTCCGCTAGGAGCTGCAGCTGGACACACTTCCTGCACACATAGTTGTCAGGGACAGTGTCCCTGATTTCCCACATGGCACAGGAGGAGCATGACACGGGTCTGAGCTGCCCTTCCATGACTTAACCCTTACAATACCTTTTTATTTACTACGATTTAGCTTAATTATTGAATTCTACTTAGAATAAGTTTGTGAAAGTACTCACCAACCAGTCACCTACCTGTTTTCTGGTGTTGTATTTTCACTGCCGCCTCCTGTCCTGGAACCTTTTCCACCTAGGTTAGGCTCCTGAAATAAAATAAATTGAACCTACCTTTTCAACTTCCCCTAACCCCTAAAAGGTTAGAGGAGGTGGAAGGGTGGGAGACACTACACTGTCGTGTTTCGGGTTTAGCAACAGCTCCACCTATATAAGAGTTACTGGCCTCCTGCTCTCCCGACTGCACCAGCTGCTCCCTGGTGACGTCACACACTGATTACTATTTACCCCTTTCCTCTGCTGTTGATTTGGTACGCCTCGCAACTGCCGCCGGTTTTTAAGCCGGGCTCCTCCTCGCTGCTCTCTGCTGCTCCGAGTGGTCGGGCCTCGCAACTGCCGCCGGTTTTTAAGCCGGGCTCCTCCTCGCTGCTCTCTGCTGCTCCGAGACTAAGCCTATATTCTCTAGAGTTTAGAAGAATGAGAAGTGATCTCATTGAAACATACAAAATTCTTACATGGCTTGACAGGGTAGATGCAGGGAAGATGTTTCCCCTGGCTTGAGAGTCTAGAAGCAGGGGTCACAGTCTCAGAATAAGGGGTCGGCCATTTAGGACTGAGATGAGAAGAAATTTCTTCACTCAGAGGGTGGTGAATCTTTGGAATTCCCTACCCCAGAGGGCTGTGGATGCTCAGTCATTGAGTATATTCAAGACAGAGATAAATAGATTTTTGGATATTAAGGGAATCAATGGATATGGCGATCGGGCAGGGAAGTGGAGTTGAGGTAGAAGATCAGCCATGATCTTATTGAATGGCGGAGCAGGCTCGAAAGTTCGAATAGCCTACTCCTGCTCCTATTTCTTATGTTCTTATGTTCTATTCATTGTGATATTTCTGCAGCTGTCAATTTTCTCCCTGCCACCTCACCTTTCATGCCCTTGTTCCCAGTAAAGCCTTTGCTCTCTGCCGTCCTGATAATTTCTGCTGGTATGGCCCCCATCTTCGCTCTAAGTCCAAGGAACCTATGTGGCGCACAACTGACTTAGACATCCATCACTAGATATGGCTGAATCACATCAAACACTATTGGGCTTCAGTCCCCAGTGCCCAAATCACCCACTACACCAGGATCATCCGGGAGCGCAGAGATAACCCCAGGCTTCTTTTCTCCACTACCAACCACCTCCTTAAACCTCTCTCCCCTGACGACTTCACCCTCACCTCCAACAAGTGCGAGGAGCTTATGGACTTTGCCACTAAGATCGAGACCATGCATTCAGATGTCCTTGCTGCTTTTCCCCAAACTTCCGTCCGAACAGGGTTAACCACATCATCCTTCTCGAATGCCTCTACTCTATTAGAAACATAGAAACATAGAAACTAGGAGCAGGAGTAGGCCATTCGGCCCTTCGAGCCTGCTCTGCCATTCAACGAGATCATGGCTGATCATCCAAACCCTAGCACCCGGTCCCTACACCGACAGCCATCCCACCCAAGCCCTATCCCCGTAACCCCATAACCCCACATATTTAATCCCCCCTAACACTAAGGGCCAATTTTTTTTTATCATGGCCAATCAACCTAACCCGCACATCTTTGGACTGTGGGAGGAAACCGGAGCACCCGGAGGAAACCCACGCAAACACGGGGAGAATGTGCAAACTCCACACAGACAGTCACCCGAGGCCGGATTTGAACCCGGGTCCCTGGCGCTGTGAGGCAACAGTGCTAACCACTATGCCACCGTGCTGCCATCCAGCTCAGTAGGATTGCCCTCATTTTGTTCCACTCTTGCTTATTCAATTGTAGACAGATCATCTCCAGCTATGGCTTCTCTTCTCCCCGCCCCATCTCCCCACACTGTTACCTCTGGAGACCCCCAAAGATTGTCCTCATCTACATGCTGCCCCTTGGTAACATTATCCAAAGACATGAAATCAGCTTTCACATGTACAATGGCAACATCCAGTTCTCCACCACCTTGCTCGACTCCTCCACTGCCCCTGTGTTGTCAGCCTGCTTCTCCAACATCCAACCTTGGATGAGCCACAATTTCCTCCAGTTAAACATTGAGAAGATGAAAGTCATCATCTTTGGCCCCCCCACTACACGCTCCGTACCCTTGCCACTGATTCATAAGAGAATAAGAAATAGGTGTAGGAGTAGGCCACACGGCCCCTTGAGCCTGCTCTGCCTTTCAATAAGATCATGGCTGATCTTCTGCATCAACTCCACTTTCCCACCCTATCCCCATAGCCCTTGATTAACTTAGTGCCCAAAGATCTATCGATCTCTGTCTTGAATATACTCATCGACTGAGCATCCCTCTCCTTGGCCACTGTCTCAGGTTGAACCAGACTGTTTTCAACTTGTTTTCAGTACGTTTTCCACCCTGAGCTGAGAGGCCACCCTCATATTCTCTCCATCACAAAGAGCGCCTACTTCCACTGCAAGAACATCAGCCCAACCAGATGCTGAAATTCTTAGTTATTTTTCCGTCACCTCCAGACTCTATGGCCTAGATGTTTGTTGGTGCCAAGCCCTTTTTACAGGCCAGTGTGGCGAACACACCACATTCTACACCGGAAGTGCGCCACCCGCCATTTTGGTAAAGACTCCTGTGTGGGCGTCCAGGGCCCGTGCTTGAAACAGGTGTTAGGTCCTTTGCATATGCAACGAGGCGGTCTAATGCATGTTTGTGGTTCCCCTTTCCAAAATTTGTTAGCGACTGCCCTCAGCATGTACCTTCATGTTGCAGTGTACCATCACAGAAGCCATTCTTCAGCCAATTCGATTCACTCCACGTGATATCAAGAAACGGCTGAGCACACTGGATACAGCAAAGGCTATGGGCCCCGACAACATCCCGGCTATTGTGCTGAAGACTTGTGCTCCAGAACTAGCCGCGCCTCTAGCCAAGCTCTTCCAGTACAGCTACAACACTGGCATCTACCAGAACCAATGCTGGTTTAAAAACCAGGAATGTAGAAAATGTGGCAAGCTTGGTCACATAGCTAAGGTATGCCGGTCAGGAAAGAAGACCAGCAATAATAAGTCACCGCAGAAGAAGTACAGAAAGGTACATAAGGTGACTGGGAAGAGTCCAGATGAACAGAATTCGGACTCAGACTCCAACAGCAAGGAACTGGGTAGTCTGAGAATTCACAATGTGAGTAAAGAAGCTGACCGACAAACTATCTGGGTCACACTACAGATTGCAAAAGTCCAAGTGAAGATGGAAGTGGACACCGGATCAGCGTTGATGGTCATGAATAAGCAAGATTACAAAAAGTTATTCAAACATATTCCCCTACGGGATACGGAGATAGTATTGCAGACATACACGGGGCACAAAGTATACCCCGTCGGAAAGATAAAAGTCAAGGTGAGATACAAGGACAAAGATCACCAAGGGATGGACATGTATGTGCTGCCCAAGGGAGGTCCACCACTTCTGGGACGGGAGTGGATCAGGAAAATAAAGATAGACTGGCATTCACTAAACACAATGACGGTAGATTCCGGAAAGGAAGATGTCAAACCTGAACGGTTGTCCAGAATATTGGACGAAGCTAAAGAGGTATTCCAGCAAGGACTGGGAACACTGAGAGGAATTAAAGCAAAAATCAAGATTGCAGAACATGCAAGCCCAAAATTTTTCAAAGCCAGATCGGTACCTTACGCGATACGACCTGCTGTGGAGGCAGAACTGGAAGAGCTTGAACGTTCAGTGATACTGTCTAAGGTGGACTGGAGTGAGTGGGCCACGCCCATTGTTCCCGTCATGAAGTCTTCATCAAGTAACAAGCCAGGGGGACTGGGAAAGGTCCGCATCTGCGGAGACTTCAAGATCACAGTTAATCCGGTGCTTCACACGGTACAATACCCGCTTCCGCGGATTGAGGATATCTTTGCTTCATTGTCTGGTGGGAAACACTTCACCAAGATAGACCTGGCACAAGCATACTTACAAATGGAAGTTGAGGAAGAGTCGCGCCAGTATCTCACAATCAACACGCACAGAGGCTTGTATCGTTATAATAGACTGGTTTTTGGAATAGCTTCGGCTCCAGCAATTTGGCAGAGGGCCATGGAGCAGGTCTTACAGGGTATTCCAAGCATGCAGTGTTACTTGGGCGATATCCTGATTACGGGAGAAGACGAGGAGGAACACCTCACAAATTTGAAACTGGTGCTCACCAGGTTGAAGGAATATGGCCTTCGAGTTAATCGCCAGAAATGTGAGTTCTTCCAGAAACGGATCTCGTACTGCGGTCATGTCATTGACCAAGAGGGGCTGCACAAGTCACCTGACAAGATAGAAGCTGTCGTGATGGCCCCCGCTCCGGAAAATGTATCACAGTTGAGATCGTTTCTGGGGTTGATTAATTATTACCACAAGTTTCTGCCAAATCTATCCACGGTGCTGCATCCGCTGAATGCTCTGTTGCGGAAAGAAGTACCATGGAAGTGGAGCGAGGACTGTAAGAAGGCCTTTCGCAGAAGCAAGGCGTTGATTACCTCTGAGGAAGTGTTGGCTCATTTCAACCCAACGTTACCTCTTCGTCTAGCTTGTGATGCTTCCCCTTATGGAATTGGAGCAGTACTTTCACACAAGTTACCAAATGGCTCGGAAAGGCCAGTCGCATTTGCGTCCCGATCATTGACCTCCGCTGAGCGAAATTATGCTCAGATAGATAGGGAGGCCCTCAGCCTTGTGTGGGGAGTAAAGAAATTCAATCATTACCTGCAGGGCAAGAAGTTCACATTACTGACAGACCACCAGCCGTTGGTGTCCATATTCAACCCTAACAAGGCCGTTTCCACTATGACAGCGCAAAGGCTACAGAGGTGGTCCGTGTTACTTGGGGCACACCAATATGACATCGAATACAAAAGGTCCAAACAGCATGGAAATGCTGATGGGTTATCGCGCCTACCGTTGCCATTAGTAGAAGAGGCGGCTACAGTGGACCCTGTAGAGATGTTCCACTCATCCATAGTGGAATGTCTACCAGTAACAAATTCGATGATCGAAAATGAAACAAGAAATGATCCGACTCTCTCACGAGTCTACGATTTAACAGTGGAGGGATGGCCAGCACATGGCGAACCAACGCTGCCCGCATTTTCGCAAAGAAAAGAACAGCTGTCAGTGTGCCGAGGAACCTTGATGTGTGGATCTAGAGTGGTGATTCCACCCAAACTTCAGCATAAGGTGCTAAAGGAGCTTCACGAGGGGCATCTGGGTGGAGTGAAAATGAAGAACCTAGCAAGAGCGTTTGTGTGGTGGCCAGGTATTGATGGAGACATCGAAGAAATAACCAAGAGCTGTCTAGGATGCCAGAAGGTCCAAAACGCGCCACCACAAGCTCCTCTGCATCCATGGGAGTGGCCCTCATCTCCTTGGCAAAGGGTACACGTCGACTTTGCTGGTCCATTTATGGACTCAATGTTTCTAATCGCGGTGGATGCACACTCCAAGTGGCCGGAGGTAATAAAGATGTCCTCCACCACCACGGAAAAAACCATCACAGTATTAAGGACCATATTTGCCAGGAATGGGCTGCCGGAACAGATCTGTTCTGATAATGGACCGCAATTTGTGTCCGAAGAATTCAGGAAGTTCTTAAAAAGGAATGGGGTCAAGCACTACACGTCAGCCCCATACCATCCCACCACCAATGGGTTAGCTGAAAGGTTTGTCCAGACCTTCAAGAAGGCCATAAAGGCCATGGGTAATGAAGACATCAACCTACAACATAAGGTAGATAACTTCTTGTTGGCGTACAGGAATGCAACACATGCGGTCACAAACCAAACTCCCGCCATGATGTTTTTCAATAGAAGACTAAGATGCCGGCTGGATTTGATTAAGCCAAACGTCAGAAGGGACGTAGAGAACCGGCAATTTCAGGGCATGAATGAAAGGCCAACTAGATCCTTTCAGATAGGTCAACAAGTTTTGGCCCGGGACTACCGTACCGAGAAATGGCAGCCTGGAACTATTGGAAAAAGGCTAGGGCCGCTGATGTATACCGTGGACATTGGTGACAGCATAATAAGGCACCATGTTGACCAGATCATAGGGTCATCCACAAAGGACCAACCTACTCCACAACCTTACACGGCTAATGTTGAAGCAGAGATACCCAGAGCACCTACCTCCGATCTGGTAATACTGGAATCAGATGAACCTGACACTGTCCTTCAAGCCGAATCGACCTTGCCAGAAGAACCTACTACCCCGCCGAAAACTACTACACCACCGAGGCGTTATCCGGACAGAGTCAGGAAACCTCCAGAGAGACTGAATCTGTGAACTGTTTTGCATAAGTTGTATATATGTTATGATGTTATGTTAATGGGGAATAAGTATGTTGTAAGCTAAAAAGGGAGGATTGTAGTGTATGTAACTGTTCTACCTTTAAGAGAACTATTGTATGTAACCGTCCACCTTTAAGAGAACTATTTTAGGTGTGGCACTACTTTATCTTGGCTGCTGTATACTGTAATACCAACGGTGACCACACCGGTATATAAGTGCTGTGTCAGGATTTATTGGGCAGATTCGCCCTGACCTTCGAATAGTAAAGTCCTGTTAAAGTTACTCTTGTAGTCTGTGTATTAATTCGCCATAATACCTACAGACTTTACACTCTCCTCCTTCCAGATAAGAGAAATGAGTTCATGAATTTGTGCCAGTAGTGCTTCTCTGCCATGCTTTAGTGCCTCGGCAGGGATTCCATCTGCTCCTGAGGCCTTGTTGTTCTTCAGTTGTCGGATGACCTTATTAACCTCATGCCGGGCTGGGGTTGTGATATAAATACTGTGGGTCAGAGGCTAGATATTCTGCGGCGCGTGTCTCCCCGCCTGACTCCCCAAAGCCTTTCCACCATCTACAAGGCACAAGTAAGGAGTGTGATGGAATACTCTCCACTTGCCTGGATGAGTGCAGCTCCAACAATACTCAAGAAGCTCGACACCATCCAGGACAAATCAGCCTGCTTGATTGGCACCCCATCCACCACCTTAAACATTCACGCCCTCCACCACCAGTGTACCATGGCTGCAGTGTATACCATCTACAAGATGCACTGCAGCAACTCGCCAAGGCTTCTTCGGCAACACCTCTCAAATCCGCGACCTCTTCCACCTAGAAGGACAAGGGCAGCAGGCACATTGGAACACCACCAGCTCCAAGTGCCTCTCCAAGTCACACACTATCCTGACTTAGAAGTATATCGCCGATCCTTCATCGTCACTGGGTCAAAATCCTGGAACTCCCTACCTAACAGCACTGTGGGAGTACCTTCACCACACGGACTGCAGCGGTTCAAGAAGGCGGCGCACCACCACCTTCTCCAGGGCAATTAGGGATGGGCAATAAATGCTGGCCTTGCCAGCAACGCCCACATCCCATAAACACATTTTTAAAAAGTCAATATTCTCGGTCCTTTGACAGCCCAACCAGCGGTCCTCAATGGTACCACTGCAGGCAGCCTCCCCAAAGAGAAGCTTCTACCTTTCTACTTACCTTATCGTGTAGCCAGGAGGAGCAGGAGCGCACCGACCAATCTGACGACATAAGTATTATAATCCAACGCGAGGCCACAAACAACATCACATCATTACACTCAGGAGGCTCTTAATCCTTTTACGTGGACCAGTTGAATCCCTATCCTGTAACCCTTGCAGCAAGGCACATATGTGGATTACAGACTTAGCAGTGATAATCCCTACAGTTAAATTGACTGCCTTGTTCACTACATATACACATGAAGAAAAGTCACGTGGGTTTAGTACCAGAGTATCCAAGTGTGACTAATTGGATTTGTGAGGTGGGGAGAGGAGGGAGAAGAGGTCAGGGCTATAAATCATTCTACTGTATAGTATTTATATTTGAAGGAATTAATTAAGCTGTGGCGGAGCCACAAAGGACTCAGAGTGGTTGTACATAATTCCTTTAACAGCAATGTAGTTACTGTCTGTGCCTGTACCTTTAATTACACTGTTTGACTGTTACCTTTACAGCACGGTTTCAACGTGATGACATCATGCCGTTAGTCACGTGATGCCCCAATGGCAGGAAGAACGTGATGACGTGATGACGTCAGTCTTCTGACCAGAGGATCAGTCCTCGCGGAGCCCTCAAGGAGAGTCGACCTGTTACTGATGTGTTCTAGCAGTTTCCAGTTTAAACTCGTTTCCTTTCATTAAAGTTCATTATTTTAATTGCCTGAGTCGAACTCAGTCTTTTTGATAGGCACCTCCATTCCTACATTGGTGACCCCGACTTCTACGAACGATTTTCGTGGAAGATTCGACATGGACACGAACGCCGTCACGCTCAAAATGCCACAGTTCTGAGAGCAACAACCAGACGCCTGGTTCATCCAGGCTGAAGCCCAGTTCGCCATTCGGAACATCATCGCGGATCAGACCCGTTATTATTACGTGGTCTCCGCCCTCGACAGCGCAACTGCATCACGGATCATCAGCCTCCTCGGTAGTCCTCCTACTGACAGCAAGTATGATGCAATTAAGGCGCGGCTGCTTCAGGTTTTCGAGCTGTCAAAGTCGGAGCGTGCTCGCCAGCTCATCACGCTGCCCGGCCTCGGGGTCTCCAAACCGTCCGAGCTCATGAGCCAAATGCTCACGCTCTTGGGTGCTGAAGCGGAATGTTTCCTCTTCTGGGAGCCTTTCCTCTATCAACTGCCTGAACAGGTTCAGGCTGCCCTAGCCAGTTCCGACATTACAGACTGCGCCAAGCTTGCGGCCGAAGCCGATAAGATTTTCACGGTTACCCAGCAGTGCTGCGCGGCCACGAGGTGCCCACCCCCCACAGACATGGTCCCGGCTTCTCCTACAGCGGGCTGGTGCTCCTACCACACCCGTTTTGGTGCGAAAGCACGATGCTGCCATTCCCCCTGCAGTTTTTCGACCAAAAAAAACCCAAGAAAGAGCAGGCGGCGTCCCTGGCGACAGATGACCAAGTCTAACGGGCGTTCCGCGGTGGCGATGGCCGTCGGTTCTACGGGGAAACTCCTCTATATCACCGATTCCCTCTCGGGCCGCCGTTTTCTTTGTGACACCGGGGCACAGTGTAGCATTCTACCTGCGTCGAAGCTTGACATGCAGACTGGGAACCTCGGTTTTTCCCTCGTAGCGGCTAATGGCGCAGCTATTCGAACGTTCCAAAAGTGGCGGGTCGAAGTCTGTTTCGGCGGTTAGCGCTTCTTTTCGGAATTCGTTACAGCCACAGTCTCACAGGCTATCCTAGGGGCAGATTTTCTGTGTGCCAACAGCCTACTAGTCGATGTCCGGCACCGTCGGCTGATCAACGCGGCCACCTTCCACTCGATTCCGTGCTTCCACGGTACCTCCGTGGCGCGCTCCATTGCCTGTGCTTTCCCTCCTCCAGATGACTTCACGTGGCTCCTCGGGGAGTTTCCAGAGCTGACAAGGCCCACCTTCTCCTCTTCGGCGACGAAACATGGTGTTGAACATCACATCACCACTACTGGTTCCCCGGTTTATGCGCGGGCTAGAAGGCTCGAACTCGGCAAGCTCGCAGCTGCGAAGGCAGAGTTCGCCACGATGGAGTGGCTCGGGATCATTAGGCGATCGAAGAGTCCCTGGTCCTCGCCTCTCCACATCATGCCGAAACCAGGCGGCGGCTGGCGGCCATGCGGTGACTACCGACACCTCAACGACGCCACCACTCCGGATCGGTACCCGATCCCGCATATCCAGGACTTCTCGGCCCACTTAGCGGGAAATTCTATCTTCTCTAAAGTCGACCTCGTCCGTGGATATCACCAGGTTCCAGTGCACCCACAAGACGTCCCGAAAACCGCAGTCATCACCCCTTTTGGCCTCTTTGAGTTCCTGCGGATGCCGTTTGGCTTAAAGAACGCAGCACAGGCATTCCAGCGTTTAATGGACTCCGTTCTTCGAGACCCGCATTTCATTTTCGTCTATCTTGATGACATATTCATCGCCAGTGCCAGCAAGGAGGAGCACATCTCCCATTTGCGTTCCCTCTTTACGCGCCTCAGCCAACACGATTTAATCATCAACCCGGCAAAGTGCCAGTTCGGCCTGCAACAAATCGACTTCCTGGGACATCGCATAACATTGGACGGCGCCGTCCCTTTGTTGACGAAGGTTGAGGCGGTTACTTCTTTCCCGCGGCCGTCGACAGTCAAGGCCTTGCAGGAGTTCCTGGGGATGGTCAACTTCTACCACCGTTTCGTCCCCAAGGCGGCTCAACTCATGCAACTGTTGTTCGGGGCCCTCAAGGGCAAGTCCGGTAAAGATGCAATCAGCTGGACAGCTGAGATGGCCCAGGCATTCGGCGACACCAAGAAAGCTTTGGCCAACGCAACCATGCTGGCGCACCCACTTCCAGGTGCTACTATCGCCCTTACCACCAACGCGTCAGATAATGCCATCGGTGCAGTGCAAGAACAGTGGGTCAACGGCATGTGGCAACCGCTGGCGTTTTTCAGCCGTCAATTACGAAAGAGTGAAAAAAAGTACAGCACCTTCGATAGGGAGCTGCTGGCCCTTTTTCTCGCCATTCGCCATTTCCGGTTTTTATTGGAGGGGCGCCCCTTCACGGCTTTTGTCGACCACAAACCCCTTACGTTCGCCATGGCCAAGACCGCCAAACCGTGGTCCGCTCGTCAACAACGTCACTTGATGTTAATTTCCGAATTTACCACGGACATTCAATATGTGTCTGGTAAGGGCAACCTGGTGGCAGATTGCCTCTCCCATGCGATGGTCCACGCGGTGCACCTGGGAATCGACTACGCTCTCATGGCGGCAGATCAGGCCTCGGACTCGGAGGTCCAATCATATAGAACCGTTCCCTCTAGCTTCCAAGCGACCGACATCATCTTCCAGGCCACAGGTGCCACGCTCCTTTGCGACGTTTCCATGGGAGTTCCTCGACCTATCTGTAATGTATGTACCTTTAAGGGGGGAACTACTTTCTACAGCTCCTGTATACTGTAGTACCGGCAGTGACCACACCTGTATATAATGCTGAGTAATAATCTGTTGTTTCAGTTGCAGTTTGAACCACGTTGAGTAAACACCTGTTGTACCGTTCTCTGCAGTCCTTTTCTTATTATTACACGGACATAACAGTGGCGACGAGCAAGTTCGAACCTACCTGCAACTCTGCATCACCTCCCAGGGATTCGCTCCTGGAGAACAGTGGAAGAAGGTCGAGTCCAGAAGCACGGGCGTCGACCATGGGCAACCGCCCAGTCATCCAGCGGAGATTTGAGCATCGCAGGGGAGGCTGTCGAGAGCCAGGCTTGGCTTTCCAGTCACGGTGGTCCAGCGAAATGGGCTGGCAACAGGTAATGCGCAGACCCTTCCCGGACAGCGACGGGCTAGAGCCTGACCAAGCGGCACAGAAAAAGGCCAAGCAGCGTCGACGGGGGAGAGAGAGAGGGCAGAGCGCACAGGGCGCAGCCAGTGTTCAGGACTGAGCGGCGTCAACGGGGGAGAGAGGCGAGAGGGAGCAGAGCGCAGCCGGTGGTCAAGGGCCGAGCAGCGTCAACGGGGGAGAGAGGCGTGCAGGAAAACACGAGGCGCTGCCATTGCCACGAGGACCGCAGAGAGCGGCGTTGGCAGCAGCGCAGGAGCAGCGCAGGAGCAGCGCAAGAAACCCACAGGGCGTCGCCATTTGCCACGAGGACCGCCGAGAGCGGCGTTAGCAGCAGCGCGGGAGACGCCATTTTAAGCTGCAGCGGGGAAGAAAGGAAAGCGCGGGAGATGCCATTTTAAGCCAGTCTAATCACACCCAAAAATGCCGAAGAGTGGCAGCATCACAGCGTTCGACAATGAAGTCGAAGATTGGACGACATATGTCGAACGCATAGAAGTATACTGCAAGGCGAATGAAGTGCCAGATGACAAGAAAGCGCTGGTATTGTTGAATTCAATGGGTGCAAAAACATATGGCTTACTACGAAACCTCGTAACCCCAGAGAAGCCAGTAGAAAAGGATTTTGAAAACATAGTGTCAATCCTACAGGACCACTTAAACCCCACACCGCTGCTGATAGCAGAAAGATTTAAGTTTCACAAAAGGAACCAGCATAAAGATGAAAGTAATGCTGAGTATTTAACGGAACTGCGCAAGCTATCGAAACACTGCCAGTTTGGAACGGGACTAGCAGATACTTTAAGGGACAAGTTTGTGTGTGGGCTTCAAAGTGAAGGAACCCAGAAATGGCTTTTATCAGAAAAGGATCTTACGCTGGACAAGGCTTTCAGCATTGCAGTATCACATGAAGCAGCAGCATGGGGCGCTGCAGAGATACAACGGAGACCGCAAGAATATGGCACAAATGAAATGTCATACGGAACAGTGAAGTGCTATCACTGCGGCAGAACAACACACGACCATAATGACTGCTGGTTCAAGGACAAAGTGTGCAGACAGTGTGGAAAAGTAGGACACATAGCAAGAGTGGTTAGCACTGTTGCCTCACAGCGCCAGGGACCCGGGTTCGAATCCGGCCTCGGGCAACTGTCTGTGTGGAGTTTGCACATTCTCCCCGTGTTTGCGTGGGTTTCCTCCGGGTGCTCCGGTTTCCTCCCACAGTCCAAAGATGTGCGAGTTAGGGTGATTGGCTATGATAAATTGACCCTTAGTGTTAGGGGGATTAAATACGTGGGGTTACAGGGGATAGGGTGGGATATGTGTTGGTGTAGGGGTTACGGGGATCGGGCGGGATATGTGTCGGTGCAGGCTCGATGGGCCGAAATGGCCTCTATCTGCACTGTGGGGTTTCTGTGATTTCTGTGAAGAGTCTGCAGGTTGGGAAAGAAAACCAGCAGCAAGAAATCTCCACAGGAGAAGTACAAGAAGGTACATAAGGTGACGGAGAGTAGTTCAGATGAACAGAAGAGTGATACAGACTCCGGAAGCAAGGAGCTGGGTTGTCTGAAACTACATAATGTGATCAAAACGGAGGATCACCAAACTATCTGGGTCACGCTCAAGATAGCAGGAGTCCAAGTGAAAATGGAATTGGACACAGGATCAGCCCTAACAGTCATAAACCGAAGGGACTACAAGCGGCTATTCTCACATATATCCTTGAGAGATACAAAGATTGTCTTGAAGATGTACACGGGGCAAAAAGTCTACCCCAAAGGAAAAATAAGGGTGAACGTTATATATAACGGCAAGGAAACACCAAAAATGGACCGATATGTATTGCCAGATGGAGGACCACCACTACTAGGATGTGAATGGATCCGGAAGATACAGCTAGATTGGCATTCCATACAAGCACTGACTGTAGATGCCAAAAAGGATGACGACGTCACACCTGGACGACTGTCAAAAATGCTAACTGATGCACAAGAAGTGTTCCAGCAGGGACTCGGCACTAAAAGGCATAACAGTGATGATCAAAATAGAGGAAAATGCAAGCCCAAAGTTTTTTAAGGCCAGACCGGTACCTTGTGCGATCCGCCCAGCCGTCGAAGCAGAGCTGGAAGGTTTGGAACATTCAGGAGTACTGTCCAAAGTGGACTGGAGCGAGTGGGCTACACCCATCGTTCCTGTAATGAAGAGGTCGTTGAGTAATACACCTGGGGAACCAAAGAAGGTTCGCATCTGTGGGGACTTTAAGGTGACAGTGAGCCCAGTCCTTCACACAGTACAATATCCGCTTCCGCGGATTGAAGATATTTTCGCCTCGCTATCTGGAGGGAAACGCTTCACTAAGATTGATCTGGCCCAGGCGTACCTGCAAATGGAGCTAGAAGAAGCCTCGAAACAGTACCTCACGATCAACACTCATAAAGGTCTCTACCAATACAACCGGCTGGTGTTCGGGGTAGCATCAGCTCCGGCTATTTGGCAAAGGGCAATGGATCAAGTCCTGCAAGGGATTCCAGGGACCCAGTGTTATTTGGACGACATCCTGGTCACGGGCGAAAATGACAGTGATCACCTCGCCAACCTGGAGCAGGTGCTCACTAGATTGAAGGAATATGGGCTCCGAGCTAATCGCCACAAATGCAAGTTTTTCCAGAAGCAGATCTCGTATTGTGGCCACGTTATTGATAAAGAGGGGTTACTTAAGTCCCCTGAAAAGATTGAGGCAGTAGTCAAGGCTCCAGCACCGGAAAATGTTTCACAACTGAGGTCGTTCCTCGGGCTGGTGAACTACTACCATAAGTTCTTGCCGAATTTGTCTACCATACTACACCCACTGAACACCCTACTGTAAACCGGGGTACCATGGAAGTGGAGTGATGAATGTAAACGAGCTTTCCAGAAGAGCAAAGCATTGATCACATCAAAAGAGGTGTTTGCTCATTTCAACCCAGCACTACCAATTCGGTTGGCGTGTGATGCATCACCCTATGGCATTGGAGCGGTGCTGTCACACAAATTCCCGGACGGCTCGAAGAGGCCAGTAGCCTTTGCGTCTCGGTCACTAACCTCAGCCGAGCATAACTACGCCCAGATTGACAGGGAGGCCCTCAGCCTAGTGTGGGGAGTGAAAAAGTTCAACCACTATCTGCACGGGCAAAAGTTCACCTTGCTGACTGACCACCAACCACTTGTCTCCATCTTTAATCCAAAGAAGGGCGTTCCGGTGATGACTGCACAACGGCTACAAAGATGGTCCCTTTTTCTAGGGGCGCACCAATATGAAATAGAGTATAAGGGCACGAAACAGCATGGAAACGCTGATGGGCTATCACGCCTGCCACTGCCTACTGCGGAGGAAGCACCAGCAGTGGACCCTGTCTAAATATTTCATTCGACTATAATTAAATGCTTGCCAGTAACTAACGCTGGTATAGAGAAGAAGACCCGAAATGACCCGACACTATCTCGGGTATATGATTTGACGGTGAAGGGATGGCCAGCACATGGTGACTCACTGTTGCCAGCATTCTCATCCAGAAGAGAACAGCTGTCAGTATGCCAGGGGACCTTGATGTGTGGATCCCGAGTGGTAATTCCACCCAAGTTAAGGGAGAGAGTGCTCAATGAGCTTCACGAAGGTCATCTGGGAGGGGTGAAAATGAAAAGCCTTGCTAGCGCTTATGTGTGGTGGCCGGGGATCGATCAGCAAATCGAGGACCTGACAAAGAGCTGCTCAGGATGCCAGAAGGTCCAAAATGCACCACCACATGCCCCTCTACACCCATGGGAGTGGCCCTCATCTCCATGGCAACGGGTGCATATTGATTTTGCTGGTCCATTCATGGACTCAATGTTTTTAATAGCCGTGGATGCGCACTCGAAATGGCCTGAGGTGATCAAAATGTCCTCCACCACCACGGAGAAAACTATTGCAGTCCTACGGACCATTTTTGCCAGGAACGGCTTGCCAGAGCAGATTTGCTCTGATAACAGACCACAGTTTGTGTCCGAAGAGTTTCGAAGATTTATGAAAAGGAATGGGGTAAGGCATTACACATCTGCCCCGTATCATCCAGCCACAAATGGATTGGCTGAGAGGTTCGTACAAACCTTTAAAAAAGCAGTAAAGGCCATGTGCGATGACGACATTCCACTGCAGCACAAGGTGGACAATTTCCTGTTAGCCTACAGAAATGCGACACAAGCAGTCACCAACCAAGCCCCGGCCATGATGTTCTTTAACCGAAGGTTGAGATCTCGTCTGGATTTGCTCAGACCAAATGTATGAAGAGATGTTGAGAGTAAGCAATTCCAGCACATCAATGAGAAGCCGACAAGGAGCTTCAATGTAGGGAATCCAGTTTGGCCCGCGACTACCGAACAGAGAAATGGCAACCAGGAACGGTATGCACACGGCAGGGGCCACTAATGTACACAGTGGACGTTGGGGAGAGCATCGTGAGACGCCATGCTGACCAGATCCTAGAGTCACAGGAATGAGTCAACCCCATGCCTCGCCCATACGTACCTGGTGATGAACCCGACGTACAGGTAGCATCTACTCCAGAAACAGTAGCATCGGAAGCTGATGAACCAACCGACGACAGGGGGCCAGAATCGCCTCCGCACCAAGAGCAAGACATTCAGGAAAGGCGCTATCCAGAAAGGATCAGGAAGCCTCCCCAAAGACTGAATTTATAAATCGACTATTTTCAGCTAATGTTGCATGTTAAAAGTGTTAATTGTAATTAATTTGATATTTAATTGTTAAATGAGTGTTATGGTACTGTTAATCTAAAAGGGGAGGAATTGTAATGTATGTACCTTTAAGGGGGGAACTACTTTCTACAGCTCATGTATACTGTAGTACCGGCAGTGACCACACCTGTATATAATGCTGAGTAGTAATCTGTTGTTTTAGTTGCAGTTTGAACCACGTTGAGTAAACACC
Organism: Somniosus microcephalus; assembly: GCF_052327205.1. NCBI lineage: Eukaryota > Metazoa > Chordata > Chondrichthyes > Squaliformes > Somniosidae > Somniosus > Somniosus microcephalus. The sequence goes on along the minus strand of NC_140998.1, from coordinate 28,357,774 downwards.
TGTTGTACCGTTCTCTGCAGTCCTTTTCTTATTGGGCCAGAAATTCCAGGCCAGAAGCGTGAGTACGGTCGGGTTACTCACGCACCTGGCCGTTGGAAATGCCGGCGTTCAGCAGGAACAGCGCATGCGGGGAACGCCGGCATTTCCATACCCGAGGTCTATTCACAGCGCGTGCGACTGCACAGGCAGCGCTTGCGCAGTGAACTTTGTAGATTTCACTGATGGATTCAGTGAGGGTAAGTCCCTAGAACTTACACGTGAAAAAAGCAAGTGTAAAGTTGTTCATTGGCTGGGGAAGGAGATATATTTTATGGAGGAGCTTATGAAATGCAATATTTAGGTTTGGGAAAGGGAGGGAAGTTATTTTAAGAAATTTTAAGTAAGTTTTAAACTTTAATTTTTTTTTTAAACGGGTTTTCAGAACGGTAGGTAGAAGGAGCAATTGTGGCTGTGTGAATGGAATGTGAGAATGAGTTATGTATGTATGTCCACATATATTCCTTTACGTATATGTATGTATGTTTTATATTCCTTTACTAATGTGTATGAATGTATATTTTTAATTATGATTTTCCAATAAGTTACTTTCTCTGAAAGTCATAATTAAATAATACATTCATACACATAAGTAAAGGAATATATACATAACACGCAAAGGAATATATACAGACATACATACTTTCAGAAGCTCCACGATAAGAAATATCTTCCTCCGCAGCCTCTGGAGCAACTGTACCCATGCTTTTTTCATGTGTAAGTTGTAATGACTGGACCTCACTGAAAGCATTAATGAAAGCGGCGAATTATACTGCGCACGCGCTGCCTGTGCAGTCGCACGCGTTCTGCCTCTGAACCCCTTCGTTCAGAGGACAGGAAATGCCGGTTTTCCCCACATGCACTGTGCATGCTGAAAACCGGCATTTCATCCGGCCAGATGCGTAAGTACCCCGACCGTACTCGCGCATTTGGAAGGGAATTACTGGGCCAACATTTTACATGTCAATAAAATAAAAAATTTAACAATTGCACGACTTGCCCCCTCGCATCTGCGACTGAGGGTCCAAGGAGGTGCATTGCGCAAGAGGTCATCATCGTACGTATCCTCACACTGTTCCCTTTGGGGAACTGTATGAAGTGGTGGAAGGATTTATGGCCGTGATTAACACTCATTCCGTGACCGTAACCATCTCTGAACCAGCCATTAGGGTGGTTAGTCCTATGGCAGGAGGGTTTTACGGGCTCCCACAACCCATCTGAGGGGGGGGGGGGGGGCCACCAACACCCACGGACGCAAGTATCCCGCTGGATGTCCACCCAGAATTTAAAGTTGGAGCTCTGACTCCACTTGCCGGGACTGTCTGGAGTGGGGTTCAAAACACTACTCCTTCTGGCCCAGCGGCGGGGATGCTTACTGCTACACAAAAGGCCCACTCCGCACAAAAGGTGACACCCATACGTTTCCTGCGCCTTTTCCCTCCCCGTGACTGGAGCCCTATGCTGCCATTTCACGTTGCTAATTGGATTGGGCCTTTGTCATAGCGGTAGGATCCCTGCCGCTGGGCCAGATCAGGGTAGGGTTTCGAACCCCGCTCCAGACAGTCCCGGCAAGTGGAGTCGGAGCTCCGGCTCTAAATTCTGGGTTGACATCCAGTGGGATATTTGCGTCCGTGGGTGTGGGTGGCCCCCCCTCCTTGTATAGCTTGTGGGAGCCCATAAAACCCTCCCGCCATAGGACTAACCGCCCTAATGGCTGGTTCAAAGATGGTTACGGTCACGGAATGAGCGTTAATCATGGCCATAAATCCTTCCACCACTTCATACAGTTCCCCAAAGGGAACAGTGTGAAGACACGTATGACGACGACATTGCTAAATAAATAAATGGAATTAAAAAAATTCTTTTAGGGCTTTTAAAAGTCTTTAAATTGCTTTAATTCTGTTTAAAACTACTTCAGATTACTCAAAATAATGTAAACATTTTAAAAAGTTTATAAAAGTTACCAAAATCTTCAAAAAACTTCCAAAAACCTATTTAAACTGCTGCTTTGCATGTAAAAATCCTTAGCAGCTTGACAGAAACATTGGGGGCGTGTCCAGTGAAACTGAGACCTCAAGGGGCGTGTCTCACTTACACTGCACGCTCCTGGCTTCGCGCTGGCTGCACTCCTGGGCGGCGTGACGTCATACGCTGCCCGGGAATGTGCTTTCTATTTCTGCAAGTTCAGGCGTCCCAGAAGCTGATCGGCACGAGCGCGGGGTAAGTGCAAATACGGGGCTTGCACGCGCTGCAAGCCCCGTTCTGGAATTTCTGGGCCATTATTACACGGACGTAACACTATCGTGCCAGTCGCATGGCGCCGGAAGATTTTTGATGCCATACACGGGTTGTCACACCCGGGGATGAAGGCTTCGCAACGGCTTATGTCGGCCAAGTTCGTCTGGAAAGATATGCACATCAATGTCCGCGACTGGGCTAATACCTCCGTCGTATGCCAGAAGGCCAAAGTCCAGCGTCATGTCAAGGCTCCAGTGGCTGCGTTCACTGTTCCGGAGCGTCGTTTCGACCACGTGCATGTGGACCTCGTGGGCCCGCTTCCGCCTTCTCAGGGTTATACTCATCTCCTCACCATAGTGGACTGCACCACTAGGTGGCCAGAGGCAATTCCTTTGGTTTCCACCACTTCGGCAGATGTTGCTAGAGCTTTCATCTCCTGTTGGGTTGCCCGTTTTGGGGTACCAGCGGACATCTCTTCTGACTGCGGGCCACAATTTTCCTCGGATCTTTGGAACGCTGTGGCTCAGGGGCTCGGTACCAAGCTTCATCGCACCACCGCCTATCATCCGCAGGCAAACGGCCTTTGCGAGCGATTCCACAGGTCGCTTAAAGCCTCTCTGCGGGCCAGTCTTCAAGGCGCAGGATGGGTGGACAGACTCCCATGGGTCCTGTTGGGTCTTCGTACGGCGCCCAAAGACGACCTACAATCGTCTTTGGCTGAACTCGTCTATGGCCAGCCACACCGTGTACCAGGAGATTTCCTCCCTTCTCCCACAGAGCCATGGTCCGCCTCCCGGCAACTCGTTCACCACCAAGAAGCGGCCAGATGCTTTGCTCCGATACCTACGTCCAATCACGGTTTGCAGAACTCCTACGTGCCACCGGGACTGAAGTATGTGGAGTATGTCTTCATCCGCCACGATGCTCACCGGGATCTGCTCAAGGCCCGTTACACTGGTCCTTTCCACGTCATCAAACCAGGAGACAAATCCTTTTCGGTCGACGTCGGAGGGAAGCCGGATCACATCTCGGTGGACCGCTTGAAGCTGGCTCACCTGGACCTGGACCACCCTGTTGTAGTCACTCAACCACCCAAACGTGGCCGACTGCCCGCTGCCGCCGCACCAGATCAACGAAAGCCGCTTGCCAACTCGACCGCGCTCGCCGCGCCTGCTCAGCTGCAACCGACTGCCAACTCGACCACCGGTCGTCAACTTCCTCTACCAGGGTATCGAAGTCGATCAGATAGGCTCATCAGGCCTCCTCCTTGCCTCACCTTTTCTGTTAAAGACAATTCTGGGGGGGCGCATGTGGCGGAGCCACCAAAGGACTCAGAGCGGTTGTACATAATTCCTTTAACAGCAATGTAGTTACTGTCTGTGCCTGTACCTTTAATTACACTGTTTGACTGTACAATGTCTAGTTACCTTTACAGCACGGTTTCAACGTGATGACGTCATGCCGTTAGTCACGTGATGCCCCAATGGCGGGAAGAACGTGATGATGTCATGATGTCAGTCTTCTACCAGAGGATGAGTCCTCGTGGAGCCCTCAAGGAGAGTAGACCTGTTATTGATGTGTTCTAGCAGTTTCCAGTTTAAACTCGTTTTGTTTCATTGAAGTTCATTATTTTAATTGCCTGAGTTGAACTCAGTCTTTTTGATAGGAACCTCCGTTCCTACAAAGCACCCTTTCATAGAATGGCTCATAACATTTTGCCAGCTGTGGTAAACACATGTCAGACATAGCTTGTTACAATGTACGGATTACACAATTAACAGACCGACCTATCTGGCTGAAATAACAACAGAAAATGCTGGAAAAACTCAGCAGGCCAGGCAACATCCGTGGAGAGAGAAATAGAGTCAACATTGTAGGATTCGCAAAATTGAACATTGTCCTATAAGGGTCTATTGGCAGAAAAGGCCTTAATTTTAAAGACTGTTTTAAAAGAAGCCCAGGAAAAGGGGCACACAAAATGGCCGCCAGACCCCGTGACCAGCTTTTTGGGACATTTTTAAATGGTTCCTGCAGTCCACAGACAGCTTTTGTAGATTCAGCCCACAGTAAGTTCTGGAATGCAATTTCAGAGAATGCGAAACCAGACAGAACCCCATATATATAGATTGGATGCAGATCCAATCAGATCGGCCTGTAGATAAAGGCCATCAAAATGTTTACCCAGACAAAGAGAAACAGCTTCAAGTTCAAAGGGGGACATCAAGACCCATTAAAGACAATACAAGGTCATTCCAGACCAGCGATGGCAGTTACCGGCCATCCCGAAAATACTTTAAACACAATGACTACCCCTCTGTGCTACAAGCCCGCCAAAATTTAAACAAAGACTAACCTTGATATGGTGGGAGATAAGGGCCTCCATGAGAAGTATAACTGGAGACCTGGGGTAGCCATTGGGGAGAGAGCATTGTAGAGATCATTTTCGAGAGATTGTTCGGGGGTCCGAAGAAGGTGCAGTTCGGTTAGGAGTTCAGGTTCGGTAGAGAGACCGTTCAGACTCGGAAGAAGAAGACGATTCGGTAGACGATTGGGATCGGAGACATTTTGAAGACTCAGAGTAGCCATTGGTGGTTTAGGTTGAGTCAGCGTCCAGACCCGGGGTAGCTATCGGGAGATCATCGACAAACCCCGGGCCATTGAGGAGACGAGAAGACGACGACCCTCCATGAGCAAACCTTATGAATATGGTCAAACAGATGGGCTCTCTCCGCGCCGACGTCCAGGCCTGCTAACATCCAGCCTGTCCGTGTCCATTACCTCGAGGGAGAAAAGAGTGTGTCGCAGCCCACTGCGTTCCGCTGACCACGTGGAGACAGGACGCCTGAGAGGACCAAAACGCAGACTTCAAAAACCTCTATTTTCTAACTGGGACTGGTGAGCATGTTTCTGGCCCCTCATAATCTAATCTAGCTAGGTTTAGGGGTGGACATTTTAGGGGATAATTAACAATGAGTTGTTGTCCCTCGATGTTCCGTGTGTTTCCCTATTTCATGGTGAACCTTGTAAAGTATAATATGCCTGTGGATATATTGGTTAGTACTGTATTATGATTTGTTTTTCCCTCCCATGTACCTTATTGGCTTACATTCAATTTTTCTTTATGCAATAAAATTTCACTTCATTTCATTAAACTTGGTCTACAGAATATTCTCTGCATTGTAGTTCCTGCCTCAAAGTCCAGTGTACAGAACCTAAGGGGTGAGTGGGTCGAACCACTCGGTAAATTACTGTGCAAAAGAGAGAGGTCTCACCAGAGAGAGAGACCTAGCAAAAACCCCTTACAACGTTTCAGGTCGATACCCTTCGTCAGAACTGAAAAAAGACAGGAAATGAAACAGGTTAAAAGGCCAGTTTGGGGGCTGGGAAATGGGGATGAAAGAACAAAAGAGCACTTTACAGCCTTTCGGACTCAATATCGAGTTCAACAATTTCAGATCATAACCTCGGCCCCTATTACATTTTTACATATATTTTTTATCCACACCTTTGTTTTGTACTCTTCCCCCTTTTTTTCTCTCCCACATGGCAGCTGTCTCTCATTCTGTCAGCGCAGAATGTAGAGCTGTCTTTTTCTCTTTACTAGTCCTATCACCATCTCGTCTCATTTTGAATACCTCTTAATGGGCTAAAAATTCGGTATCGCCGCGCCAGGTCTTTAGTGCCCGAAATTTTGCGCTCGCCCGGATTCCCGTAGCGCCCGCCTGAAATTCAGTCGTGCCGCCCCAAGACGGAGGCGGGCGCTATTGCAGGGTTTGGCCGCCTCGTTTGGGGCGATGAAAGTCAGTTTCAGGCGTCCAGCTGCCGCTGCGGCACCCGATGCGGTGCGGCAGGCTGGGGTACTGCAGGCCTCCTCCTTCTCTTAAGGAGGAGCTGCCTGCAGCCATGAGATCGCCGCTGGATTCCCCCGGCAAATGAGCCCGGCACCACGGAGAAGTGCCGGGCTCGCGGGAGTCAGACACCAATGCCGCGGGGGGGTGGTGCAGGAGTCCGGGGAGGGAGGTGCGGCCAGGCGGCCGCCGGGAAAGCGGCCGGCCGCCCCTCCACCTTTATGCGCCGGCCTCTCGGAGCTGCAAGGCACCATTTTTCAAATGCTGTTTGCGGCCGCTACGGGCGAGGCGGCCGCAACTGAATTTGGCCATCGGCACGGAATAGCATTGGAACCGGGGCGCTGCGCACACCGATGACGTCATCGGTGCCGGCGCAGCGCTACCGGCTAACGCCGATGTTAGGGACCAACTGAATTTCGGGCGCTAAAAAACTTCCGGCGCAAACCACTCTATAGCCAATAAGTGGGCGCAAACGCGACTGAATTTCTAGGCCAATGTCTCTTCACTTCTCTTTTGTTCTTTAATCCCGATTTCCCAGCCCGCAAACTGGCCTTTTAATCTGTTTTATTTCCTGTGTTTTTTCAGTCCTGACGAAGGGTTTCGACCTGAAACGTTGACTCTAATTCTCTCTCCACCGATGTTGCCTGGCCTGCTGAGTTTTTCCAGCATTTTCTGTTATTATTTCGGATTTTCAGCATCCGCAGTATTTTGCTATCGATCTATCTGTCTGAACTGTCTCAGATAGGGGAATGAGCAAAGGCAAGCTATTCCCCACAAGGTGAAAGGAGGGGAAAAAATCAGTGGGTCCAACAGTTTAAGCTGCTTTTGGGCACCTCTGAGAGGATTGAGCAAGAGCTGCATTAATAAAAGATTTGGACAAGGCACTGGCTGGCTCACTTGACTGGAGATGGTGGGCAGGGGAAGAAGAGGAAATTAAAAAACAATTCATATAAAACAATGGTGAGATAGAAAGCAAAACATTACAAGCGCTGGAAATGCCCAGCTGGTCTGTCAGCATCAACTAAGAAAGAAAACACAAGTCAACTGGGTTTGAGAAAGGTTTGCATATGAAAAATTAATCTTTCTTTATTCTTTACAGTCCTGCATAGTATTTGCAGCTTTTTCTAAAAAAAATAGGTAGCTGGTATCAGGAAAATTTTGCACATTACAGCAGGGAAGTGCAGCTAGTCCCTCGAGGACAGCAGGAGCCACTAAAGTTTGGAGACGGCTACTTGCTTTGAGTTGCTGGGAAGGCAGTTTAATCTAATCTGAAATAAAAACAGAAAATGCTGGAGATACTCAGCAGGTCAGGCAGCATCTGTGAAGAGAGAAACAGAGTTAACGTTTCAGGTCGATGACCTTTCGTCAGAACTGGAAAAAAGCAGGAAATGGAACAAATTTTTAAGCAAGTGTAGTGGCTGGGAAAGGGGGGAGGGGATGAAAGAACAAAAGGGAAGGTCTGTGATAGGATAGAAGGCAGGAGAAGTTAAGAGACATTATTCAAGGCAAAAGGAGATGGTAATGGGACAGGTTAAGAAACAAAGGATGGCTCTAGATGAAGTGTAAATTGCGCTGGCAGAATGAAAGACAGCTGCCATGTCGGGGAGAAGAACAGAAGGCACAATACATATAATAGGGGCCAGGTTATGATCTGAAATTGTTGAACTCTATGTTGAGTCCAGAAGGCTGTAAAGTGCCTAATCGAAAGATGAGGTGCTGTTCCTCGCGCTTACGCTGAGCTTCCGTGGAACAATGCAAGAGGCCGAGGACGGTGAGGTCTGAGTGGGAATGGAGCGGTGAATTAAAGTGACAGGCGACTGGCAGCTCGGGGTCCCCCTTATGGACTGAATGGAGGTGTTCCACAAAGCGGTTATTATTAATCTAATCTGACTCGCTTTGTTGTGTTAATATGTGCAGATCACATCACCATCCTTAGACTCAGATAAAACGCTGGGGTTAATGCTATTTGTGCAATGCAAAAGCCTGGGGCGCTGACTGGGACTTGGCTACTCAGTTGATAAAGGTTTGTGTGTTGTCCAATGGACAAGGTCCGTATTTAAACACTCTCAGGTTTAATTTCCTCTGTGTGCTATTTTAACGCAGTCCTTAACTTATTTAATTAAAATGGTTAATAAGGATGCTAAAACAGGGAGTTGACGTGGATGCATTCACAAGTGCCACTAAATATAGTACACAAAGGAAATTAAATCCCTTGGGTTTAGTTAGTTACATTAAATGTTGGATGGAGCGTTCTGTGGTGAATCACGCAGACATGGTTTTGTTGGTGTTGAGTGGGAACTGTTAACCAGAGAATAACCACCCTCATATCCTTATTTATAACTTCTTTTTAACAGCTTGGACAGATTTGCAAAACAACAGTGGCACTTCTTTATTAGCATATAAAGTAATTTTTGGGGAGCAAACTCACTTTATGGATTTCATCCATGTGATAAAGGGTTAGTAATGACCGTAAGAAAGGTCCTGGGAAACCCAATTCCAACTGGATGTAAATTGAACAGAGTTCTTGTAAATGGAATGAGTCATTTGATGTCTGTTATCCTGATGTGAATGAAGATGCGGCACAATGATGCCAGATTCAGAGCCTATTCATGCAGCAGTCAGCACCAGGACCTTCTGCTACAACTCTGCCATGTCTAGGCCAGCATCTCTGACAACGTAGCACTCCCTCAGATTGGGACATGCAGCAGCCAGCACCAGGACCTTCTGCTACAACTCTGCCATGTCTAGGCCAGCACCTCTGACAACGTAGCACTCCCTCAGATTGGGACTGAAGGGTCAGCCTAGAATACGTGCTCAAGTCCTGTAGTGAAATCTGTGCCACTGTGGCCATTGTTCGATTGTACCTATGATAGAAGGGTGGCATCGTGCATCAGACTGCCAGCCTGCCGTGTCTTGGGCTGGATGTCGCCACTGCTTTTCTGCCAGCTGGCTCAAATGCATTATTGGCAATGGCTTGTGAGAAGTCAATATGCTCTGCCCACTTGGCTACAAGGGATGCATGGTCCGATAAAGAAAGAACTTGCATTTAGCACAGCGCATTTCAATTCCTTAGGATCTCCCAAAGTGCTTTAAAGTCAATGAAGTACTTTCAAAGTGTAGTCACTATTGGTTTTTAAGCAAATGTCATAGTCAATCTGAGCATAGCAAGGTCCCACAAATAGCAATAAGATAAATGGCCAGTTAATCTGTTTTGGTGAAGTTGTTTGAGGGATACATTTTGGCCAGGACACTGAGAGAAGTCCCTGCTCTCTTCTTCCAGTAATGCCATAGGATCATCTACATCAGCAGGCAGAGGGAGCTTCAGTTTAATATCTCATGTGAAATACAGAACCTCCAACAGTGCAGCACTGCCTCAGTGAGAAACATAGAAACGTAGAATATAGGAGCAGGAGTAGGCCATTCGGCCCCTCGAGCCTGCTCCACCATTCAATGAGATCATGGCTGATCATCCAAATTCAGTACACTGTTCCTGCCTTCTCCCCATATCCCTTGATCCCTTTAGCCTTAAGAAATATATCTAACTCCTTCTTGAATATATTTAATGAATTGGCCTCAACTGCCTTCTGTGGTAGAGAATTCCACAGGTTCACCACTCTCTGGGTGAAGAAATTCCTCCTCATCTCAGTCCTAAATGGCTTATCCCTTATCCTTAGCTGTGACCCCTGGTTCTGGACACCCCTGCCATCAGGAACATCCTTCCTGCATCAAGTCTGTCTAGTCCAGTAAAGCTACTGTGTGCTCCAGTCCTGCTGTGAGGTGAGATTTCACAAACCTCTGACTTAGAAGTGCCTACCAATGAGCCATGTTGGCACTACTGACTACTAAGAAAGAAAAACTTGCATTTATATAGCACCTTTCACAACCACCGAATATCTCAAAGCAGTTTACAACCAATGAAGTACTTTTTAGAGTGTAGTCACTGTTGTAATGTGAGAAACGTGGCAGCCAATTTGCACTCAGCAAGCATCCACAAATAGCAATATGATAATGACCAGATCATCTGTTTTTGTTATGTTGAATGAGGAATAAATATTGGCCAGGACACCGGGGATAGCTCCCCTGCTCTTTTTCAAAATAGTGTCATGAGAACCTTTACGTCCACCTGAGAGAGCAGACCCACCTCCGACAGTGCAGCACTCCCTCAGTACTGCACTGGAGTGTCAGCCTAGCTTTATGTGCTTAAATCTTTGGAGTGGGACTTGACTCCACAACCTTCTGACCCATAGGCATGTGTGCTACCCACTGAGCCACGGCTGACACTGAAGGAAGATAAACTAGAATGAGTTGGAGTGTAAACCATCTGTTCTACTGACTTTCGGCTACTGTACATCCTTTACTCCACCATCAGTGGCAGACTCTTCAGCTATCGTGCCCCGCATTCTGGAACTAACTCCTTAAACCCCTTTGCCTTGCCCCTTCTCTCGCTACCTTCCAAAGTCTCCTCAGAACCTACCTCTTTGACTCACAATTGGGTCTTCACCCCCAACTCTTGGCTCCTGCTCAGCAACCGGTCCTTCTTGTGAAGTGCACATTGGGAGAGTAAGTGAAAGTTGTTGTTAGCAAATTGCCTTGCAAGTCACATATCTCGATGACAGAACCCATTGAAAGAGTAGTACAGAAGGAGATATCCATGGTCACCCTTTGTTAATGTGCTTTATACTTTCAAACCGCATGATCAGAGGCAGTCTATGAATGTGGAGTGCAGCGCTCAATCTCCTGTCCAAATTCATGACAGATATCAGTTTGACTTTGTTGTAGTACTCTTTCCTTTTAGGTAGTTAGCCCCACAACAGGACTTGCACACATATTCTAGATTCTGGATAGCGCCGTGCCCATTGAATGAGTATAAAACAGGTGCCTGAGTGTCTGTGCCGGGAGTGTGCACCTGCCAGTAGGTTAAGACCCTAGGCGTCCAAGGTGCATGCCTGAAACTGATGTTAGACCCTTTGCATATGCACATCGGAGGTCTAACACTTCTTTCAGGCCCCTCTGTGAAATGGACCTGTCTTTTGGATGAGACATTTAACCAATGCTACTTCTGCCCATTTAAGTGGACATAAAAGATTCCATGATATTTTTTCGAAGAGCAAGGAATTCCCCTGCTGCTCTAAGCAGCAGCAATCCTTCAACAAACACCACCAGAAACAGATTATATGGCCATTTATCGAATTCTTTGTTTACGGGACCTTGCTGCCAAGTTTGGCAACGCAACAATAGTGTCAGCTGTGGCTCAGTTGGTAGCAGTCTTGCATCTACTGAGTCTGTAGTTGAAGGTTGTGGGTTCAAGTCCCACTCCAATGAGACTTGAGCACAAAAATCTAGGCAGACACTCCCAGTGCAGTACTGAGGGAATGCTGCACTGTCGGAGGGCTGATCATACGGATGAGACATTAAACCGAGGCCCCATGTGCTGTCTCAGGTGGACACAAAAAATCCCCTGGCACTACTTTGAAGAAAAGCAGTGTCCTGACCAATATTTATCCTTCAATCAACATCACTGAAAAAAAAAGGTGATTTGGTCATTATCACATTGCTGTTTGTGGGAGCTTGCTGTGTGCAAATTGGCTGCCGTGTTTCCTGGATTACAACAGTGACTACACGTCAAAAAAAGTACTTCATTGGCTTTGAAGAACTTTGGGATGTCCTGAAGTTGTGAAAGGCGCTATATCAATGCAATCTTTCTTTTTTTCTTTAATAGTGACTACACTTCAAAAGTAATTCATTGGCTGTGAAGAGTTTTTAAATGTCTTGTGGATGTGAAAGGCATTGTATAAATACAATTGGTTTGGATCATGAGAACACAAGAATTAGGAGCAGGAGTAGGCCATTCGGCCCCTCGAGCCTGCTCTGCCATTCAATAAGATCATGGCTGATCTTCTTCCTCAACTCCACTTTCCTGCCCAATTCCCATATCCCTTGATTCCCTAAGGATCCAAAAATCTATCGATCTCAGCCTTGAATATACTCAATGACTGAGCCTCCACAGCCATCTGGGCTAGAGAATTCCAAAGATTCACAAGCCTTTGAGTGAAGAAATTTCTCCTTATCTCAGTCCTAAATGGCCGACCACTTTTTCTGAGACTGTGACCCCTGGTTCTAGACTCCCCAGCCAGGGGAAACATCCTCTCAGCAGCTACCCTGTCAAACCCATTAAGATTTTATTGGCCCAGAAATTCGGGTCTCCACGGGTGAGTGCGCACAGGGTACTCACCCGTAGGCCCAATGGAAGTGCCGGTTTCCTGCATGCACTGCGCATGCGCGGGAAACTGGCACTTCCGTCCCCCTGAAAGAAGAGAGAGGCTGCGCGTGCGCATCGAACTTCGCCTTTTTTTGCAGGTTTTCCCGGGAGGGTAAGTCTGCAGAAGTTACACATTTAAAAAGCAGGCATAAGGCGTAAGGCCTGCTTTTTACAAGGTAAGTGGTGAATTACTTAAAATTAAAATTAAAACATTTTTTCCACAGGTTTATTATTTTTAAATACTTTAAAATGAGGTAAGTTTATTTTTAGCCCCATTAGAAAATAAAATTATTTTTTTCAAAAATTTAAATTATTGTTTAAAATAGTTATGTCATGTAATTTATAGTTTATTTAAAAAAGTGATGTTTTTTAAAAATGTATTTGAAGATTTAGTGTTGTTTTGGGGCTGTAGTATTTATAAGTTTTGACAGCTCTTCCTGTCAAACTTATGAATGGAGCATTCCCTGCTCCGATTGGCTCCCCATGGCCCACGTGATCCCAGAGGACGCATCGAACTAACTGCGCCCCGGGATACGCAATCACTGCGCGCCGGCAGCTTTACCAGGCCCCGGATCGGAATTCCATGGGGGCCCACAGCACAACGGCCGGCGTGCAAGGTAAGTGCAGGTCAGGGGCTTACACCCGCGGGAAGCCCCCGACCTGAATTTCTGGGCCAATATGTTTCAATGAGATATTATGTCGGAGCACAAAAACATCCACATATAATGACTGCATCACTGCACAGCTGCCTTTAACCAACAATTCTAAAACATTAAGGTCTAAAAATGTGTTTGCCCCCTGAAAACGGGCACGGGGATTGTGATGCGGAGTCAACCTTCACCCGTCCAAAGTAATGCAGGCAGCATGGCTAATTAGAATGATTGTGACGTGCAGCCCAGCGCTGAACATGCTGCTGAGCAGCTGAATGCTTAGCAGGGGCCCCAAGTTCGTGTGAGGCTAGCACCAATTAAAGCTAGTCTGCACTTCTCAAAGCCAGCCTGCACCTCTGAAAGGGAAGGGGCATTCTGGCTGCAGCAGGCGATGCAACTGGCTGGGAAACAGAGTGTGAGCAGGAAGAAGTACAATGGCACAACAGGAGAGAGAGAGCGTGCCCCACATTCTCAGATTCAGCACTGGAGGTGCAGGAGGTGGACAGGAGGAGAGAGGTCCTCTTTACACAGGAGGCCAGGAGGCCCTCCAGGCAAATGCGGAAAAGGCAATGGGAGCAGGTAGTCATTATGGTCAATGCCAGTAATGTAGCCCCGAGGACCTGGATGCAGTGTTGCAAGAAGTTCAGTGACCTCACACGAGTGGTCAAGGTCAGTGAATTCATCTTCAAATGCCATAGCCTTACGACTGAACGACTAGCCGTGCACCAATCGGGAGGTCCCGCGCAGGCTGCTCACCAGCTGCTACCTCTGGACAATACCTCGCATGCGTGGCCGTTGTTTAAAGAGACAGTGCGTGAAAAAAAACTAGAGGGAATATTGCCCTGCACCATGGGGAAGCCTGCTATCCTGGCAAAGCTGCGTGCTCACTCCACCTGCTTCTCTCTGGCAAGAAGAGCCTCAGTGACCTCCCTTATGCAACAATGCACAGCGAACTGGGAGATGTTGGAAATATCACCTGCTCCAGCCTGGAAGGAGCCCGATGCATAAAAGTTCATGGCCACGCTCACCTTGACGGCCACTGGCAATGCCATCCTTGCCCAGCTCTGAGACTGGAGCTCTGCCTACAACAGGTGACATTTTCAGTGAGCACCTCATTAGCAAAGCAGAAACGTTGCATACATACTTTCTTGCTGAGGTTGAGGTAGGAGAATTGCTCCCTGAAGACCCTGGGTGGACATGGCCTCCTGCTGAGAGCCCTTCTCCTTCCCCACCCCCCTCCCCATCCCCTCGCCCCCTTGCCCCCTTGGAGCAGCTTGTCCTCTTCTGTGTGGCCTCTGCTCATTCTCCCCGTCATGCTGCAGGCCAAGGGGGATACAAACTACTGCACCCATGTCTGGGAGCTACTGCTCTGAGCAGAAGCCTTGAAGTGACCTGCTACACCACTCCCTGGACACTTCAGCAACTTCAAATAAGACACCAAACCAGGAAACACCTCTACAAACTCACCAAGAGCCAGTGGAAATCAATCAGCAACTAACCTTTAAGTAGCGATGATGGGGGTCCTCCCTGCTGCTAAACACATATTCATCCATGTGAGGTTAAGAGAGGGCATTAGCTCCAGCGTTGAGGTTGTAAAGGGTAGCGCTGGCGTCTTTACGTCACGATCTGTGTACTCTGCATACTTCCGGCGCACGCTCACAGTGCCGGCGCCAATGAGCTACCCAAAATGGCATCCGGCACAGCCTGCACCAGTAGTGTGCACGCACTCCTCAAATGCCAATTTGGACCTGAATCTGCACTCATAGCGCCAATAAGCCGGGCACTTTGGAGCCGAATTTAGCGGCATAAATAATAAAGTAACAATAGGACGCCGGAGAGTCACCAGTAAACATATAAGCATTTAAGATGCTTATGTGACACTTCAATAGAGAGCTCCTCTTTAAGAATACAGTCCTACATATTGGGCCATAATTTGCTGTAGCAGGGCAACGAATGGCGTTCACCATTAGTTAGACTTTGCCCTTGCCCATTTAATCACCATGATATTTCGAGCCGTAAGTTGCTAAAAGTGCGAGCAGATAAAAAGAGTTGCAGCGAGGGAAACCGGGCATCTGGGACCTGAGTGAATAGGGTTGCAGCAACTGCGTATCTCCTTAACCAATCAGAATGAAGGATTATGAAATTAACAGCACAAGGGCTGAGAAGGATGTGTAAATTAGAGTGGTTGAATTCAATACCAAATTAGGTACAGAAAGAGAAATAACGGGAGTGAAAGAAGGATTGGATTAATAGAGAGAAAAGACAGAAAGGAAATTTTTTTTAAAAGAAAATAAATTTAAAATTTTACATTTTTAATATCTCCAGCAACAATTAAAACCTGAGGGAATGAGACACCACACTTGTAATAGTTAATTTTCAGCGCCAGAGAGGTTGACTGGCAGTAATTAACACCTATCACACCGTTAAAAGGGTACTCAGACTGAAATGGACATGACTTAACTTTCTGTGGTGAGTTTAGTTCGTATCTACCGCACAAATACAGCAATTTCTGCCATTCAATGCTTTTCAATGGTGAGCCAGAGAGCGAGATGATGTTTTCACAAAGCTAATGGCGGAGCGGCTCATCTCAGACAGCAACTATTGGATTTCCGTGTTTAACCGCGCATTCGCCCTCAGCTGAAGTTGCTGTAGCATTTGTGCAAGCACCTTTAGCCTCGTCGTTATTTTGACAGCAAATTATGGCCCATTGTTATCAATACTCTAGTAATTATGATTCACGAGTTACAGGTGAAGCTGTGGAGATTGTGGAACGTGATATCCTAACCAACAAACGGCAACAAATTCAGGCTAGATTAGGTGGTGAAAGTGCCATTGCTTTCCTACACTGAAGGCAGCGGACAGATACTGGGCTGTATTCTCTGAAGGAGCACTGCAACCTTTGAACATTGGGATAACTATGGCAACTCTCCCAGGTGAAGGAAATGAAGCTGTCTTTAGAGACAGTTATAGGCTGTGTCGGTGAGCTGCAAACTGCTGTAATTTGCCAGCAGTTTGAGCCAGGTGAATTGCCTTGCACAGTGAGACCTTCAGTGTTTCTTCACATTATGGGGGCATACATGACTGGGGAAAGTTTTGTTCAAACCAAAAAAGACTTTAGAATCAGGTTAGGATTTTACAAAGTAAAATTCTGACTATGGGGCACACATTTACACAATAATTCTGTAATTATTTCATATCCCTACATGCCAAGCTGGATAAAGTAAAGAACTGACTGCTGTTTCCTTTGTGCACTACCTTTAGTGGATCAGTTAATGAGTCTGCATAAGTTCCTGTCAGTGCCACCTCGCCACCATCGTTAATATGTTTATTTTAAATGGGCTACCAATTCCATTAAAATAGCGCAGAAAGGAATTAACGTGGACACATTAACTGGTGCAGTAAAAGTGGCACACAGCAGAAATTAAACCTGTTAATGTTTCTTTGAGGGAGATGAGCGAAACAGCAAAAACGGTTTATGGAATAGTATTAATGTGGAGGGAGGGAGTCTTGAAACTCCTGTTTGAAGTAGCTCGGTAATGTCCTTGAAGATGAATCCACAGACAAATTATTCATACAAAAGACATTTCTAGCATCGAGCAGGGAACTATTTGTGAGCCTGGAAACTGATCTGCCCTCTATTTAAATTACCGTTACATCTTCTGAGGATGGCAGAGAGCCTGTATTTTTGATGAAAGCAGTGTGACCCCGCTGTCACAGTACATGTCGGAGCCCTGCAGCCTCTGGCACAATGCTGTGGGCAGTAAGGTGACAGATGGGGTATAATGTGGGGAAATGTGAGGTTATTCACTTTGGTAGGAAGAATAGAAAAACAGAATATTTTTTAAATGGTGAGAAACTTTCAAATGTTGGTGTTCAGAGAGATTTGGGTGGCCTCGTGCAAGAAACACAGGAAGCTAGCATGCAGATACAGCAAGCAAACAGGAAGGCAAATGGCATGTTGGCCTTTACTGTAAGGGGGTTGGAGTATAAGAGTAAAGAAGTCTTGCTACAATTGTACAGGGCCTTGGTGAGACCACACCTGGAGTATTTTGCAC
Organism: Somniosus microcephalus; assembly: GCF_052327205.1. Taxonomy (NCBI): domain Eukaryota; kingdom Metazoa; phylum Chordata; class Chondrichthyes; order Squaliformes; family Somniosidae; genus Somniosus; species Somniosus microcephalus. The sequence continues at coordinate 28,340,688 of NC_140998.1, read as the reverse complement.
AGTTTTGGTCTCCTTATCTAAGGAAGGATATACTTGCCTTGGATTAGGGCAACGAAGGTTCACTAGATTGATTCCTGGGATGAGAGGGTTGTCCTATGATGAGAGATTGTGTAGAATGGGCCTATACTCTCTGGAGTTTAGAAGAATGAGAGGTGATCTCATCGAAACATACAAGATTCTGAAGGGGAGTGACAGGGTAGATGCTGAGAGGTTGTTTCCCCCTGGCTGGAGTGTCTAGAACTAGGGGGTATAGTCTCAGGATAAGGAGTCAGCCATTTAAGACTGAGATGAGGAGGAATTTCTTCACTCAGAGGGTTGTGAATCTTTGGAATTTTCTGCCCCAGAGGGCTGTGCATGCTGAGTCTTTGAGTATATTCAAGGCTGAGATCGATAGATTTTTGGACTCTAGGGGAATCAAGGGATATGGAGATCGGGCGGGAAAGTGGAGTTGAGGTGGAAGATTAGCCATGATCTCATTGAATGGCGGAGCAGGCTCGAGGGGCCGTATGGCCGACTCCTGCTCCTATTTCTTCTGTTCTTATGCTGCAAACTGCCTCTGCGTCCTCCCCACACGACTGCATTCCTAGACAGCAAAGCTCCTTGGAACTGCTTCAGCTCCGTCAGGAGGTCTATGTTTGTTTTTGTCGCCTGGTGTTAACTGGGTAGTGATGGCCTCAAAATGGGGTCAGCAGCCTTACCGCCACATTAACACCGACAAAGACGCTGGTGACATTTCCAAAAACGCTGCCTGTTGCCGGCAGTCGGCCCCGCTTAATATGCAAATCGTGGTTCTAGCACCCCGAACGCCATTTTAGGTCAACAGTGGCCATGCCTACTCTGGCCAGTTCCACGGGCCGTGGAGCCAAGGTAAGTTTGGAATTATTTTGTGGGGCCCGGAGGAGCCAGAGTGCTTCTGGAACTTGTGACAATCTCAAAAGCATTATTGAGGTTCAGCTTACCTATTTACTAATGAATCTGCTGGCAGTGCAAACACATGAACATATCAAACGAAAGATCAGAACAGACATCAAATCCATCAGGCCCACCCTGTCCAGTCAATAGTGCAACCCTTAGCCATGCTCTTGTCACCTCCAGACAAGATTTCTTCAATCCTCCTCCTTACAGTCTTCCATAAGCTCCAACAAATCCAAAATTCAGCCACTAAGTCCCACTCACCCATCATTCCTCGGCCTTGCCTACCTATACTGGCCCCCTAGCTCCCAAAACATTGAATTTAAATACTCGGCATTTGCTTCAAATCTCTACATCTCTTCTCCCAACCGTATCTCTGCAAATTCCTCAGTGTTTATTAATCTCCTCTTGTAACCTTCAGTCAACAACAATGCCTTGTATTAATATAGCGCCTTTAACACAGTAAAACATCCTAAGGTGCTTCACAGAAGCGTTATCGAACAAAATTTGACACCGAGCCACATAAGGAGATATTAGAACAGATGGCCAAAAGCTTGATCAAAGAGGTAGTTTTTAAGGAGTGTCTTAAAGGAGGAAAGAGAAGTAGTGAGGTGGAGAGCTTTAGAGATGAAATTCCAGAGTTTACGGGGCCAGGCAGTTGATGGCACAGCTGCCAATGGTGGCACAATTAAAATCGGGGATGCACAAGAGGCCAGAATTGGAGGAGCGCAGAGATCTCGGAGGGCTGTAGACAATCGCCCTAATTTTATTTTTGGGAGTGCGGTCCCTTTAAAGGGCGTGCAAAATCTCCCATTTGAATAGCCGGTCCCAGGCTTTGCGAGACCTGTAGACAGCTGTGCGGCCGCGAAGCTTAGCAGGAATGTTGGTTGTAGGGCTGGAGGAGGTAAGAGAGATAGGGAGGGCTCGAGGCCATGGAGGGATTTGAAAACAAGGATGAGAATTTTAAAATTGAGATGTTACCGGACCGGGAGCCAATGTCAGTCAGCAAGCACAGGGGCGATGGGTAAACGGGACTTGGTGCGAGTTAGGATATGGGCAGCAGAGTTTTGGATGAGCTCAAGAAGATGGAGGGTGGAAGATGGCAGACCGGCCAGGAGAGCATTGGAATAGTCGAGTCTAGAGGTAACAAAGCCATGGATGTGTGTTTCTGCAGCAGATGAGCTGAGGCAGGAGCTTCCTCATCCAGCTCTGGCCTTTTGTGGCATTGGGGGGAGTCTTCACTACCCCGGCCCTACATAGAAACATAGAAAAATAGCAGCAGGAGTAGGCCATTCAGCCCTTCGAGCCTGCTCCGCCATTCAATATGATCATGGCTGATCCTCTATCTCAATACCACACTCCTGCTCTCTCCCCATACTCCTTGATGCCCCTTGTGTCTAGAAATCTATCTATCTCCTTCTTAAATATATTCAGTGACTTGGCCTCCACAGCCTTCTGCGGTAGAGAATTCCACAGGTTCACCACCCTCTAAGTGAAGACATTTCTCTTCATCTCAGTCCTAAATGTCCTTCCCCGTATCCTGAGACTGTGACCCCTCGTTCTCGACCTACCCTTTGGAACTCCCAGCCTAACCTCTCCATCTCTGCAATTCTCTCTCTCTCTCTCTCTCCTTTAAAGCTTTCCTAAGCAACTCATTTACACTATATGTAAGAGCAGCTGCTACACATTCCTCTTTATTATACACCCCAGATTCCAGCATGCAGACTTGGGTTGTCATTCCAGACACTCTCTCCACTTAGCAGCACATTAAATTGACGAATGAAAATTGATCTACTTCCTCCACTGTGGAAAATGCAATTTGCCACAAAAAGAAAACAAATCTCCTGCAGTCGCTGTGCCGTCTACCTGTGAATGGAGCATAACTCACATCTAAATTGGAGTTACACGTGCTTCAGTATTAAATAGGACAAAATAACTGGCACCTGAACTAGATTTGAGTCTTTGTGCTGCGTTCTGGTGAGAGGATGTATTGCTGCTCGGTACCTTTCTGTGCAAGTACTGTAGCTCTGGCAGAGTGTGGGTTGCAGGCAATCAGAGCAAGTCTGAAAGGTGCTTTTATTGACCTGCTGAGGTGGGTGTGAGAGTCAAGGCACAAGTTACCTTCAAGATTCAGCAAAGAGCTGAAATAAAATAAAGCAACATGACAGCTTGTGAGAGAATATTTAACCCACCCTCTCCCAATCTCCAATCCTTTGTAGATTCTTTCTGTGTTGTTCTGCTGCTCCAGATGTTTCTGTCTATCTCCTGATTTTTCTGCCTCGCCCCTGATTTGTGTCTGTCACATATGGGCTTTATTTCCCTATAGATTTACTTTCAGTGCAAGTCAGTGACAGAGAAATTAATTTAGGTGCCCCTCCTGTACACACGAGCATCTAGAACACATTCAGGTCACATGTTAATACAGAGGTAGACCTGAGTCTGTTTCAGAAGATAAAAGGAGAAGTTGAGTGGAGAACAAATGGTTTGAAGTTAAATATTTAACAGTTTTTTCTCTAATTGAAACAGTACCGTATACCCAAATAGCTAGATTTTACATCATTTATTTTAGTGCTGTCCCTATTTTTCCTTCTTGCTCTCTCCTTACTTCACAGCTCTTCTAGCTGAGAGGCCAACAAGAGGCCTGCTCCCATGTTACAATCAATGTTGGGTGAGTGACATTGTTGAGGGCCTAGAAGTGAAGCTGGTGGTCGGAAGACGAGGGCGGGGATCGGAGGCTAGGTCGGGGGTGGGGGGGGCGGGGCGGTGGGTGGTGATGGGGGTGCGGCGAGTGGAATGAGGTCAAGGGGGGGGAGTTGGAGGTCTGGAATGACGGCGATTGTGGGGGGGTCAGGAGACCCCTTATTTGCTTATGCAAAGGGTCTAACACCTGTTTCAGGTGTGGGCCCTAGCACCTATTTTGTCCTTTCCCAATATGGCGGGTGGCGCACTTCCTGCCCACCATATTGGTACTGTAGCTTGGTAGAGTAGTTAGTGCCTGAAAAACCGGCACTGCGCAGCCAAATGTATAGGCTGATGACTCTCTCCAACCTCTGAGGGAGGGAGCACCTGGATTCCACTTGATGCACACTCCCATAGTGATATATTGGAGATGGGAAGCTTGGTGTATGGGGAATTGTGACAAGTGAAACCTCATCCTTCCAATATGCTGCTCTCTCTGTGCCACTTAACCTTGCTAGAACAAGATTTTTTACATTTACAAACGAGCAACTTATATTTATTTGCAGAAGGCCTTTGCACCCAACTTGATGAGGCCCAGACCCCAGGGACATCAGCTCAATGAGGCTATGATTTCTGCTGGCTGTATGTGTTTGCACAATGATCCAGGAACTCTGAGCCTAAGGTTCCTTATTACTATATATAAAACTTCCCAATCAAACAATGAATCCACGCGAATGGGTGCTTACTCCTTGCACCATTGCACTTTATTAGGACTGTTGACTCCATCAGGAGCAGGTTGAAAATCATTTTCTAAAATAAACTAATTATGTTGTGCAAAGCATAGCTCCCAGATTAATTTAAACATGTCCTTTATTGGATCCCTTAATATTGTCATGCACAGTCCTAATAAAACCTATGGGGCAATAGAAATAATGAAGTTCCTCTGTTCTATCTTTTGATCTGGTTTACTGAGGTACAGATCAATTACTGTTTTAATAAAAAAAACTTCAACAGAAAACAGTTATAATGAAATTCCCCTCTTGGGATCCTTTTTCTTCTCAGTCTAATTTTCTTGTCTTTATTAAAAATAAACTAATAATTTTTCTCCATGCCTTTCTCCAGGTCTTGATCTTCATTTGTCCTGTCCTTGCCTATTTTCACTGGTCCTGCCTTTCTTTTTCTCCGTAACTTCATTGTATTGTTCTCTGCCTCCTCCTATTCCCAATATGGCCATCGGCCTACTCCCGGACAGCAATGTGCGCGTGCCTCCTGGCCAACATATTGGTAGCTTAGTAACCCAGCTAGTGCCTGAAAAACCGGTGCTGCATGGCCGAATGTGTAGGCTGATGACTCTCTCCAACCCCGTGTGGAGCAGAAACACTGGCATAGACCAATTGGGCCGAATGGCCTGTTTCTGTGCTGTAAATTCTATCTAATTCTATTCACCAAATCCGTCCTTATCTCCTGCTTCCTCTTTTGTGTCTTTTTCCATCTCCTTGCCTTTGTTGGCCATGCCTTCTCCATCTTGTCAACCTCACCAGCACTGCCTTTTCCGCTAGCTCTGGTGTCTCCATTGCTACTGTGCTTTTTTGATACATGCCAACTGATAAAAAAACCCGAAGTGGCCGACGAGAAAAACTTCAAAAAATCTGACACAGCCCCAGAAAAGCTGACAACAGTTCTAAATAGAGGCCTATACCCAGGAACACTGCCTCAAAGAGACCGAATAAGTTAAATTCATATGTTTTACATTGGATCAGGATTTTTATTACTTAGGATCATATTCCTGAACTCAGTTTGTTTTTCTGTGAAACATAGAAACATAGAAGATAGGAGCAGGAGTAGGCCATTCGGCCCCTCGAGTCCATGCCGCCATTTAATGAGATCATGGCTGATCATCCAAATTCAGTACCCTGTCCCTGCCTTCTCTCCATATCCCTTGATCCCTTTAGCCTTAAGAAATATATCCAACTCCTTCTTGAATATATTTAATGAATTGGCCTCTACTGCCTTCTGTGGTAGAGAATTCCACAGGTTCACCACTCTCTGGGTGAAGAAATTCCTCCTCATCTCAGTCCTAAATGGCTTACCCCTTATCCTTAGACTGTGACCCCTGGTTCTGGACTCCCCCGCCATTGGGAACATCCTTCCTACATCTAGTCTGTCCAGTCCTGTTAGAATTTTATAAGTTTCAATGAGATCCCCTCTCATTCTTCTAAACTCCAGCGAGCATAAGCCCAACCGACCCAATCTCTCCTCATACGTCATTCCTGCCATCCCAGGTATCAGTCTGTTGAATCTTCGCTGCACTCCCTCCGTGGCAAGAACTAGACAAGAAAAGTAAAACTCAATGGCCTATGTATTACACGTGAAAAGAAGTAGGCCGCGATTTTCCCAGTGGAGGCGGGTTGGAGTCAGATTGGCTGATCGGCGGGTTCCGGTCCCGCTGTCGGTTTCAGCCGCTCCGAAATAACGATTTTCACTTAACTGGGCTTATTCAGCCCACTGTGCACGCTGCCCGGCCCAATTAGTGGGTGCAGGTCTGCTGCTCGCCTCTGCTGACGTCTTCGATTCAGCTGCATTTAAGGGGCCCATGTAGCCTTTGGATTTCCTTTCCTTTCTGATGCTCCTGATAACTGGTTTTTGGAAGATGACTGCTGCAAGAGCAAAGGCTGCTCCTCGATTTGATGATGACTCCCTCCATGCTCTTGTGGAGGGAGTAAGAGGGTGCCAAGAGGCTCTGTTTCCCTCCAATGGACAGAGGAAACCTCCTCCGCAAACAAAGGCAGCCTGGCTGCACATTACTGAGGAGGTTAGCGCCAGGTCTTTGTGTTCGCGCTCCTGGGTTCAGTGTAGGAAAAGGTTCAATGATCTGGTACGCTCAGCAAAAGTGAGGATAACATCACACTTACCTTCAATCTGCTCCCCATCTCTTCTCATCACCAGCATTCTGCATCGTCAACCTACTCCTGCACATCCCAACTTACCCTTACATCCCTTGCACCCTTAACCATCCCTCTCTCTCTATGTACAGACTCACTCCATCATTCTACTATGCATCCCTCACACTCGCTCTCACTGTTATGCAATGACAACAACTAACAATGCACAGGGAGGGCCCTTGGTATTGGCACCTCACTCCATCTTTGTCTCCCTCTAAGCATCTATGCTATGTATTCTCTACACTCACTCCAATATTCTCACTGAAACTCCTCTTGTCTCCCTCATTGCAAGAAAAGAGAGCCACAATAAGAGGGAGAGAGGGAGGATAGGAGGAGGCGCACCATCCCTGGCACATTTAACAAACGCTGAGGAGGCTGCTCTCGACATCGTCGAAGGTGCAGAGGAGCTGGAAGTGGGGGACGGAGAGACGTGCGCAGCAGAGCAAGCTGGTGACAGAATAGATTTGCAACCCTCTCATTTAGATTGTATGAGTGACTGATATGGCATCTGCTGTTCATAGTGATTGACTTCTGATCATCTGCACAATAAGGTGTGTCTGCTACCTAAATATCAGATGTCTAACTCATGCCTTTACTCCCCCACAGGACCATCGAGAGCCCCCCTCCCCACTGTCCAGGAGGAAGAGCCGGACGACTCCTCAGAGGAAGCTGCAGCCTCTGAGCGAGCAGCGTCACCAGGGCTCAGCACACCCAGCACAAGCGCAGAGACGCACATCTCAGTGGGTCCTTTGTGAGATAGATTAGTGTTGTCACCTGGTGTATCACAGCTCACAAGTGAGCATCAGCAGATGGTGGAGACAGCGACAGCAGTGGAGAGTCCTCGTTGGAGGGCGCTGGATGCTCTTTGCTCTGCTCAGCTACATGTAGACGCTGAGCCTCTGGGGCCATCCAGAAAGAGAGCAGTGCTGGATCTTCAGGAACAAATGCAGGACTCTCTGACAGGGTTTACAACCACGGTGACTGTGAGTCTGCAGAGTATGGAGGAGTCCATCTCAAACATGAGAAATGCCATGGCGCACGCAATGACGAATGTAGGTGCCACCATAGAAAGGATGGCAACCTCCATGGAGGACATAAATCGCCAGACTCAAATGAACATGGTGACTCTTCTAAATAGATGGGCTGCAATGGAGGATAGATCTATCGTGGAGAGGAACCAGAGGTATATGGACGTCCCCATTATAGAAACATAGAAACATAGAAGATAGGAGCAGGAGTAGGCCATTCGGCCCCTCGAGCCTGTTCCGCCATTCAATGAGATCATGGTTGATCATCCAAATTCAGTACCCTGTCCTTGCCTTCTCCCCATATCCCTTGATCCCTTTAGTCTTAAGAAATATATCCAACTCCTTCTTGAATATATTTAATGAACTGGCCTCCACCACCCGCTGTGGCAGAGAATTCCATAGGTTCACCACTCTCTGGGTGAAGAAATTCCTCCTCATATCAGTCCTAAATGGCTTACCCCTTATCCTTAGACTATGACCCCTGGTTCTGGACTCCCCGACCACCGGGAACATCCTTCCTGCATCTAGTCTGTCCAGGCCTGACAGAATTTTATAGGTTTCGATGAGATCCCCTCTCAATCTTCTAAACTCCAGTGAGTATAAGCCCACTCGACACAATCTCTCCTCATACGTCATTCCTGCCATCCCAGGTATCAGCCTGGCGAATCTTCGCTGCACTCCTTCCATGGCAAGAACGTCCTTCCTCAGATAAGGCAACCAAAACTGCACACAATACTCAAGGTGCGGTCTCACCAAGGCCCTGTACAACTGCAGCAAGACATCCTTGTTCTGAGGGCTGTCAGTACAGAGACGGGTCCTCATGGCCCCACTGAGGTGCAGCAAGGTGCTCTCCAGTCACTTGCTAGCAGTGAAGTGCGGGCGACCCATGAGAGGGATGTTGGTGGTCGACAACAAGGAAGTGTGGGTTCCTCTCCAAGCGCTCACACTCCCATGCCACTGCAGAGCCCTCAGTCAGAGCCCCAGATTCCTCACCCAACTGAGATGGCTGTCTCAGCCCCTGCACAGCCGCAGGAGGAGCAGACTGTTGCCGAGCCCTCCCAGGCTCCCAAACCCAGAGGACGCCCGCCAAAGGCATCAAAGCAGGCGCAGCATAGAAGAGAGCAAGGTGCCTCTACATCTGCTGAAGCCACAGGGGAAGCACCACATAGAAGCACACGTAAGAGAAATATAACACACAAATAGCCATGAGGGTAGTCACTTGGTTGTTTTGATCTCATACAAATTAACGTTTGTCAGCGTGATTTTAAATGTAATAAAGAAATGCAATGGCAAAGATTCAAAGAGTTGGCCTATGTGTGCTCAGAAATGGTAGTTGCACAGTGAAGTGTTAGGGCGCCTTTCATCTGTAATGATGGTGGTGAGAGTGATAGGAAACCAGATTATTGTACAGATGCTGTATGGTGTGTTAAGAAGGTTGGCCAGACACTCATTCCCATGTGCCAGCTGTAGTGTATGTACCTTTAAGGGGAGAACTACTTTTTACAGCTCCTGTATACTGTAGTACCAGCAGTGACCACACCTGTATATAACCCTAGAACATGGTACATACTCATGTGACTCGGCCAACGTTGTCTACCTCATACGTTGCAGGAAAGGATGCCCCGGAGCATGGTACATCGGCGAGACCATGCAGACACTGCGACAACGGATGAACGGACACCGCGCAACAATCACCAGGCAGGAGTGTTCCCTCCCAGTCGGGGAACACTTCAGCAGTCAAGGACATTCAGCCTCCGATCTTCGGGTAAGCATTCTCCAAGGTGGCCTTCGAGACACACGACAACGCAAAATCGTCGAGCAGAAACTGATAGCCAAGTTCCGCACCCATGAGGACGGCCTTAACCGAGATCTTGGGTTCATGTCACGCTACATGTAACCCCACCTGATGCAGGGTCATCCAGACTCGAGTCGACATTGGCTTGTTCTCTCTACACAGATGCGGCTGGACCTGCTGTGATTTCCAGCCAAAAAAAATGTTTTTTGTCTTTTTTTGTTTTTCATACAGACCCCAGCATCTGCAATATTTGACCCCTTGTGACCCCACCTCATTGTTCTTTGATGTAATGTTTCCCTGACTGACCTGTTTGGACACCATTCACACCTTTGACTGCTGTGATTATCTCTCTGCCGAGGTGCGATAAATGGCAGTTGGAAAGGTTACCTGTAAACATCTGACATGATTCTCTGACTATATAAGCTGTGTCTTTATGCATTTCTCCACTTCACCTGAAGAAGGAGCAGCGCTCCGAAAGCTTGTGATTTCAAATAAAGCTGTTGGACTATAACCTGGTGTTGTGTGATTTCTTACATTTGTCCACCCCAGTCCAACTCCGGCATCTCCACACCATGTATATAACCCTGAGTAGGGATCTGTACTGCTTAGTTTTAGAGCAACCTTCATCCAGTAAACACCTGTTGATTGTTATCTGCAGTCTCTGTCGATTATTTGAAGGACACACTACCTAAAGATATCCAGATTTAACATTGGCGACGAGTCGTTTCGAACCTACCTGCAACTCTGAAGAAGAAGGCCGATTCCACCAGTGCGGGCGTCGACCATCCAGGGAGAACTTGAGCATCGCAGAGGAGGCTGTAGAGAGCTGGGCTTGGTTCTCCAGCCGCTACGATCCAGCGCAGCAGGCTGGCAGCAGGTACGGCGCAGACCCTTCCCGGACAGCGGCGGCAGGAGCCGACCGACGGCACAGAAAAAGGCCGAGCAGCGTCGACGGGTAAGAGAGAGGGTAAAGCGCACAGGGCGCAGCCGGGGTTGAAGACCGAGCGGCGTCAACGAGAGAGGGTAAAGCGCACAGGGCGCAGCCGGGGTTGAAGACCGAGCAGCGTCAACGAGAGAGGCGCGCAGGAAAACGCGCAGAGCGCGGCCGGTGTTCAAGGGCTGAGCAGCGTCCGCGGGGGAAGAAAAGAAGGGAGAGCGCGGGAAGACGCCATTTTTGAGCTGCAGTGAAGAAGAAGGGAGAGCGCGGGAGATGCCATTTTGAGCCAGTGGAGAAGAAGGGAGAGCGCGGGAAGAAAGGAAAGCGCGGGAGATGCCATTTTTAGCCAGGGATGCCGAAGAGTGGCAGTGTCACAGCATTCGACAATGAAGTCGAAGATTGGGCGACATATATAGAACGCATAGGAGTGTACTGCAAGGCGAATGAAGTGCCAGATGCCAGGAAAGCACTGGTATTGTTGAATTCCATGGGTGCAAAAACGTACGGCTTACTGCGAAACCTAGTAACCCCAGAGAAGCCAGTGGAAAAGGATTTTGAAAGCATAGTGGCAATCCTACAGGACCACTTAAACCCCACACCGCTGCTGATAACTGAAAGATTTAAGTTCCACAAAAGGAACCAGCATAAAGACGAAAGTAATGCTGAGTATTTAACGGAACTGCACAAGCTATTGAAACACTGCCAGTTTGGAACGGGACTAGCAGATACTTTAAGGGACAAGTTTGTGTGCGGGCTTCAAAGTGAAGGAACCTAGAAACGGCTTCTATCAGAAAAGGATCTTACGCTGGACAAGGCTTTCAGCATGGCAGTATCACATGAAGCAGCCGCACGGGGCGCTGCAGAGATACAACGGAGACCGCAAGAATATGGCACAAATGAAATGTCATATGGAGCAGGGAAGTGTTATCGCTGTGGCAGAACAACACACGACCATAAGGATTGTTGGTTCAAGGACCAAGTGTGCAGACAGTGTGGAGAAGTAGGACACATAGCAAGAGTCTGCAGGTCAGGAAAGAAAACCAGCAGCAAGAAATCTCCACAGGAGAAGTACAAAAAGGTACATAAGGTGACGGAGAGTAGTTCAGACGAACAGAAAAGTGATACAGACTCTGGAAGCAAGGAGCTGGGTTGTCTGAAACTACATAATGTAATCAGAATGGAGGATCACCAAACTATCTGGGTCACGCTCAAGATAGATGGAGTCCAAGTGAAAATGGAATTGGACACAGGATCAGCCCTAACAGTCATAAACCGAAGGGAATCACAGAATCACAGAAACCCCACAGTGCAGATAGAGGCCATTTCGGCCCATCGAGCCTGCACCGGCACATATCCCATCCGATCTCCGTAACCCCTACACCAACACATATCCCACCTTATCCCCATAACCCCACGTATTTAATCCCCCTAACGCTAAGGGTCAATTTATCATAGCCAATCAACCTAACCCGCACATCTTTGGACTGTGGGAGGAAACCGGAGCACCCGGAGGAAACCCACGCAAACACGGGGAGAATGTGCAAACTCCACACAGACAGTCACCCGAGGCCGGATTCGAACCTGAGTCTCTGGCGCTGTGAGGCAACAGTGCTAACCACTATGCCACCGTGCTGCCCTACAAGCGGCTATTCTCACATATACCCTTGAGAGTTACAGAGATTGTCTTGAAGACGTACATGGGGCAAAAAGTCTACCACAAAGGAAAAATAAGGGTGAACGTGATATACAACGGCAAGGAAACACCAAAAATGGACCTATATGTATTGCCAGATGGAGGACCACCACTACTAGGACGTGAATGGATCCGGAAGATACAGTTAGATTGGCATGCCATACAAGCACTGACGGTAGATGCCAAAAAGGATGACGACGTAACACCTGGACGACTGTCAAAAATGCTAACTGACGCACAAGAAGTGTTCCAGGAGTGACTCGGAACACTAAAAGGCATAACAGCGATGATCAAAATAGAGGAAAATGCAAGCCCAAAGTTTTTTAAGGCCAGACCGGTGCCTTATGCGATCCGCCCAGCTGTCGAAGCAGAGCTGGAAGGTTTGGAACGTTCAGGAGTACTGTCCAAAGTGGACTGGAGTGAGTGGGCTACACCCATCGTTCCTGTAATGAAGAGGTCGTTGAGTAATACGCCTGGGGAACCAAAGAAGATTCGCATCTGTGGGGACTTTAAGGTGACAGTGAACCCACTCCTTCACATGGTACAATATTCGCTTCCGCGGATTGAAGATATTTTTGCCTCGCTATCTGGAGGGAAACGCTTCACTAAGATTGATCTGGCCCAGGCGTACCTGCAAATGGAGGTAGAAGAAGCCTCGAAACAGTACCTCACGATCAACACTCATAAAGGTCTCTACCAATACAACCGGCTGATGTTTGGGGTAGCATCAGCTCCGGCTATTTGGGAAAGGGCAATGGATCAAGTCCTGCAAGGGATTCCAGGGACCCAGTGTTATTTGGACGGCATCCTGATCACGAGCAAAAATGACAGTGATCACCTCGCCAACCTTGAGCAGGTGCTCACTAGATTGAAGGAATATGGGCTCCGAGCTAATCGCCACAAATGCGAGTTTTTCCAGAAGCAGATCTCGTATTGTGGCCACGTTATTGATGAAGAGGTGTTACATCAGTCCCCTGAAAAGATTGAGGCAGTAGTCAAGGCTCCAGCACCGGAAAATGTGTCACAACTGAGGTCATTCCTCGGGCTGGTGAACTACTACCATAAGTTGTTGCCGAATTTGTCTACAGTACTACACCCACTGAACACCCTACTGCAAACGGGGGTACCATGGAAGTGGAGTGACGAATGTAAACGAGCTTTCCAGAAGTGCAAAGAATTGATCACATCAAAAGAGGTGTTTGCTCATTTCAACCCAGCACTACCAATTTGGTTGGCGTGTGATGCATCACCCTATGGTATTGGAGCGGTGCTGTCGCACAAATTCCCGGACGGCTCGGAGAGGCCAGTAGCCTTTGCGTCTCGGTCACTAACCTCAGCCGAGCGTAACTACGCCCAGATTGACAGGGAGGCCCTCAGCCTAGTGTGGGGAGTGACAAAGTTCAACCACTAACTGCACGGGCAGAAGTTCACCTTGCTGACCGACCACCAACCACTTGTCTCCATCTTTAATCCAAAGAAGGGTGTTCCGGTGATGACTGCGCAACGGCTACAAAGATGGTCCCTTTTTCTAGGGGCGAACCATTATGAAATAGAGTATAAGGGCACGAAACAGCATGGAAACGCTGATGGGCTATCACGCCTGCCACTGCCTACTGCGGAGGAAGAACCAGCAGTGGACCCTGTCGAAATATTTTATTCGACTATAATTGAACGCTTGCCAGTAACTAACGCGGATATAGAGAAGGAGACCCGAAATGACCCGACACTGTCTCGGGTATATGATTTGATGGTGAAGGGATGGCCAGCACATGGCGACTCACTGTTGCCAGCATTCTCATCCAGAAGAGAACAGCTGTCAGTATGCCAGGGGACCTTGATGTGTGGATCCCGAGTGGTAATTCCACCCAAGTTAAGGGAGAGAGTGCTCAATGAGCTTCACGAGGGCCATCTGGGAGGGGTGAAAATGAAAAGCCTTGCTAGGGCTTATGTGTGGTGGCCGGGGATCAATCAGCAAATCGAGGACCTGACAAAGAGCTGCTCAGGATGCAAGAAGATCCAAAATGCACCACCACATGCCCCTCTACACCCATGGGAGTGGCCCTCCTTTCCATGGCAATGGGTGCATATTGATTTTGTTGGTCCATTCATGGACTCAATGTTTTTAGTAGCCGTGGATGCGCTCTCGAAATGGCCTGATGTGATCAAAATGTCCTCCACCACCACGGAGAAAACGATTGCAGTCCTACGGACCATTTTTGCCAGGAACGGCTTGCCATAGCAGAATTGCTCTGATAATGGACCACAGTTTGTGTCCGAAGAGTTTCGGAAATTTATGAAAAGGAATGAGGTAAGGCATTACACATCCACCCCGTATCATCCAGTCACAAATGGATTGGCTGAGAGGTTCGTACAAACCTTTAAAAAGGCAGTAAGGGCCATGTTTCGAGGCTTCTTCTACCTTCATTTGCAGGTACGCCTGGGCTAGATCAATCTTAGTGAAGCGTTTTCCTCCAGATAGCGAGGTGAAAATATCTTCAATCCTCGGAAGCGGATATTGTACCGTGTGAAGGACTGGGTTCACTGTCACCTTAAAGTCCCCACAGATGCGAATCTTCTTTGGTTCCCCAGGCGTATTACTCAACGACCTCTTCATTACAGGAACGATGGGTGTAGCCCACTCGCTCCAGTCCACTTTGGACAGTACTCCAGAACGTTCCAAATCTTCCAGCTCTGCTTCAACGGCTGTGCGGATCGCATAAGGCACCGGTCTGGCCTTAAAAAGCTTTGGGCTTGCATTATCCTCTATTTTGATCGTCGCCTTTTAGTGTTCCGAGTCCCTCATGGAACACTTCTTGTGCGTCAATTAGCATTTTTGACAGTGGTCCAGGTGTGACGTCGTCATCCTTTTTGGCATCTACCGTCAGTGCTTGTATGGCATGCCAATCTAACTGTATCTTCCGGATCCATTCACGTCCTAGTAGTGGTGGTCCTCCATCTGGCAATACATATAGGTCCATTTTTGGTGTTTCCTTGCCGTTGTATATCACGTTCACCCTTATTTTTCCTTTGTGGTAGACTTTTTGCCCCGTGTACGTCTTCAAGACAATCTCTGTATCTCTCAAGGGTATATGTGAGAATAGCCGCTTGTAGTCCCTTCGGTTTATGACTGTTAGGGCTGATCCTGTGTCCAATTCCATTTTCACTTGGACTCCGTCTATCTTGAGCGTGACCCAGATAGTTTGGTGATCCTCCATTTTGGTTACATTATGTAGTTTCAGGCAACCCAGCTCCTTTCTTCCGGAGTCTGCATCACTTTTCTGTTCGTCTGAACTACTCTCCGTCACCTTATGTACCTTTTTGTACTTCTCCTGTGGAGGTTTCTTGCTGCTGGTTTCCTTTCCCGACCTGCAGACTCTTATTATGTGTCCTACTTTTCCACACTGTCTGCACACTTGGTCCTTGAACCAACAATCCTTATGGTCGTGTGTTGTTCTGCCACAGCGATAACTGCTCCATATGACATTTCATTTGTGCCATATTCTTGCGGTCTCCGTTGTATCTCTGCAGCGCCCCGTGCGGTTGCTTCGTGTGATACTGCCATGTTGAAAGCCTTGTCCAGCGTAAGATCCTTTTCTGATAGAAGCCGTTTCTGGGTTCCTTCACTTTGAAGCCCACACACAAACTTGTCCCTTAAAGTATCTGCTAGTCCCGTTCCAAACTGGCAGTGTTTCGATAGCTTGCGTAGTTCCGTTAAATACTCAGCATTACTTTCGTCTTTATGCTGGTTCCTTTTGTGAAACTTAAGTCTTTCTGCTATCAGCAGCGGTGTGGGGTTTAAGTGGTCCTGTAGGATTGCCACTATGCTTTCAAAATCCTTTTCCACTGGCTTCTCTGGGGTGACTAGGTTTCGCAGTAAGCCTTATGTTTTTGCACCCATGGAATTCAACAATACCAGTGCTTTCCTGGCATTTGGCACTTCATTCGCCTTGCAGTACACTTCTATGCGTTCTACATATGTCGCCCAATCTTCGACTTCATTGTCGAACGCTGTGACCCTGCCACTCTTCTGCATCCCTGAGTGTGGTTAGACTGGTTAAAAATGGCGTCTCCCGCGCTCTCCCTTTTTCTCCGCTGGCTCAAAATGGCGCTCCCGTGCTCTCCCTTCTTCTCCGCTGGCTCAAAATGGCGTCTCCCGCGCTTCCCTTTCTTCTCCGCTGTGGCCCAATGGCGTCTCCCGCGCTTTCTTTTCTTCCCCCGCGGACGCTGCTCAGCCCATGAAGCCGGCCGCGCTCTGCGCATTTTCCTGTGCGCTTCTCTCGTTGACGCCGCTCGGTCTTCAGCCCCGGCTGCGCCCTGTGCGCTTTACCCTCTCTCTTACCCGTCGACGCTGCTCAGTCTTTTTCTGTGCCGTCGGTCGGCTCCCGCCGTCGCTGTCCAGGAAGGGTCTGCGCCGTACCTGCTGCCAGCCCGCTGTGCTGGATCGTCGTGACTGGAGAACCAAGCCCAGCTCTCTACAGCCTCCTCTGCGATGCTCAAGTCCTCCCTGGATGGTCGACGCCCGCACTGGTGGAATCGGCCTCCTTCTTCAGAGTTGCAGGTAGGTTCGAAACGACTCGTCGCCAATGTTGAATCCGTGAATCTTTAGGTAGTGGTCCTTCAAATAATCGACAGAGACTGCAGAGGAACAATCAACAGGTGTTTACTGGATGAGAGTTGCTTTAAAACTAAGCAGTACAGATCCCTACTCAGGGTTATATACAGGTGTGGTCACTGTCGGTACTGCAGTATACAGGAGCTGTAAAAAGTAGTTCTCCCCTTAAAGGTACATACACTACAAATGCGACACATGCAGTTACCAACCAGACCCCGGCCATGATGTTCTTTAACCGAAGGTTGAGATCTCATCTGGATTTGCTCAGACCAAATGTACGAAGAAATGTTGAGAATAAGCAATTCCAGCACATCAATGAGAAGCCGGCAAGGAGCTTCAATGTAGGGCAACCTGTCTTGGCCCGCGACTACCGAACAGAGAAATGGCAACCAGGAACGATATGCACACGGCAGGGGCCACTAATGTACACAGTGGATGTTGGGGAGAACATTGTGAGACGCCATGTCGACCAGATCCTAGCGTCACAGGAACGAGTCAACCCCATGTCTCGCGTACCTGGTAATGAACCCGACATACAGGTAGCATCTACCCCAGAAACAGTAGCATCGGAAGCTGATGAACCAACCGACGACAGGGGGCCAGAATCGCCTCCGCACCAAGAGCAAGCCACTCAGGAAAGGCGCTATCCAGAAAGGATCAGGAAGCCGCCCCAAAGACTGAATTTATCAATGGACTATTTTCAGTTAATGTTGCATGTTAAAAGTGTTAATTGTTAAATGAATGTTATGGTACTGTTAATCTAAAAGGGGAGGAATTGTAGTGTATGTACCTTTAAGGGGAGAACTACTTTTTACAGCTCCTGTATACTGTAGTACCAGCAGTGACCACTCCTGTATATAACCCTGAGTAGGGATCTGTACTGGTTAGTTTTAGAGCAACCCTCATCCAGTAAACATCTGTTGATTGTTCTCTGCAGCCTCTGTCGATTATTTGAAGGACACACTACCTAAAGATATCCAGATTTAACACCAGCCACATGTGGTTGATGCGTAAACTTACGCAAATCTGGCATGGATTAGTGTATCTCTTGCCTCACGGCCAGCAATGTGTTCGCGTGCTGGTGGAATTGGCACATCCACCTCCGCAAGATGTCCTTCATCTGCCGCATCCTGCTCCACCTCCTCCTCTTCCTCCTCCTCCTCCTCTTCCGAGGAGGCTGTGCGCTGAGCCACTTGTTCCTCAGGCAGTGCTAAGCCACGCTGCTGTGCGATGTTGTGCAGGGCACAGCAGACCACGATGATTCTGCAGACCCTGGCTGGTGCGTACTGTAGGACTCCACCAGATCTGTCGAGGCATCGGAATCACATTTTGAGCAAGCCGATGGTTTGCTCTCTGATGCTTCTGGTAGAAATGTGGCTCACATTGTAGCGCTCCTCAGCTTCGTTTGATGGCCTCCTCATCGGTGTCATGAGCCACTTTTTCAGGGGATAGCCCTGGTCTGCAAGTAGCCATCCGGAAAGTTGAGTTGGTGGATTGAACATCTGAGGCACAGTCGACTGCCGCAGGATGAACGAGTCATGACAACTGCCAGGGAACTTGGCGCAAACATGCATAATGTTCTTCCTGTGGTTACACACCAGCTGGACATTAAGGGAGTGGAAGCCCTTGTGGTTGACAAATACAGCTGGGGTGCCCTAATGGCCACATGTGTGCAGTCTACGATGCCCTGCACCCTTGGGAAACCTGCCATATTTGCAAAGCCGACCGCATGCGCAGTTACACTTGCTTCATCTGTGGAGAAGTGTATGTAATTGTTCGGCTTTGCAAAGAGGACATCGGTAACCTGCGTGATGCAACTGTGTGCGGTCGACTGGGCAATGCCGCTGATGTCTGCTGATGCTCCCTGGAAGGACCCCGAAGCAAAGAAGCTGAGGGCGGTGGTGACTTTGACAGCCACTGGTAAGGAGTGTCCACCCAATCCTCTGGGCTCCAGGTGTTGGTGCAAGATTGCGCAGATGTCAGTTACTACCTCTCACGAAAGTCTCAGCCTCCTTTGGCACTGCTGCTCACTCGTGTTGAGGAAGCTCATCCTCGGCCTGTAAACCCTGTGCCCTGTGCAACATCAGGTGGCTGAGGAGAAGGTTGGCACTCCTGTTGTTGCTGCTGCTGTTGTGCCTGGTTCTGCTGCTGCCGTGGCTGCTCTTCCTCCGATTCTGAGGACCAGGATGAGAGGGTATAAATGTTTCCCATTCTGCTGGTATATATCTCAGTTGAGGAATAGATGTTATAAGCGCTCAGTCAATGTGGGGAGAGGGTTTTCCAAGGAGGTCACAGTGCATATGGATCTCACCTTAAACACTTAC
Source organism: Somniosus microcephalus (assembly GCF_052327205.1). Lineage (NCBI taxonomy): Eukaryota > Metazoa > Chordata > Chondrichthyes > Squaliformes > Somniosidae > Somniosus > Somniosus microcephalus. The sequence goes on along the minus strand of NC_140998.1, from coordinate 28,321,766 downwards.
AAGCTCAATAGACCTGCAAAATATGTTCCAAAACCTCAAAACACAAAGTCCTGCCATCTGAAAGTCAGCCATGTTACAGGTCTGTTTTTATGCTGCAGGAGCAGCTGTTAAGTATTCAGGTAGTTGCTGAACCCGGCACAATCAGCTGGCGTGTTGTCGGACGACGGGCAACACGCTGAAAATGTAGTAAAATGGGAAGAGGCTGGTAAAATGGGATTATGGCTACTTTAAGTGGCTCTCCCGCCGCTTGGTGTCGGGTCTGATCGGGACTCGCAGACCCGACATTTTGTAAAGTTGTGTGGAGGCGGGATGGCGGCGGGTTCGCAACCCGCCGTAAATCATTTAGGTTTTAACTCCCGACCCGCCTCCAAACCTGCCCACTGAGCGCCGGCAAAATCGCGGCCTTGGTTACAATGGGAGTGCAGTGGGGCAAGGTCTCTCCTTGACTTGAGTTGTGGTTATAAGCAGAATTTCAGCAGTTGTATTTTATGGAGAAAAAAACTGGTATACAAAAGTGGAATTTATAGACTAGCACCAGGAAAAATAAAATCTAACTTTCAGAGGCTTTCCAAACTGGACAGAGGCCAAGCTTGGATAGGTGGATGAAGCAAAAGGGGTTGAAAAGATATGGGAACAGGATGGGTAAATGTGATTGGAACTATTTGCTCATGTGGAGAGTAAATGCCAACATGGATTGGTTGGGCCGAATGGCCTGTTTCTGTGTTGTAACTTATAGAATCTTAGAATGATACAGCACAAATGGAGGCTGTCAGAATGAGAATTCACATTACCGAGTACCTCAAATGTACTTTCTGGGCAGTCTGTGGGATCAGCAAATGACGGGGGAAAAATTGAGTCGTGCCCCCTTTGAGGCACTAACTTTGCCGGGGCGCTATTTTTAGCGTCCCGAAAAAATTAGTGCCCCCACGGCCGAAATTCATCGGTAGTGCCCCAAGAGGGAGGCGGGGTACTACTGGAAGTGCCCCGCCTTCCTCTTGGGGCGCTGTGAGTGAATATCGTGGTGCTACGTGCCGTGGTGCTGCAGGCTTTCCTCCCCTACTTAAAGGAGAGGGGCCTTGCGCAGCGCGACCCGGGACCCAGCTGGGCCACCAAGGATCGGAGTGCCGGCAAAAGAGCCCGGCACTCAAGAGAAGTGCCGGGCTCATGGAGCGCAGCCGGCACTCCGCGGGGGGGGGGGCTTCAGAGGAGGCCAGGGACGGCAGAGGGGGCAAGTGCTGGCAGGCGGCCAGCAACAAGAATGGCCGCCCAGCACCTTCCCTTTAATTAGCGCCGCCCCGGCCGCAGGTAGGCCCCACTGAACCTGTTGGACATAGTGTCTGGCGGTAAGTCGGGGGGTGCTACCGAAGATTGCGGCCGGGACGTTGCGCACGGTGATGACGTCATCGCCGGCGGTACAGCACTGCGGGGCACTAATGGTTACTGTTGCCGCTAACCTCCTGCTGAATTTCGCGGGAGGCATCGGTAGCGCCGCGCCTGGGCGCTAGTTGCTTTGCGCAAAGCAACCAAATTTTTAGGCCGATGAGTTGAAAACAGCTTTTGGCTGAGCATGAGATTGTAAGCAAATGTATCTCCACAGACCAGAAGGCTGACCTGCATGCTTGTCAGGTCGGGAACTAGGTCACTTGTGTTTATGGTAATAAAATGATGGAAAGAGTTTATTAGGGCAATCAGGTCACTTGTGTTTATGGAAGCGCATGTTTGTTTAGTTCATGCTATTATTCTGTTGTATGTATCTTTGACGTACTATTATTTATTGGTGGTATGCATGGAATGTAGTGATCAAAGGTAAAGAATGGCGTAAGATGTGTGAGTGAACCACTGTTCAGCAGCTCATACTGGAATCGTGAAGAGTGATGTCTCACAGAGCTCATACTGGTTGTGGATCGTGTGATGAAGCTCTCACACTGCTTTTGTGAAGTATGGGGTTTCGATAAAGACGGATCCTGCATTGTCACAACTGAGCGTGTGTGTAGATCTGGCTTTTAAAGTAACGAGACGAAACAGAACAAGAAAGCAGTCCAACAGAGGCCATTCGGCCCATCAAGCTTGCGCTGGCTCTTCGGTAGAGCTATCCAATTAGTCCCACTCCCTTGCTCTTTCCCAGAGCCCTTTCCCTATAGTAAATCTTTTCCCTTCAAGTATTTATCCAACTCCTTCTATGTATGTGCGCCTGTGGTGTGAGTGTGATGGTAAAATGGCGGCTGGCATTCTTTGCGCCAAAGCTGACGGTTCAGGCACTTGGGTTTCTCTTTAATTTATTAATCGCCTCTCCATCATTAGCTGCCCCCAATCCCGATTTTAACTCTTGCGTGGGATTCTTGGTCGGAGGCTCCATCAATTTAAAAGTGCCGCCAGTCAGCCGCACACACATTTTGGGCTGAAACCGGCAGCTGGCCAGGGACGGGGCTGGGGGCCGGGGAGAGAAAAATCGGGCATGGCCATCCACCGGCACCAAGAGAAGGACTCTGACAACCAGTCCAGGAGGAAGGTGCTGGGAGGGTCTCGCAACTGTGGGGAGGAACCTGGGTCAGCAGAGACCCAGCCTTCCCTTGTGGGGCCTGCAGTATCACCCTTGCTCCTCCTGGCCCCACTAAGGAAAGATTTAACTTAGCTTAGAGGGCCTCGCTGGCTTCCCGACAGCTTTAACAGGTGCGGCAACAGGCATACACATCGGCCCGGAATTTGCAGTCAGCAGCGAAGGTGGAACACCACCACCTTCTGCCACTGTGAATAGCTACCCTTTACCCCTACTGTCTGCTTTCTGTCTTGAAGCCAGCTACCTATCCCTTCTGCTACTTGTTCCCTGACTCCGCATTCTCTGATCTTATTCATTAGTCTATTATGTGGTACCTTATCGAAGGCCTTTTGAAAATCTAGATAAATTACATCTACTGCATTACCCTTGTCTACTCTTTGGACTGGATTTTGCCAATGGGGAGCTTTTGGAGGCGGGACTCCTACTTGTCAGGTTCTAGTCCCGCCTCCATTGACTTGTGGCCAACCCACGCTATTTTCCCTTGATTGACCTTGTTAAGCCCGCCCAGCGGGCATAGTAGGCCAATTAAGGGAAAGCCGGTTACAGGTGACGTCAGCGAGTGATGTTTCATCTGTCAAGGGCTTTTGACAGGTGAAATGTCAGCATTTGACGGCTCTGTGAAACTGTCAAACACTGACAATCTGTCCTCTAAGTTGAGCCCTTCCACTCAGGCTCAGTTAGAGATCTCTCCTGAGCAGAAAACAGAAGGCTGCAGCTTTTGACAGTTCAGCGGCCATTCTGCTTTCTGTGCCGGTGAGCTGAGGGACTCCCGAGAACTGAAGGGTTGAAGTCTGCAGGAAGAAGTAAAGGTAAGTAAAACTTATTAAAACACTTTACACTCACCTCACATACTTACCTCTCCACACTTGCACCCATCGCTCACCTGCACACTGGACATCTCGATCCCGCAGACTCCCACAGACCGACGGCCCGCCTCGCTGACCCTGGCATGGTTCGGAGCCGTCGGGACGCCCACACTTCAGGGCTCAAAATAGGGATTAGTCAAAAAAACTGCCTGTTAACTACCTGTTAACAGGCAGTTAATTGGCACTAATCCCCTTCCCGCCTTGGGGAGGCGGCTCCCAGCACGGGTCGGGTACCCATCTCCTGGGAAGATGGCACAGAGGCGGATTGGGGGCGGGATGGGTACCCGCCCCCAGATTCTGCCATTTTCCCGGCAGTCCCGCCTCCTTACCCGCCTCCCCAGAGCTGGCAAAATCGCCCCCTTTCTGTTACCTCTTCAAAAAATTCAATTAGGTTGGTTAAGCAAGACTTTCCCTTTTGAAATCCATGCTGACTATTTATTATTATATTTTTGGTTTCTAGATATTCTTCCATTTTCTCCTTTATTAGGGATTCCATTATTTTTCCTACCACCGATGTTAAGCTGACTGGTCTATAGTTGAGCAAATTTGCAGGTAAATTACAGAGAGGTGCAAGAACTATAGAGTAGTAATAATGGGGGACTTCAATTATCCGAATATAGACTGGGATAATAATAGTGTAAAGGGCAGAAATGGGGAAGAATATCTGAAGTGTTTTCAGGAGAACTTTCTTGTTCAATATGTTTCCGGCCCAATAAGGAAGGAAGCATTGCTGGATCTGGTTCTGGGGAATGAGATGGGTCAAGTGGAGCAAGTGTCAACAGGGGAACATTTAGGGAACAGTGATCATAGTATCATAAGGTTTAGACTAGCTATGGAAAAGGACAGGGAGCAATCTAGAATAAAAATACTTAATTGGAGGAAGGCAAATTTCAGTGAGTTGAGAACGGATCTAGCCCAGGTAAATAGGAATCAAAGAATGTCAGGCAAAACTGTAATCAAACAATGCTGCCTTTAAAGAGGAGATGGTTCAGGTACAGTCAAGGTACATTCCCACGAGGGGGAAAGGTAGGGCAATTAAAGCCAGAGCTCCCTGGGTGACGAAAGAGATAGAGAGTAAAATGAAGCAGAAAAAGAGCGCATATGACAGATGTCAGATTGAGAGTACAAGTGAGAATCAGGCTGAATATAGAAAGTTCAGAGGGGAAGTGAAAAAGAAAATAAGAGTGGCAAAGAGAGAGTATCAGAATAGATTAGCAGCTAACATTAAAGGGAATTCAAAAGTCTTCCATAGACAAATAAATAATAAATGGGTAGCAAGATGGGGTGGGGCTGATTAGGAACCAAAAAGGAGACCTACGCATGGAGGCAGAGGGCATGGCTGAGGTGCTAAATGAATGCTTTGCATCTGTCTTCACCAAGGAAGAAGATGCTGCCAAAGTCACAGTGAAAGAGGAGGTAGGGGAGATACTGGATGAGATAAAAATTGATAAAGAGGAGGTACTAGAAAGGCTGTCTGTACTTAAAGTAGATAAATCACCAGGACCGTATGGGATGCAACCTAGGATGCTGAGGGAGATTAAGGAGGAAATTGTGGAGGTACTGCCCATAATCTTCCAATCCTCCTTAGAATAAAGGGGTGGTGACAGAGGACTGGAGAATTGCAAATGTTACACCCTTGTTCAAAAAATGCTGTAACGATGAACCCAGCAACTATAGGCCAGTCAGTTTAACCTCGGTAGTGGGGAAGCTTTTGGGAATGATAATCAGGGACAAAGTTAACAGTCACTTGGACAAGTGTGGATTAATTAAGGAAAGCCAGCACAGATTTGTTAAAGGCAAATCATGCTTAACTACAGGAAACTTTTTTTTATCCGGCACCGACGGGACCGACGTGGTGCCGGTTCATCAAAAATTCCGGATAACCGAAAGCTATAGTAAAAGATACGGAGAGCTGACAGCTCCGTATAAAGCAATAAACCCTGTTGCTTAGCAACAAGTGCAGAACAATGGCCACAAGTTCCAAGCGTCTCTGTAGCTTAGCAACAGCTGCAGCCACACCCTTGCACAGCAACAGATGGAGGAAGGCAAGTACAATATGAAGTAAAACTTACCTGAACCTACTCCTGAATTTTGCCAGTTAACCGAGATTTCCGGTTAGTTAGGTGCCGGTAAATCGAAAGTTTCCTGTAACTTGATCAAGTTTTTTGATGAGGTAACAGAGAGAATTGATGAGGGCAATGCGGTTGATGTGGTGTATATGGATTTCCAAAATGCGTTTGATAAATTGCCACATAATAGGCTTGCCAGCAAAGTTGAGGCCCATGGAATAAAAGGGACAGTGGCAGCATGGATACGAAATTGGCTAAGTGACAGGAAACAGAGAGTAGTGGTGAACGGTTGTTTTTTGGTCTGGAGGACGGTATACAGTGGTGTTCCCCAGGGGTCGGTACAAAGACCACTGCTTTTCTTGTTATATATTAATGACTTGATGTGGGTGTACAGGGCACAATTTCAAAATTTGCAGATGACACAAAATTTGGAAGTATAGTGAACAGTGAGGAGGATAGTGATAGACTTCAAGAAGACACAGACAGGCTGGTGAAATGGGTGGGCATGTGGCAGATGAAATTTAACGCAGAAAAGTGCAAAATGATACATTTTGGTAGGAAGAATGAGGAGAGGCAACATAAACTAAAGGGTAGAATCCTAAAGGGGGTGCATGAACAGAGAGACCTGGGGTATATGTGCACAAATCATTGAAGGTGACAGGGCAGGTTGAGAAAGCAGTTAAAAAAGCATATGGGTCCTGGGATTCATAAATAGAGGTATAGGGGGTGATTTTCATTCAGAAGTCGGGAAGGAGACGGGACTACAAAACTTTCAGGGTTGTAGTCCCGCCTCCATCGAGGTGCGGCCAATCCACGTGATTTTAACTTGATTGACCTTGTTGAACCCGCCCAGCAGGCCAATTAAGGGCCACCCGGCAATAGGTGACGTCACAGACTGAAATTTCATCTATCAAGACATTTTGACAGATGAAATATCAGTGTTTCACAGCTGTTTGAAGCAGTTAAACACTAACAGTCTTACTTCTAACATGAGTCCTTCTACACAGACTCAGTTAGAAATCTCACCAGCACAGAAAGCTGCAGGCTGTCACTTTTGTCAGATCGCAGACATTCTGCTTTCTGTGCCGGTTAGATGATGGAATCCCGAAACCTAAAGGAAGGAAGGCTGTAAAGGTGTAAAGGTAAGTACAGGTAATTGAAACTTCATTACACACTTTAGACACACCAAACACACTTACCTTTGCACTCATGCACACATCACTCACCTGAACACCGACGTCTCGACCCCTCCAAGTCCTTCAACCCGACGACCCGACTCCTCTAACTTGGCGTGGTTTGGAGCCGTCGGGAATCCCACATTTCAAACTTTAAAATAGGGATTAGGCTAAAAACTGCCTGTTAACTGTCTGTTAACAGGCAGTTAATTGGCACTAATCCCTTCCCGCCTTGGGTAGGTGGGCCCCAGTGCAGGGCGGGTACCCGCCTCCTTTGAAACTTAGATGAAGGCGGGTTGGGGGCGGGATGGTGTCGGGACCCCCAAATTCGGGACTTTAACCCCCCGCACGCCTCCATTCCCGACTCCACGGGTCAATGAAAATCGACCCCATAGAGTACAAAAGCAAGGAAGTTATGATGAGCCTTTATAAAACACCGGTTCTATTATGTCCATGAATGATTGAGACACGGACAGCAGGAGTTGAACAAAACAAGTCTTTACTGATGGAAGTCAATAGTGAAACTGAAAACAACAGAGGCTCACTAGCGCCTTTTATACAGGGGTGGTCACTGCCGGTACTGCAGTCTGAGACCAGTTATTCTCTTAAAGGTACATACACAACAATTCCTCCCCTTTTAGATAAACAGTACATAACATTCATTTAACAACTAAATGATAACTAATTACAATCACAATTACGGTTGCTAGATACATTGGTTAAGTTTAAGCAATTATAAGTTCAGTCTTTGAGGAGGCTTCCTGATTCTGTCTGGATAACGCCTCTTTGGGGTATCAGGTTCCTCTGGCAATGTTGAGTCGGGATCAATGTCGTTGTTTGGTTCATCTGCTTCCAATATCATCGGTTCTGCGGTAGCTGCAATTGGTACGTCGATTTCATTGCCAGGTGTATCAGATCGTGGTGTGGAGTTGAAGTTTTCCAGTGACTCTAGAATCTGGTCAGCATGGCGTCTTACAATGCTCTCTCCAACGTCCACGGTATACATGAGAGGTCCTTGCCGTGTACAAATCGTTCCTGGCTGCCATTTCTCAGTGCGGTAGTCCCGGGCCAAAACTGGTTGACCTATCTTAAAACTCCTGGTCGGCCTTTCATTCATATTCTGAAACTGCCTGTTCTCCACATCTCTTCGGACGTTTGGCTTAACCAAATCCAAGCGGCATCGTAGTCTTCGATTGAAGAACATCATGGCTGGAGTTTGGTTGGTAACCGCATGTGTTGCATTCCGGTGGGCAAACAAGAAGTTGTCCACCTTGTGTTGTAGGGGTATATCTTCATTACACATTGCCTTGATAGCTTTCTTGAATGTTTGGACAAACCTCTCGGCCAATCCATTAGTGGCTGGATGATATGGGGCAGATGTGTAATGCTTAACACCATTGTTCTTTAAGAACCTCCGGAACTCTTCAGACACAAACTGTGGTCCATTGTCAGAGCAAATCTGTTCAGGCAGCCCATTCCTGGTGAATATGGTTCGTAAAACTGTGGTAGTTTTTTCTGTGGTGGTTGAGGACATTTTTATTACCTCTGGCCACTTTGAATGTGCATCCACCGCAATTAAAAACATCGAGTCCATGAAGGGACCAGCAAAATCAATGTGCACCCTTTGCCATGGAGATGAGGGCCACTCCCATGGATGCAGAGGAGCTTGTGGTGGGGCGTTTTGGAACTCCTGGCATCCTGCACAGCTCTTGGACATCTCTTCGATTTCTCTATCGATTCCCGGCCACCACACAAACGCTCTGGCTAAGTTCTTCATTTTTACCCCACCCAGATGACCCTCATGAAGCTCATTGAGCACTCTATCTGTCAACTTAGGTGGAATTACTACTCTGGATCCACACATCAAGGTTCCTCTGCACACTGACAGCTGTTCTCTTCTCGGCGAGAATGCTGGCAGCAGTGGTTCGCCATGTGCTGGCCATCCCTTCACCATTAAATCATAGACCCGTGATAGTGTCGGGTCATTCCGTGTTTCCTTTTCTATGTTTGCATTCGTCACAGGGAGACATTCGACTATGGTCGAGTGGAATAACTCCATTGGATCCACTGCAAGGTCTTCTTCTTCCACCGTCGGCAACGGTAGGCGTGACAATCCATCAGCATTTCCATGCTGTTTAGTTCCTTTGTACTCGATGTCATATTGGTGTGCCCCTAGGAAAAGGGACCATCTCTGCAGCCGTTGTGCTGTCATTATCGGTACGCCCTTCTGAGGGTTGAAAATGGAGACAAGAGGTTGATGATCGGTTAGTAGAGTAAATTTTTGACCGTGCAGGTAGTGATTGAACTTCTTCACCCCCCACACTAGGCTGAGGGCCTCTCTGTCAATCTGGGCATAGTTACGCTCGGCAGAAGTTAACAAGCGTGACGCAAAAGCTATCGGCCTCTCTAAACCATCAAGGAATTTATGTGACAGTACCGCCCCAATGCCGTAGGGAGACGCATCACACACCAGTCTGATCGGCAGTGCTGGGTTGTAGTGAACCAATACTTCCCTTGAAGTGATTAAGTCCTTACTCTTCTGAAAGGCCCGCTTACAATCATCGCTCCATTTCCATGCTAGCCCCGTTCGTAGCAGGGCGTTCAGTGGGTGCAGAATTGTTGACAAATTCGGCAAAAACTTATGGTAGTAATTCACCAATCCGAGGAATGACCTCAGTTGCGACACATTTTCAGGTGCTGGAGCCTTAACAACCGCTTTAATTTTGTCAGGGGACTTATGTAACCCCTCTTCATCAATCACGTGGCCACAATACGATATCTGTTTCTTAAAAAACTCGCACTTGGGGCGGTTGGCTTGTAGCCCATGTTCCCGTAGTCTAGTGAGCACCTGTTCTAGGTTGTTAAGGTGTTCACTGTCATCTTCACCTGTCACAAGGATGTCGTCCAAGTAACACTGAGTCCCCGGAATCCCTTGCAGGACTTGTTCCATCGCTCTTTGCCATATCGCCGGAGCCGATGCTACTCCGAATACCAATCGATGATACTGGTAAAGACCTTTGTGAGTGTTTATCGTGAGATACTTCCTAGAGGACTCTTCAACCTCCATCTGCAAATATGCTTGTGCTAGGTCAATTTTTGTAAAACGCTTCCCTCCAGACAGTGAGGCGAAGATGTCTTCTATCCTTGGAAGAGGATATTGTACTGTGTGAAGGACTGGGTTCACCGTCACCTTGAAATCCCCACAGATGCGAATCTTCCTTGGCTCCCCGGACTTATTGCTTAACGTTTTCTTCATGACAGGAACGATGGGTGTCAGCCACTTGCTCCAGTCGACCTTAGACAACACGCCTGCCTTCTCCAGATTCTCCAGCTCTGCCTCGACGGCTGGGCGAATTGCATATGGTACCAGTCTTGCTTTGAAAAACTTGGGAACTGCATTCTCTTCTATTTTTATCGAGGCGGTTACGCCTTTAAGAGTGCCCAGTTCTTGTTGAAATACCTCTTTGGCGTTAGCTAAGATTGTTGACAATCGTCCAGGAGTGGCGTCTTCATCTTTTTACCGTCCACCGTCATTCCATGAATGGAGTGCCAATCTAAGTTTATCTTCCTGATCCATTCACGTCCCAATAACGGTGGTCCACCATTTGGCAGTATGTAGAGATACAATTTCCGTATTTTCTTGCCGTTGTATTCGACAGGCACCCTTATTTTTCCTCTGGGGTATACTTTTTGCCCCATATACGTCGTCAAGACGATTGATGTCTCTCTCAAGGGTATGTGTGCGAATAGCCGCTCGTAGTCTCGTCGATTCATGACGGTTAGCGCTGATCCTGTATCCAATTCCATTTTAGCTTGGGACCCTGCTATCATGAGGGTGACCCAAATGGTTCGGTGATCCTCTTTTGCGATTACATTGTGAAGTTTGAGACAGCTTAGCCTCCTGTTCCCGGATTCACTATCGCTCACCTGGTCTTCGGAACTACTGTCCGTCATCTTTTGTACTTTCTTGTACGGTCCCTTAGTAGCCTTTTTGTTGTCGCTGGTCTTCTTCCCAGACCTGCAAACTCGTGCAATGTGTCCCATCTTTCCGCATTGCCTGCATATTTTGTCTTTGGACCAGCAGTCCTTCTGGTCATGGTTAGTTCTGCCGCAGCGATAACATTTTGCAAATCCCCGTGTCATTTCGTGGGTGCCGTATTCCTGTGGCTTTTGTTGAATTTCTGCAGCTCCCCTGGCTGCTGCTTCATATGATACTGCCACGCTGAAAGCCTTATCTAGCGTCAGCTCTTTCTCTGATAGTAACTTCTTCTGTGTTCCTTCACTCAGGGGTCCACAGACAAATTTGTCCCATAGGGTATCTGCCAGTCCTTCTCCGAACTGGCAGTGCTTTGATAGCTTGTGTAGTTCCGTAAGGTACTCAGCATTGCTCTCATCTTTATGTTGAGTTCTCCTGTGGAATTTAAATCTTTCTGCTATCAACAGCGGTGCAGGGTTTAGGTGTTCCTGTAGGACAGCAACAATTTCGTTAAAACTCTTCGCCTTCGGTTTGGCTGGAATAATCAGGTCCCGCAATAGGCCGTACGTTCTAGCGCCCATTAAGTTTAGCAATACCGATGCCTTTTCCTCATCAGCTATTTCGTTTGCCTCGAAATATACCTCGACTCTTTCCACATATGTGGTCCAATCCTCTATTGTATTATCAAAAGCAGTGATACAGCCAGTCTTCGGCATCTTGCAAATCTAAAATGGCGCCTCCCGCGCTTTGCCTTCTTCCCCACTGATTAAGATGGTGCCTCCGCGCTTTGCCTTCTTCCCCGCTGTTGCTAGCGCTGCTTTCCGCGGTTCCTTGCGCCTTTAATATTTCTTTTTTTTATTATTTTCCCGTCGTGGAACAACCCTGTGGGACTCTTGCCTCCCTCTTCTCGGGTCTATACGCAGCCCGGCTTCGTAGCACCGGCCGCGCCCTGTGTGCTCCACCCTCTCTCTCTCTTCTTCCCGACAATGCTGCTCGGCCCCGTTGCAAGCCACCCGCTCAAGTTCTCGACCGCCGCAGCCCAGGAAGGATCAGTGTACTACCTGCCACCAGCCCGATTAGCTGAAGCACCGTCGACAGGAACCAGGCCCCGCTTCCGACAGCTTCTCCAGCAATCTTCAACTCCGCTAACACAGGGGCGAATGCCCACGGTCGACGCCCGTTTCTACTGCCTCTTACTTTCTTTCTTTCTGGCCTCGACCTCTGCTCACTTCGCTGTAGGAATGGATCCCAGGAGGTGGTGCAGACTGTAGGTTGGTTCGTATCTGCTCGTCGCCAGTATTATGTCCGTGAATGATTGAGACACGGACAGCAGGAGTTGAACAAAACAAGTCTTTACTGATGGAAGTCAATAGTGAAACTGAAAACAACAGAGGCTCACTAGCGCCTTTTATACAGGGGTGGTCACTGCCGGTACTGCAGTCTGAGACCAGTTATTCTCTTAAAGGTACATACACAACAGGTTCGACCTCAACTAGAGCATTGTGTCCAATTCTGGGCACTGCACTTTAGGAAGGATGTGAAGGCCTTAGAGAGGGTGCAGAAAAGATTTATGAGAATGACTCCAGGGGTGTGGGACTTCAGTTACGTGAATAGACTGGAGAAGCTGGGGTTGTTCTCCTTGGAGCAGAGAAGGTTGAGAGGAGATTTGATAGAGGTGTTCAAAATCATGAGGGGTCTGGACAGAGTAGATGGAGAGAAACTGTTCTCATTGGCGGAAGGGTCAAGAACCAGTGGACACAGATTTAAGGTGATTGGCAAAAGAATCAAAGGCGACATGAGGAAAAACTTTTATACGCAGCGAGTGGTTAGGATCTGGAATGCACTGTCTGAAAGGGTGGTGGAGGTAGATTCATTTATGGCTTTCAAAAGGGAGTTGGATAAGTTCCTGAAGGAAAAAAATTTGCAGGGCTACGGGGAAAGGGCGGGGGAGTGGGACTAGCTGAAGTGCCCTTGCAGAGAGCTGGCAGGCGCTCGACAGGCCGAATGGCCTCCTTCTGTGCTGTAACCATTCTATGATTCTATGATCCGCCAGTCCTCTGGCACTACATCTTTTTCTAATGAATTACTAAATATGTGTAGCAATGCCTCTGCCATCTCGTCCCTAGATTCTTTTAAAATGCACAAATGATACAGCACAGAAGGAGGCCATTTGGCCCATCTGCCTATGCCAGCAGAAGTGTCTGGAGGGAGGTGGCTCAGCACGTCTCCTCGAGGAGCCTGGTGCCGAGGACCCACACCCAATGTCGTAAGAAGTTCAATGGCCTCACTCGAATGATCAGGGTGAGTGGCTGCTTTTCAATACCTCTCCATCCCTCCATCTCAATCTCACTCTGTGCCCAGAGGGTGTAAAAACCCCAAATTCCCAACACTCATCCAAGACCTATGGCTATCTCATAAAACACACACGCACATTCCACACCTTGCATACATTAAAGGCTATTCAACTATGGGAGGCACATCAGACAAGCACATGGCTGCATAATTAAGGGCTATTCAACTATGGGAGGCACATCAAGCAAGCACATGGCTACACATTCACTCAGACTCCGTCCTTTTTCTTGCAGGTCAAGCTATCTCACAACAGGCGACAGCAGCAATGCACGGGAGGAGGACCGGCTGACCTACACACCCTCAATGATTTGGAGGCACGCGTGCACAGGATCGTTGCCAGCCAGGTGATCGGTCCCGTCGCCCCTGGAGAGGCCGACCCCCTTGGGGACAGCAATGGTATGTTCATCAGCTTTCTCTCCTCTCTCATTCCACTTGCCCCTCACAACACCAGCATTTTACACTTTCAACCCAACTTACTAAATGTCTCCAGTCCTTACTCCCTTACTGCCCCCCTGTCCTGACTCTAAAGCCACTCTTGTACCTCCCTGCTTGTAGATAGTGAACCACCAGCTGACCAGCCTGTCCCTCAACCTACCAGTGGCAGCGATGCCCCAGGCGAGGAGGAAGAGGAAGTCGGAGCCTCACTGCCTGTGTCTCCCGAGTGAGCCCATTCTGACACTGGGACCACGCCTTCCCTGGAGGGGAGCAGGGAGGTAGGGTCTGATGAGGGCAAAGCTCCGGGACCCAGCGGGCTGCAGCAACGCCATGGGGGTAGGGAAGCTCGGGGGCCATCTCCCCGGAGGGCGAGTAGGCAAGCGAGTCCTACTGCACTGGACACAGAGGAGGAGCGCATCATCGCGGCCATGAATAGCCTGGCCTTGAGCATGCACACTGAGTTCATGGGTACAATGGCAAGGGTGCCCGAAAGCATGCATGCACTGGCTAGGAGTGTGGAGCAGTCCGCTGCACCACAGGTCGACGCAACACAACGGCTTAGTGCTGCAATTCAGTCATTGGCTGGTGCCATCCTGTAAGGGGTTTTCGATCGAGATCGCAGAGGTTTCTCTCGCTGGAGGCCTCTCTCTCTCTTTTGCACAGTAAAACCTTAAGTGGTTCGACCCACTCGCCCCTTAGGTTCTAGACACTGGAGTTGGGTGCAGGAACTACAATGTAGAGAAAACTCTATAGACCAGATTTAATGAAAACGAAATGAAACTTTATTGCATAAAGGAACAAATCAAACTGTAAACCAATAAGGTTCTTGGGAGGGAAAAACAAATCATAATACAGTACTGGCTAAGATAAATACAGGCATATTATTCTTTACAAAAGTCATCACGAAATGGGGAAACACACAGAACATCGAGGGACAACAACTCATTGTTAAAAATTACCTCTTAAATGCCCACCCCCTTAAGCCTATCTAGATCAGATTGTGAGGGGCCAGAAGCATGCTCACCAATCCAGTTGGAAAGTATAGAGTTTTGAAACAGGTCTGCGTTTTGATCCTTTCAGGCGTCCTGTCTCCACGTGGTCAGCGCTGCGGGCTGCGACACTCTCTCTTCTTCCTCAAGGTGAAGGTCACGGGCAGGCTGGATACTGGCAGGCCTGGACGTCGGCGGGGACGGAGACCACGGTTAGAGGAGTCTCTAGCTGGTTACCATTTTCAAATAGGTTTCTTCTGTGGGGCTGCTGCCCTTTCGTCTCGTCAACGGCCCGGGGTTTGTCGATGATCTCCCGATGGTTACCCCGGGGCGGGACGCAGACTCGAATCACCTTCTTGATGGCTGCCTCGTTTTCTTCTTCTTCAATCCTTCCGAGCTGGTGATCTGTGAAGGAGGATGATGAGCATCCTGATAGCTCCCGATGGCTACCCCGGGACTCCAACTATACTTCTCAAGAGAAGCCTTTATCTCCCGCCAAATCAAGGTTAGTCTTTGTTTAACTTTTGGCGGGCTTGTATCACAACGGGGTAATTATTATATTTAAACTGCTTTCGGAATGGCCGGTGATGGCCATCTCTGGTCTGGAATGACCTTGTATTGTTTTGAATGTCCTCTTGATGTCTTTAATGGGTCTTTGATGCTCCCCTTATATGAATATAAAACTGTTTCCCTTTGTCTGGGTAAACATTTAGATGGCCTTTATCTACAGGCCGATCTGACTGGATCTGCATCCAATCCATATGCATGTGGCTGTGTCTGGTTTCATTTTCTCCGAAACGGCCTTCCAGAACTTACTGTGGGCTGAATCCACAAAGGCTGTCTGGGGACTGCAGGAACCATTTTAAAGTGCCCCAAAAAGCTAGTCACGGGGTCTGGCAGCCATTTTGTGTGTCCCTTTTTCTGGGCTTCTTTTAAAACAGTCTTTAAAATCACGGCCTCTTCTGCCAATAGACCCTTATGTAATAATACTCAATTTTGCGAATCTTACAGTCCCCCCTGATGATACTATAACTTGCTTGAAGTATCATAATTCTGGGTGAGCAAAATTTTCTGACTCTCCACAATCAAACCATCCCCTGCAATGACATAGAAACATAGAAACATAGAAGATAGGAGCAGGAGTAGGCCATTCAGCCCTTTGAGCCTGCTCCGCCATTCAACGAGATCATGGCTGATCATCCAAACCCTAGCACCCGGTCCCTACACCAACAGCCATCCCACCCAAGCCCTATCCCCGTAACCCCGTAACCCCACGTATTTAATCCCCCCTAACACTAAGGGCCAATTTTTATCATGGCCAATCAACCTAACCCACACATTTTTGGACTGTGGGAGGAAACTGGAGCACCCGGAGGAAACCCACGCAAACACGGGGAGAATGTGCAAACTCCACACAGACAGTCACCCGAGGCCGGATTTGAACCCGGGTCCCTGGCACTGTCAGGCAACAGTGCTAACCACTATGCCACCGTGCTGCCCCATTACCGATCTATGATCCCACGACACATGCATTTCCCGTTTCAGAAAACCTACAGTGTACATTAAGCATCTATAGATGGCAATACATTGGATTTAAAATCTGACACACTCATTTCCAGGCATGGAGGGGGGGCCTAATACCCCTACACCACCTGGTTCATACATATTATCTTTTATTAACAACAACTCACTTAATGAACTTCAATAATAAAAATAAATTACACACAGAATTACACATGAACAAACATCAAACATAGAGGAGGGAGGGAAACTTTAACTTCATACATAGCAGCAAAAATCTAAACGGGTGTCTCCTCTTCTACCCGCACATAATGCTCTCTCCATTCTCCTCTGTTCTCATATACATAGATACATAGATACATAGAAGATAGGAGCAGGAGTAGGCCATTCGGCCCTTCGTGCCTGCTCCGCCATTTAATGAGATCATGGCTGATCCTTTAATTCAGTATCCCGTCCCCGCCTTCTCTCCGTAACCCTTAACCCCTTTTGCCCGTAGAAATATATCTAATTCCCTCTTAAATATATTTAATGAGCTGGCGTACACTGCCCTCTGTGGCAATGAGTTCCACAGGTTCACCACTCTCTGAGTGAAGAAATTCCCCCTCATCTCTGCCCTAAATGGTTTAGCCCTTATCCTTAAATTATGTCCTCTAGTTCTGTTTTCACCCGCCAAGGGAAACATTCCTTCTGCATCCAGTCTGTCTAGACCTGTCAGAATTTTATACACTTCTATGAGGTCCCCTCTCAATCTTCTAAACTCCAGTGTGTACATCCCTAAACTACATAGTCTCTCCTCATAGGTCATTCCCGCCATTCCTGGTATCAGCCTGGTGAATCGCCGCTGCACCCCCTCCATGGCAAGAACATCCTTCCTCAGATGAGGCGACCAAAACTGTACACAGTACTCGAGGTGTGGTCTCACCAGTGCCCTGTACAGCTGCAGCAAGGTATCCCTGTTCCTGTATTCTAACCCTTTTGCTATGAAGGCCAGCATACCGTTTGCCTTCTTGACCGCCTGTTGCACCTGCATGCTCGCCTTCAGTGACTGGTGTACAAGAACACCCAGGTCTCTCTGTACTTCCCCCTCTCCCAATCTATTGCCATTTAAATAATAATTTGCCCTCCCGTTCCTGCACCCAAGGTGGATAACTTCGCACTTGTCCACATTATAGTGCATCTGCCATTTATCCGCCCAATCGCCCAGTCTGTCCAAATCGCTCTGGAGCTTCCTGGTCTCTTCCTCTGAGCCCACCCCACCTCCTAGTTTAGTGTCGTCTGCAAATTTGGAAATGCTGCATCCGACTCCCTGATCCAGGTCATTAATGTAAATTGTGAACAGCTGGGGGCCCAGGACAGATCCCTGTGGTACCCCACTTGTTACTGCCTGCCATTCAGAAAATGAGCCGTTTATTCCAACTCTCTGTTTTCTATCTGACAGCCAGTTCCCTATCCACGCCAAAACTTTCCCCTTTATCCCATGAGCCTCAATTTTCCATGCTAATCTTTTATGTGGGACCTTATCGAAGGCCTTTTGGAAGTCCAGGTACACCACATCTACTGGCTCTCCCCCATCTATTCTACCAGTTACTCCCTCAAAAAATTCCAATAGATTAGTCAAGCACGATTTACCCTTTGTAAATCCATGTTGACTCTGTCCTATCCTGTCCCCATTTGCTAAGTGCTCCGCTATTTCATCCTTAATGATGGACTCCAGCATTTTGCCCACAACTGATGTAAGGCTTACAGGTCTGTAATTACCTGCTTTTTCCCTACCCCCCTTTTTGAATAGTGGGGTAACGTTAGCTACCCTCCAATCCATCGGCACTGTTCCCGAGTCTAATGAATTCTGAAAAATCATCCTTAGTGCATCCGCTATCTCTAGGGCCACCTCCTTCAGTACCCTAGGATGCATGTTATCAGGCCCTGGGGATTTGTCCACCTTCAATCCCTTTAGCTTCCTTAACACCATATTCTTAGAGATATTGATTTGCGTCAGTTCCTCCTTTGCCAATGTCCCTATTTTTCCCGATATCCCAGGGAGGTTTTTTGTGTCTTCCTTCGTAAAGACTGACCCAAAGTATGCATTTAGTTGATCTGCCATTTCCTTATTTCCCATTATATATTCCCCCGTATCTGACTGCAATGGACCAACTTTGGTTTTCACCAGTCTTTTCCTTTTGATATATTTATAAAAGCTTTTGGAGTTAGTTTTTATATTTTCCGCCAGCTTGTTTTCGTAAGCTATTTTGCCCCTCTTGATCATGCCCTTTG
Organism: Somniosus microcephalus; assembly: GCF_052327205.1. Lineage (NCBI taxonomy): Eukaryota > Metazoa > Chordata > Chondrichthyes > Squaliformes > Somniosidae > Somniosus > Somniosus microcephalus. The sequence goes on along the minus strand of NC_140998.1, from coordinate 28,303,555 downwards.
CCCTCCTTTGCTCTATCTTAAACTGTTCCCAATCTTCCGCTCTGGCGCTTTTTTTGGCTATTTTATACGCCCTATCTTTGGATTTTATGCTGTCTCTAATTTCCCCTGTTATCCACGGTTGAGTCACCTTTTTAGATTTCCTTTTATGCCAGATTGGTATAAACAATTTTTGCAATTTTGTCATTCTATCTTTAAATGTTTGCCATTGTTTATCTACCTCCAGTCCTCTCAGGAACGTTGTCCAATCAGACCTACTCAGTTCCCGTCTCATGGCATCATAATTCCCCTTGTTTAAATTCAGGACCTTAGTCTCTGAGTCAATTTCTTCGCTCTCCATTTCGAGTGAGAAATCGATCATGTTATGATCGCTCTGACCCAAGGGTCCCCGTACAACAAGATTACTGATTAGTCCCTTCTCATTGCACAGTACCCAGTCCAATATAGCCTGTTCCCGAGTTGGTTCCTCGACATATTGATCCAGATAACCATCCCTTAAACACTCAAGGAATTCCTCCTCCTCATTATTTTTACTGATTAGGCTAGTCCAATCTATATGTAAGTTAAAGTCACCTATGATGACAGCTGTGCTCTTATTGCACGCTTCTCTAATTTCCCTCGTGATGCCCTCCCTAACCTCTATTTTACTATTTGGAGGCCTATATACCACTCCTATTAATGTTTTTCGCCCCTCGCTATTTCTTAGCTCCACCCATATAGATTCTGTATTAACTGAGTTAATATCCTTCCTTTCAATTGCATTTATCCCCTCTTTTACTAGCAATGCTACCCCTCCTCCCTTTCTTTTTTGTCGATCCTTCCTAAATACTGAATACCCCTGTATGTTAAGCTCCCAGCCCTGCTCACCCTGCAACCATGTTTCCGTAATCCCAATTAGATCATAATTATTAACCTCTATTTCCACAGCTAATTCATCTACCTTGTTCCTGATGCTTCTCGCATTAAGGTATAAAACCCTTCGAGGTCCTACTTTTTAGCTTGGCTCCTAACTCCCTAAATTCTACTTGTAGGACCTCTTCCCTTTTTTTAGCTACGTCGTTGGTACCAACATGTATCACGACAACTGGCTGTTCCCCCTCCCCCTCCAGAATGTTCTGCACCCGCGCCGAGACATCCTTGACCCTTGCACCAGGGAGGCAACATACCATCCTGGAGTCTCGGTCGCGACCACAGAAACCCCTATCTATTCCCCTTACAATCGAATCCCCTATTACTATAGCCCTGCCACTCTTTTTCCCTTTTCTCTTTTTCCTTCCCTACTTCTGCGAATGTCTGACCTTTTTACAGTGTACAAAGAGTAAATAGATCACAATGAAAACCTGACACACTACAAGGATGTGAGAGGCTATCCTAATCCAAGAAGGGACTTCTATATTATTGAACAGATCCCACCACGTTGGGGTTACTATATCTAATATGTTTGCCCCTATTTCTAAAGTCTTCTGCTCCAGTGTGTAAAAATGTTTCTGTGAAACCACAACAGCTTTTAATATCTTGGTGAGGTGTTCAGGGAGAGGGGGAATTATATAGCCAAAATGTGCAACGAATCGTTGCAGATCGGTGAAATTCTCTTTAACAGTGATGTGAACAGTGGAAGGTTCAGGAATGGGGACAATTCGCTCTTGGGCCACTTGAACTTCTGCCTTGGGCTTGAAGCAGAAACTGCTGTCACTGACCGGACACCAGCCGTGCTGTCCATGTTGGTAGTGGGGCGCTGCAGTGGTGACACAGTATGTCCCACCTCCTATATATGCCACCTGCGGGGGCACATGGCCTTGTGCCATTGCCTCCATGGTGCAATTTATAGGCTTTGCGCCAGCAGTTCTGAACCCGCACTGTGGTTTCGAATAGGCATTCAAGTGCTGGGGACACAGGATGATGTGTGCTCCCCGGCTCCGGCAACCCGAGAGGTCGGTACCCGTCATTGCATGCTCCCATCGAATGACGTAAGGTGGGACCGCTGTGTAGTGAATGTGTGCACCCCCTTGAATGACTCCAATGTTCTCCACCCTGTATACCGGGGCGGGTTTAGCTGTTTTTCCCATTACCGGCATTCTTACCACTATACCCATAATGGTATGATTAGACCTCCCACAGTCCACTGGGACTGGGTAGGCCTCTGAAACTAGTCTGAGCTGGCACGGACTCAATGCATTCTCAAAAGGGTGGAGGGCTGCGAGGTGCTTGTTGTTGATCCAGGAGGGGACCAAACCTTATTTCAAATCCTCCAGATTGCTGTGGCCCTCGCCCAGTAACCACGCCCCATACAGCATGCACGCCTCGTTCTGCGCAGCCTGATCTGATGCATTCCGATCCTCCCTGATGAGAGCATTTACTGTTTTCGCGTGTTTCTCCAGCTCAGCTATAATTTCTTTTAAGTGTAGTGTCATGGCCTGGTCCTCATTTAACTCAGAACCCACTACCTTATTCTCATCCGTGAGTATCTTTCTTAACCGCCCTTTTAAATCATTAATCTGAGTCTGCAGCTCCACGTCATCCAGAGTGTTGATGACGGAAGTCCCTGTGTTAAAAGCTGTAAAAATATCATTTACTGTACCCCTTCTTTGTCTCCCTACCCTGTCCAAGACCTCATGTGGTGTGGTGTACAATCCGGCTCTGTCTACATCAGCAAAGTCGAATTCATAAAACTGTTTGAACATGTTTGTTAGCAGAACCTGGTACAATTGCTCCGTTTCCTCGGGGCACCACTCTGGCAATCGCACCTCGGTGAGATTTAAAATCACCGAGGCCATCGCGTAATGCACCCCTTGGTACAGCACCTGACCTGTGGGCACGAGTACCAATCTGTTCCCAGGTCCTTTGGTAGTGGTGGGGCACCCTTCCTTGCGGGCTTTGGCAACCGGAATCGTGGGCAGGGGCTTGCGGGGGCGGGTGATGAGCTCAGTGGCGTTTACTGGGATCTGAGAGTATGGGACTCCGCACGCCCATGTGCTGACGTCCCATCTCATCCCTTTCCCAGCATCCTGCCACTGTCTTTGGAAAAAGATGGAGACGCCTGTGGGGCAGACGCGTTCTGAACCCCACATACAGATGTAAATCCCCTCATCTGGTTCCCACCATTTGTCCCAACAGACACTCAACCCCCCTTGAGGCCCCGTAATAGTCCGATGGGTATTGTTACTGGGGGTCCTGGTGCACGAAACTCAAAAGGTTAGTATGCAGGTGCAGCAAGTGATTAAGAAGGCCAATGGAATGTTGGCTTTCATTGCTAGGGGGATAGAATATAAAAATAGGGATGTATTGCTTCAGTTGCACAAGGTATTGGTGAGACCGCACCTGGAATACTGCATACAGTTTTGGTGTCCATACTTAAGAAAAGACATACTTGCTCTCGAGTCAGTACAAAGAAGGTTCACTCGGTTAATCCCGGGGATGAGGGGATGGACATATGAGGAGAGGTTGAGTAGATTGGGACTCTACTCATTGGAGTTCAGAAGAATGAGAGGCAATCTTATTGAAACATATAAGATTGTGAAGTGGTTGGATCGGGTGGATGCGGGGAGGATGTTCCCGGTGATGGGTGAAACTAGAACTAGGGGGCATAGTCTTAGAATAAGGGGCTGCTCTTTCAAAACTGAGATGAGGAGGAACTACTTCACTCAGAGGGTGGTAGGTCCATGGAATATGCTGCCCCAAAAAGCTGTCGAAGCTACATCATTACATAAATTTAAAACAGAAATAGACAGTTTCCTAGAAGTAAAGGGAATTAAGGGTTACGGGGAGCGGGCAGGAATTTGGACATGAGTCTAGGTTCGGATCGGACATGGCCCTGTGGGTAGCAGAGCGGGCCCAGGGGCCGTGTAGCCTGATCCCGCTCCTATTTCGTGTGTCTAATTCTGTTAGATTCAGGAGATGGTTCTGTGATAGTAGATTGGCGGTTAGGATCAGATCAGCCATGATCTTATTAAATGGCGGAGCAGGCTCGAAGGGCCGATTGGCCTACTCCTGCTCCTATTTCTTATGTTCTTATGTTCTTACGTCTCTCCCACTCGACCGTGGAGTTCTTCATGGTTTTGCTCAACTTGCGCAACCACCATCATCTGTCCAAAGGAACATGTCCCGTGCATTTCAAGCAAATCTTTTTCCCGACGGTAACGCTGACTCTGGGCGCGATGATCCTCACCCTAGGGCACATTAGATAAGTCTCTCTGTACTTAAAACCGGACTGGCTGGAGTATTCCGTAGAGTTCGACCCCAGCCATCCTGGCCACCTCCCTTCGTGAAAATAGGTGGCTGTCTGCTCGACATCACGTCTTCCCGTCCCATCGGGCGCGATGGGGGCTGTGTCTCCTGAACAGCCGTACACAGTCGAGTCCTTGGTGTAGCCTCGGTAGGCCAGGCTACACCCGATCAACACGAACGTGACGAGAATCCCCTTCATCATCCTTTTGGTTCCTGTAACAAATTAAACGATATAGCCAGGCTCCCGAGAGATTCTGGCTTAGGTGAAGGCATGATTGGTTCTTTCGACCTCGATCCAAAACAACACACATACTGGGCAGATTCCAAAACTATTACTTATCACAACTATCATCTTAAAATGACACCGTAAACTTAACTAAACTTAAACTTAACTTATGTACAACGCCGCCCGTCCCCGGGCGGCCCTCCTAATCCCTGTTTGGACTGCAGCTCACCGCTCCCTGTGGTGGGGCTGCACTGACCTGTGGCTTGGGTTCCCCGCAGCCTTTTGCTGTCGATTGGGAACTGTGTTTTTCTTGGGATCTCCCAAGTCGGTACCTGCTGGAGTAGGGGGAATCTGGCCAGAGCTTTCTTGGCTGAGGCGTTCGAGCCGACCTGCGAGGGGGTACCTTTGGTGAGGCTCCGTTAGCGAGTGGACCTGTGGTTGGGACTTTTGCTCTCACAGCCCGTGGCTCCTCCACGACTGCCGGCTTCAGCTCCCTTTCCTCAGGCTCCGCCCCTTTGGGATTTGGGTCTGTGGCAGACGACTTCTCCCTACCTGTCCCTACAGGTGGAGAATCTCCGCCCCCAAATTCTACCTCCCCCAAACTTGAGTCGAGGGCGGGATCTCCGTCCTCCGACTCCACCTCCTCCAGAATCGTGTCAGGGGCGGGGCCTAGCTGTTCGGGCTCCCCCCTAACTGTGCTCGGGTCAAACGACCTGCGAGGGGGTACTTCGGGCGAGGCTCCCTTAGCGAGTGGACCTTCGGTTGGGACTTTAGCCCTCATAGCCCATGGCTCTTCCACAACTGCCGGCTTCGGCTCCATTCCCTCAGGCTCCGCCCCTTTGGGATTTGGGCCTGTGGCAGACGACTCCTCCCTACCTGTCCCTACAGGTGGAGAATTTCCGCCCCCAAGTTCTACCTCCCCTAAGCTTGAGCCGAGGGCGGGACCTCCGTCCTCCGGCTCCACCTCCTCCAGAATCGTGTCGAGGGTGGGGTCTAGCTGTTCGGGCTCTTCCCCGTCCGAGTCCCAGGCCAATGGGGAAACCTCCCAGGTGGGCGGGATAGCTCCTCCCCTCAAGCAGGCTACGGTTCTAGCCTGTGTGGTCTGTGACTTATTGCACGCCTCAGGCTGAGGATCTTTACCCTCAGACCTGGCCTCGGTTGTTGGCTCTTTTGCACCCGGTTTAAATAGTTTGCACTGATTTACGTGAAACCATTTAGTGCGCCGGGGCACCTCCACTGCGCAGGTAGTGGTGACCGGTGTGTCTTGCACCGGTTCCCGTCTAGCCTTGTCAATGGGCTGCGCTGGCTCTAGTCATTTGGGTGCAGCGGTCGTGGCTGCGGGAACGACAGAACTGGTGGTGGCTGCTATCTTCCCCTGCGAGATCATAAGAGACCGCATTGTCTCTAAAATTGACTCTATCGCAGTGGGATCGATAGCTGCACCGGTTCCTCTTTCAGGGGCAGGGGCTGTGTCTTGGACCTGGACTCGTGCTGAGGCGGCGGTCTGGGCTTGGGCTTTGGCTGCAGGAGATTTTCCCTTATTATCCTTCCACGGATTTTTACAGTCCCTGCGCCAATGTCCATCCTTCCCACACCCGTACCAATTGAGCTTGGCTTGGGCAGGGCGATTTCCCTCCTGACGCCACTCCTTCTTGCTTGGGGCTGCGAGTTTTGCCTCATGCACGTTTCCCTTAGAGGGAGGTGCCTCCTGACTTCTACAATTCTTGTAAGCAATGTTAAGCTGTCGGAGCACTGTCTCCTCCGTGATACTGGGACCTTGGGGGTCAAACCAAGATTTGGCTAGGGTCCGTATCTGGGGCAAGCTGCTAGCAACCAGGCAACGGAGCCAATGAACCCGCTGTTCGGCGCTCATTGCGGCCCGTTCCGGCATGCCGGGACAACTGCGCCGATATACTGGCCACAGCCTTTCTGCGAAAACCCGCGGGGGTTCTCCAGTTAGCTGCACAGTCCCTTCTATCCGTTGGAACGGATTGCCGTCGTCCACTCCCAAAACCTCCAAGACCTCTTCTCTGAGCTCCACATACCCTGTCCGTCCCCTCTTACTCCCGTCTGAGAGGCACTGAAGGATTGTGCTACCCAGGGAGAAGAGCAGCATCGTTGCCTGTTCAAGATCATCACAATCATTGATGGCGGCTGTTTCCTCTACCTCCCTGAAATGGACTGAGGGATCTCCCTTCTCGGAGAGTTTTGGGAGGTGGCTTATCATTGCTCTGAGTTGTTGGGCACCATGGGGCACCATGAGCTGGTTCACGTGGGGTCCGTCCGTGCCATCTGCGGCGGTGGCACCGAACCTCTGGTGCCAAGTAGGACACATTGGTGCCGGCTCCGGCTTTACTCCCAGGGGTTGTTCCTCCTCCCGCTCCACCTCGGCTACCTCCACTTCTACCACCCACTTTTCAGGCCAAGCCTCACTATAGCTCGGCGGGGCTGAGGGCTCAATGGCTGGTGCCACAGCTACTTCGCAAGGAATCGGATGTTTGGATTCTTGCAAAAAGTCTAAGTGACTTGCTTTTGGGCTCACGAGGCATACCATGCCTTTTGCCTTAACCAAGGCCATTCTCAGGTCCTCTATGGTCTTTTGGCAGGGGCCATGGTCGGCACTCTCAAATCCATGCTCAAGGAACAGCTTGTAAGCTGCCTTAACCTCCACTACTCTCTCCTCCTGTGTTCTTAGCTGTTGTGCGAGGCGGGCATTTTTCTCCCGTATTCTCGCTTCATTGATCTTTGCCTCAGTAACCTAGCATTCCAGGTACTCTACTCTAGCCTGGCGTTGGCTGGCTACAACTTGGCGATCCTGGTTCAGCGCGTGAAGCGCTGTGATGAGTTTTTCCCTACCCATGGCCTTCTCCTCTATCTCTGCTGTCTGGGTTGTGATCTTGGCTGCCTGTGCTGCAACGACTCTGTCCAAAATCTGGACCTGTTTCTTGTAACACATCAGCCACACTGCCTTTTCCACTGACTTCTTATGCTCTTTGCTCTCTGTCCACCTGGTGGCTGCGTCTACCGGACGCCCATCCAGTAAGAGATCGGAAATCCACTGTTTAGTGAGATTTACCTTGCCAAAGACATAATCCGCTATCCTCTCATCCATAACATTTCGACCATTCAAACCTGGGTCTAATACATTGCAATCCTGCTGCCAGTGTCCTGCCACGGTCGCCATTTTCTGTAAGGGGTTTCCTCTCGAGATCGCAGAGGTTTCTCTCGCTAGAGGACTCTCTCTCTCTTTTGCACAGTAAAACCTTGAGTGGTTCGACCCACTCGCCCCTTAGGTTCTAGACACTGGAGTTGGGTGCAGGAACTACAATGTAGAGAAAACTCTATAGACCAGATTTAATGAAAATGAAATGAAACTTTATTGCATAAAGGAACAAATCAAACTGTAAACCAATAAGGTACATGGGAGGGAAAAACAAATCATAATACAGTACTGGCTAAGATAAATACAGGCATATTATTCTTTACAAAAGTCATCACGAAATGGGGAAACACATGGAACATCGAGGGACAACAACTCATTGTTAAAAATTACCCCTTAAATGCCCACCCCCTTAAGCCTATCTAGATCAGATTGTGAGGGGCCAGAAACATGCTCACCAATCCAGTTGGAAAGTATAGAGTTTTGAAACAGGTCTGCGTTTTGATCCTTTCAGGCGTCCTGTCTCCACGTGGTCAGCGCTGCGGGCTGCGACACTCTCTCTTCTTCCTCGAGGTGAAGGTCACGGGTAGGCTGAACACTGGCAGGCCTGGACGTCGGCGGGGACGGAGACCACGGTTAGAGGAGTCTCTAGCTGGTTACCATTTTCAAATAGGTTTCTTCTGTGGGGCTGCTGCCCTTTCGTCTCGTCAACGGCCCGGGGTTTGTCGATGATCTCCCGATGGTTACCCCGGGGCGGGACGCAGACTCGAATCACCTTCTTGATGGCTGCCTCGATTTCTTCTTCTTCAATCCTTCCGAGCTGGTGATCTGTGAAGGAGGATGATGAGCGTCCTGATAGCTCCCGATGGCTACCCCGGGACTCCAAATATACTTCTCAAGAGAAGCCTTTATCTCCCGCCAAATCAAGGTTAGTCTTTGTTTAACTTTTGGCGGGCTTGTATCACAACGGGGTAGTTATTATATTTAAACTGCTTTCGGGATGGCTGGTGATGGCCATCTCTGGTCTGGAATGACCTTGTATTGTTTTGAATGTCTTCTTGATGTCTTTAATGGGTCTTTGATGCTCCCCTTATTATGAATATAAAACTGTTTCCCTTTGTCTGGGTAAACATTTAGATGGCCTTTATCTACAGGCTGATCTGACTGGATCTGCATCCAATCCATGTGCATGTGGCTGTGCCTGGTTTCGTTTTCTCCGAAACGGCCTTCCAGAACTTACTGTGGGCTGAATCCACAAAGGCTGTCTGGGGACTGCAGGAACCATTTTAAAGTGTCCCAAAAAGCTAGTCACGGGGTCTGGTGGCCATTTTGTGTGTCCCTTTTTCTGGGCTTCTATTGAAACAGTCTTTAAAATCATGGCCTCTTCTGCCAATAGACCCTTATGTAATAATATTCAATTTTGCGAATCTTACATCCAGTCTCAGACTGCTCTCATGCAATCTCAGATTGATGTCACGCAAGCACTGACTGCTGCCATCCTCGCTGGTTCAGCCACATTGCCCCGGGACTCTCACGGCGCCGTAGCAGGCCAGCAATCTGTGCTCGAGCAGATTGCTCTGGATGCTGAGGTACTGCCCCGTGGGAGTGCCAGTGTGTCGGTCTAGCAGGGAGGTACTGTCATCTCTCAGGATGACAGCATTCCTGATCCCATCACTGGCACTTCCCCATTGCACTTGCCACGGCCTGCAACACAGCCAGCCCAGACTGCTGCCGCAGTTGGTGCAGTCTGCAGCCGGGGCCTCCAGGCCCAGAGCTGGTTGAGGCCGACCTTCAAGGGCATCTGTAGTCTCTGGATCTGACATTCAGCAGCCTTCCACCAGCCTTGTTGCAGCCACTGGGGCCCCATTACGGAGGAGCAGTAGGGTGGGAAGGGGGGAAGTGCGCAAGGGATGGAGATCACCCTCGAAGGGCAAACAGTAGGAGGTCTCAAGAAATGGTGGGAATGCTTGTGGTAAAGGTTGAGGTTCATGTGATTACAGTTGTTTACTGTTTTGCCATTTATCTCCATCTTGTGAGAACGAGTTCTGTTAGTTCATGATTTGTTGTGTCGGTTTCTAATTGTTTGTCCTGAATAAATGACACACACAGAGTTTGTTAAAGAAAAAAGATTTTGAATTCAAAATTTACATTTTTGGTCTTTGGAATCATTGCAGCTTTGGTCAGCAATAGGGGGTGCGGGTTGCTTTCCATGATGTTGTTCTCCATGCCAGCAGCCATCTTCTGAGTAGGGGCTTAGAATCGGCTTCTTATCAGCCGTTCACGGGCGGCCCTTGCAGTTTCAACATTGTGGGCCTCCCTCCCACCTTGGTGCTGCTGCTGATCCTCATCCTCATCCTCATCCTCCTCCTCCTCCTCCTCCTCCGGTGGTGTATCAATCCCTGGTGGCATTGGCTGAGTCCTCAGGATTGCCAGGTTGTGAAGCATGCAGCACACAACTATGAACAGGAAGACTCGCTCAGGAGAGTACTGCAGGGCTCCTCCTGATTGGTCCAGACAGCGGAACTGTTGCTTCAGCACGCCGATTGTCTGCTCAATAATGTTCCTGGTGGTGCTATGGCTCTCATTATACCGCAGCTCGGCAGGGGTGTTGGGGTTACGGAGCAGTGTCATCAGCCAGGTGCAGAGTGGATAACCCTTGTCCCCAAGGAGCCATCCACTTGGGTGATGCGGTGCTTGGAAAAGGTCTGACGCACCAGTCTGGCACAGGATGAAAGCATCGTGGCTGCTGCCAGGATAGCAGGCATTGACGGCAAGTATGAGCTGTCTGTGGTCACAGAACAAATGGACATTTAAGGAGTGGTAGCCCTTGCGGTCTCGGAATACCTCTGCATTTTCATGTGGTGCCCGCAATGCCACATGCGTGCAGTTAATGGCGCCTTGCACCATAGAGAAGCCCGCTATCCTCGCAAAGCCACATGCGTATTCATGCTGTTTGGCCCGGGTCTTGGGGAAAGAGATGTACAGATGTCTCCTTTTATTGAGGGCAGTTGTCACCTCCTGGATACAACAATGGATAGTGAACTGGGAGGTATTGACGATGTCCCCAGTAGAAGCTTGAAAGGAGCCGGTGGCATAAAAATTCCGAGCCACAATGACCTTCACTGCTGTTAGATCCGTGATTCTGAGAGTATGATGTTTTTCAATAACCACACGGATGCTGTAACTTAACAATAAACAGGTATTTACTGGAGGAGGGTAGTCTCAAGACTGGGGGTACAGAGGCATGCGCAAGGCTTATATACAGGTGTGGTCACTGCCGGTACTACAGTATACAGGAGCTGTAAAAGTAGTTCTGTCTTAAAGGTATATACACTACAATTCCTCCCCTTTTAGATTAGTAGTACCCCTAATATTCAAATAACAATTAACACTTTAACATGTACATTAAACAACAATAGTCCATTTATAGATTCAGTCTTTGGGGCGGCTTCCTGACCCTTTCGGGATGGCGCCTTTCCTGAGGTTCTTGTTCTTGGTGCAGAGGCGATTCTGGCCCCTTTCATCGGGTAGTTCATCGGGTTCCACTGCTACTGGTTCTGAGGTAGATGCTTACCGGTATGTCGGGTTCATCCCCAGGTACTCGAGACATGGGGTTGACGCGTTCCTGTGACGCTAAGATCTGATCGACGTGGCGTCTCACAATGTTCTCCCCGACATCCACTGTGTACATTAATGGCCCCTGCCTTGTGCATATCGTTCCGGGTTGCCATTTCTCTGTTCGATAGTCATGGGCCAAGACTGGTTGTCCTACATTGAAGCTCCTTGTTGGCTTCTCATTGATGTGCTGGAATTGTTTGTCCTCAACATTTCTTCGCACATTTGGTCTGAGCAAGTCCAGACGAGATCTCAACCTTCGGTTAAAGAACATCATGGCCGGGGTCTGGTTGGTAACTGCATGTGTCGCGTTTCGGTAGGCTAATAAGAAATTGTCCACCTTATGCTGTAGTGGAATTTCATCGTCGCACATGGCCTTTATCACCTTCTTAAAGGTTTGTACGAACCTCTCAGCCAATCCATTTGTGGCTGGATGATACGGGGCGGATGTGTAATGCCTGACCCCATTCCTTCTCATAAATTTTCAAAACTCTTTGGACACAAACTGTGGTCCATTATCAGAGCAAATCTGCTCTGGCAAAACGTTTCTGGCAAATATGGTCCGTAGGACTGCAATCGTTTTCTCTGTAGTGGTTGAGGACATTTTTATCACCTCAGGCCACTTCGAATGAGCATCCACTGCTATTAAGAACATTGAGTCCATGAATGGACCAGCGAAATCAATATGCACCCATTGCCATGGAGAGGAGGGTCACTCCCATGGGTGTAGAGGGGCATGTGGTGGTGCATTTTGGACCTTCTGACATCCTGAGCAGCTCTTAGTTAGGTCTTCGATTTGTTGATCGATTCCTGACCACCACACATAAGCCCTAGCAAGGATTTTCATTTTCACTCCCCCCAGATGACCTTCATGTAGCTCATTTAGCACTCTCTCCCTTAACTTGGGTGGAATCACCACTCTGGATCCACACATCACTGTCCCCTGGCATACTGACAGCTGTTCTCTTCTGGATGAGAATGCTGGCAACAGTGAGTCGCCATGTGTTGGCCATCCCCTCACCGTCAAATCATATACCCGAGATAGCGTTGGATCATTGTGGGTCTCCTTCTCTATATCCGCGTTCGTTACTGGCAATCGTTCAATTATTACCGAATAAAATATCTCGACAGGGTCCACTGCTGGTGCTTCCTCCACAGTAGGCAGTGGCAGGCGCGATAGCCCATCAGTGTTCCCATGCTGTTTCGTGCCTTTATATTCTATTTCATATTGATTCGCCCCTAGAAACAGTGACCATCTTTGTAACCGTTGTGCGGTCATCACTGGAATGCCCTTCTTAGGATTAAAGATGGAGACAAGTGGTTGGTGGTCAGTCAGCAACGTGAACTTCTGCCCATGCAGATAGTGGTTGAATTTTTTTACTCCCCATACTAGGCTGAGGGCCTCCCTGTCAATCTGGGCATAGTTGCGCTCGGCTGAGGTTAGTGACCGAGGCGCAAAGGCTACTGGCCTCTCCAACCCGTCTGGGAATTTGTGCAACAGCACTGCTCCAATACCATAGGATGATGCATCACATGCCAACCGAATTGGTAGTGCTGGGTTGAAATGGGCCAACACCTCTTTTGATGTGATCAATTCTTTACACTTCTGGAAAGCTCATCTACGTTCGTCATTCCACTTCCATGGTACCCCTGTTTGCAGTAGGGTGTTCAGTGGGTGTAATACCGTGGACAAATTTGGTAAGAACTTGTGGTAGTAGTTTACCAGCCCGAGGAACGACCTCAGTTGTGACACATTTTCCGGTGCTGGAGCCTTGACTACTGCCTCAATCTTTTCAGGGGACTTATGTAACCCCTCTTCATCGATGACGTGGCCACAATACGAGATCTGTTTCTGGAAAAACTCGCACTTGTGGCGATTAGCTCGTAGCCCATACTCCTTTAATCTGGTGAGCACCTTCTCCAAGTTGGCGAGGTGATCACTGTCATTTTCGCCCGTGACCAGGATGTCGTCCAAATAACACTGGGTCCCCGGAATCCCTTGCAGGACTTGATCCATTGCCCTTTGCCAGATAGCCGGAGCCGAGGCTACCCCGAACACCAGCCGGTTGTATTGATAGAGACCTTTATGAGTGTTAATCGTAAGGTATTGTTTCGAAGCTTCTTCTACCTCCATTTGCAAGTAAGCCTGGGCTAGATCAATTTTGGTGAATTGTTTACCTCCAGATAGCGAGGCAAAAATATCCTCAATTCGTGGAAGCGGATATTGTACCGTGTGAAGGACTGGGTTCACTGTCACCTTGAAATCCCCACAGATGCGGACCTTCTTTGGTTCCCCAGGCGTATTACTCAACGACCTCTTTATTACAGGAACGATGGGTGTAGCCCACTCGCTCCAGTCCACTTTGGACAGTACTCCTGAACGTTCCAACCCCTCCAGCTCTGCTTCGACAGCTGGTCTGATCGCATAAGGCACTGGTCTGGCCTTATTAAACTTTGGGCTTGCATTTTCCTCTATTTTAATCATTGCTGTTATGCCTTTTAGTGTCCCGAGTCCCTCCTGGAACACTTCTTTTGCGTCAGTTAGCATTTTTGACAGTCGTCCAGGTGGGACGTTGTCATCCTTTTTGGCCTCAACCTTAAGTGCCTGTATGGAATGCCAATCTAATTGTACCTTCCGGATCCATTCACGTCCTAGCAGTGGTGGTCCTCCATCTGGCAATACATATATATCCATTTTAGGTATTTCCTGGCCTTTATATATCACTTTCACCCTTATTTTTCCTTTGGGGTAGACTTTTTGCCCCGTGTACGTCTTCAAGGGAATCTCTGTAGCTTTCAAGTGTATATGTGAAAATAGCCGCTTGTAGTCCCTTTGGTTTATGACTGTTAGGGCTGATCCTGTGTCCAATTCCATTTTCACTTGGACTCCGTCTATCTTGAGTGTAACCCAGATAGTCTGGTGATCCTCCATTTTGGTTACCTTATGTAGTTTCAGACAACCCAGCTCCTTGCTTCCGGAGTCTGTGTCACTTTTCTGTTCGTCTGAACCACTGACCATCACCTGGTGTACCTTTTTTTACTTCTCCTGTGGAGATTTCTTACTGTTGGTTTTCTTCCCAGACCTGCAGACTCTTGCTATGTGTCCTGCTTTTCCACACTGTCTGCACACTTGGTCCTTGAACCAACAATCCTTCTGGTCATGTGTTGTTCTGCCGCAGCGATAGCACTTCCCTGTTCCATAGGACATTTCATTGGTGCCACATTCTTGCTGTCTCCGTTGTATCTCTGCAGCGCCCCTTGCGGCTGCTTCGTGTGATACTGCCATACTGAAAGCCTTGTCCAGCGTAAGATCCTTTTCTGATAGAAGCCGTTTCTGGGTTCCTTCACTTTGTAGCCCACACACAAACTTGTCCCTTAACGTATCTGCTAGTCCCGCTCCAAACTGGCAGTGTTTCGATAGCTTGCGCAGTTCTGTTAGGTACTCAGCATTGCTTTCATCTTTGTGTTGGTTCCTTTTATGGAACTTAAATCGTTCTGCTATCAGCAGCGGTGTGGGGTTTAAGTGGTCCTGTAGGATTTCTACTATGCTTTCGAAATTCTTGTTCACCGGCTTCTCTGGGGTTATTAGATTTCGCAGTAACCCATAAGTTTTTGCACCCATGGAATTTAACAAAGCCAGTGCTTTCCTAGCATCTGGCACTTCATTCGCCCTGCAGTACACCTCAATATGTTCCACATATGTCGCCCAATCTTCGACTTCATTGTCGAATGTAGAGATACTGCCACTCTTCGGCATCCCTGGGTGTGATTTACTGTCAAAAATGGCATCTCCCGCGCTTCCCCTTCTTTTCCACTGGCACAAAATGGCGTCTCCCGCGCTTTCCTTCCTTCCCGCGCTCGCCCTTCTTCTCCGCTGCGGCTTCTAAAAATGGCATCTCCCGCGCTCTTCCTTCTTCTCCGCGGCTCAATGGCGCCTCCCGCGCTCTCCCTTCTTCTCCCCGCGGACACTGTTCAGCCCTTGAGCCCTGGCTGTGCTCTGCGCGCTCTTTTGTTTTTTTTTTTTCGACGCCGCTCAATCCTGAACCCGGCTGTTGCTTTACCCTCTCTCTCTCCGTTTTTTTTTTTTTTCTCGACGCCGCTCGGTTTTCAACCCCCGGCTGCGCCCTGTGCGCTTCACCCTCTGTCTTACCCCGTCGACGCTGCTCGGCTTTCTCTCCGCCGTCGGTCGGCTCCAGCCGCCGCTGTCCGGGAAGGGTCTGCGCTGGACCTGTTGTCAGTCTCTTGCTGATCGTCGTGGCTGGGGAACCAAGCCCGGCTCTCCACAGCCTCCCCTGCGATGTTCACTCTCTGCCGGACGACTGGGTGGTTGCTCGTGGTTGACGCCCGTGTTCCTGGCCTCGACTTTCTTACACCGCCCTCCCGGAGCGACTCCTCGAAGGGAAATGCAGAGTTGCAGGTAGATTCGAATCGACACTCGTGGCCACTGTTAGATCCGTGATTCTGAGAGTATGATGTTTTTCAATAACCACACGGATGCTGTAACTTAACAATAAACAGGTATTTACTGGAGGAGGGTAGTCTCAAGACTGGGGGTACAGAGGCATGCGCAAGGCTTATATACAGGTGTGGTCACTGCCGGTACTACAGTATACAGGAGCTGTAAAAGTAGTTCTGTCTTAAAGGTACATACACTACAACTGCCACTGATAGAGACATCCTGGATCTCAGTTGAGGCTCCAGATCTGGTTGCAGCAGGTGGCAGAGCTCAGTGACCACCTCCTTGCTGAAGCGCAGCCTGCGGAAACACTGCTCCCTGAATACCCTCGGAGGGTAAGGTCTCCTGCGCAGCGGCCTGTTGGCCCTCCTCCTTCTGGCCATGTTTGCCACTCTCTCTCTGCGTCGCTGCTGCATCCGATTCTGCAGGTGCAGGACAACGCCCCGATTCAGTGCAGCCCCCAAAGTCTCTTCTAAATCGCTGGAATGAAGGTCAAATCAAAATGAACCTGCAAAGTGCTGCTCAATACCCAAAACTCCTTCACAAGCATTGAATCTCTCCAGAAGTCTCTCTCTCTCTCAGAATGCGTTGTGCAAAAATTTTGCCGACAAGAAAAGGCAGGAAGCGGCCGCCTTTAAAGAGCACTCCCCCAGCCCCTTTCCGACTGCAAAATGTTCCCCTCTACCTGTCGTTGCTAGCGGCAGGCGGAAAGGCAGGGGGCACGACTCACTATCTGGTCTGGGGTGCTACCGGAGCGTTGCACGCTCGACTGACGTCACGATCTGCGGGCCCAGGAGATTGTGGTGGTAGTGTTTAACCCGAGGTGCTAATGGGAGGTGCTAAGCAACCGAATTTTTCCCCCCAAGGGTCTAGCGAGAATGAGGAACTTAAAGAAATTAGTATTAGTAAAGAAATTGTACTGGTGAAATTAATTGGACTAAAAGCCAACAAAACCCCTGGACCCAATGACTTACATCCTAGGCTTTTAATGGAGGTAGCTACAGAAGGAAGGAGAAAGAAAAGTATAGACCAGTTAACCTGAAATCAGCAGTAGAGAAAATGCTAGAATCTATTATTAGGGACATGGTACCAGGGCACTTAGAAAATCATAATATAACTGGGCAGAGTCACATGGATTTATGAAAGGGAAATCATGTTTGACAAATCTGTTAAGAGTTTTTTGAGGTTGTAACTAGCAGGGTAGATAAGGGGGAACCAGTAGATGTGGTGTATTTGGATTTCCAGAAAGCATTCGATAAGGTGCCGCACAAAAGGTTATTGCACAAAATTAGGACTCATGTAATTGGTGTGATATATTAGCATGGATTGAGGATTAGTTAATGGACAGAAAACAGAGAGTAGGAATAAACGGGTCATTTTCGGGTTAGCAGGCTGTAATGGGGTTACCGCAAGGATCAGTGCTTGGGCCTCAGCTATTTACAATATATATCAATGACTTAGATGATGGACTGAGTGTAAGATATCCAAGTTTGCTGATGATACAAAGTTAGGTGGGAAAGTAAGCTATGAGGAGGACGCAAAGAAGCTGCAAAGGGTTATAGAGAGGTTAAGTGAGTGGGCAAGGACATGGCAGATGGAATATAATGTGGAGAAATGTGAAGTTATCCACTTTGGTAGGAAAAATAGAGAAGCAGAATATTTTTAAATGGTGAGAGACTTTGAAATGTTGGTATTCAGAGGGACCTGGGTGTCTTTCTACATGAGTCACTGAAAGTTAACATGCAGGTACAGCAAGCAATTCGGAAAGCAAATGGTATGTTAGCCTTTATTGCAAAGGGATTGGTGTATAAGAGTAGAGAAGTCTTACTACAATTATATAGGGCCTTGGTGAGACCACACCTGGAGTATTGTGTACAGTTTTGGTCTCCTTACCTAAAGAAGGATATATTTGCCTTAGCGGGAGTGCAACGAAGGTTCACCAGACTGATTCCTGGGATGGGGGGATTGTCCTATGAGGAGAGATTGAGGAGGCAGGGCCTATATTCCCTAGAATTTAGAAGAATGAGAGATGATCTCATTGGAACATATAATTCTTACAGGGCTTGACAGGAAAGATGCAGGGAGGCTGTTTCCCCTGGCTGGGGAGTCTAGAACTAGGGGTGACGCTCTCAGAATAAGGGGTCGGCCATTTAGGACTGAGATGAGCAGAAATTCCTTCACTCAACGGGTTGTGCATCTTTGGCATTCTCTACCCCAGAGAGCTATGGATGCTCAGTCATTGAGTATATTCAAGACAGAGATCGATAGATTTTTGGATACTAAGGGAATCAAGGGATGTGGGGATAGGGCGGGAAAGTGGTGTTGAGGTAGAAGATCAGCCATGATCTTACTGAATGGTGGAGCAGGTTCGAAGGGCCGAATGGCCTACTCCTGCTCCTATTTCTTATGTTCTTATGTAATGAGCGCATAGCTTACAGTAGCACTTACATAGCAGCAGAGCTACCTAATCTGAAGTGGTATTCTATTAATGTATTAAGAGCCGAGGGAATAGTTGGATTTAAAAATTCTTAGTCTGTTATAAAGATAATTTAGGTATTCACCACAGAAGTTAACTTTAGGGAATTGCTCTTTTTGGAACTTCCACTTGGCTGAATTTCAGACATTTTACTATCAGCTAATATTTTTTCAGCACAACAGTAGCTGAGGAGGATGGCTGGCTTGCAAGGCTGAAAAATAGGCCTATTATTCCAATAACCTCTAAAAAGAAAAGCTTTCAATTTGGAGTATCTTTACAAGCTTCTCTCTAATTGCTTTTTAAACATTATCAGTAGGGTGACCTTCCCTCAACCTGCTTAACTTAATTGGTTTCTAATTCAATGTCCATTTGGAGTTATATAGGACAGCCTCCTCGTAAAGTGCAATGGTCCCTGTATTCTCCAATTAATAACCCTTCCAATCTTTTGACCAGTTTTAAGAAACTCAAAAGGGGAGCCGTCAACGCATTGGCAAATTCAATATGAATCTACACACTGATTTCTGTCAGGAAAATTTAACCTGTGCCTTTTCTGGGGTTTGCAAATATAAATGCAGTGCTATGCATTTCATCAAGTTTGAAATCTACCTCACACTAAAGTTAAACACACCTCTAAACATTTGAATGGATTTACAATCTGTTGACTTCTCCATCATGATTGGTGACCGTGATCCCCAACAGCACTCCGGGTTTATGATGTCGCTGAAGAGGGACTGTTACGCAAGGACCAAATCTGCAGATACGCAGTCCGCGGATGGAAAACCACGGGCTGTGCACTAGCGACTTCCAAGCGAAGAATCAACCTTAAAATGCTGCTTTGGCTAAGGCATAAAGCACAGAAACAAAGGCGGTTTGGGATATACTTAGGAGGAACAGCATAGGGATATTAACTAACACTTTCCCATTAAAAATGGAGGACAAATAACAGCAGTAATCAACTGGTAAATTCATAGTAGTAACGTTTGTAAAGTCTGTGGGTTGTGCAGTTAATAAATACACAGACTTCAGAAGTAACAAACAAACAGGTCTTTACTATTCGAAGGTCCGGGCGAATCTGCCCCAGCAATCCGGCCACAACACTTATATACTGGTGTGGTCACTATCGGTATTACAGTATACAGAAGCCAAACAAATAGTGCCACACCTAAAGTAGTTCTCTTAAAGGTGAACGGTTACATTCAATAGTTCCCTTAAAGGTAGACGGGTACATACACTACAATCCTCCCTTTTTAGCTTATTACTTACAGAGTCCCCGTTAAACATACATATCTTCAACTTCCTATAAAACAAATTACAGATATAATCTCGGTGGAGTCGTTGGGCCAGAAATTCCAGGCCAGAAGCGTGAGTACGGTCGGCTTACTCACGCTTCTGGCCGTTGGAAATGCCGGCGTTCAGCATGAACAGCGCATGCGGGGAACGCCGGCATTTCCAGACCTCGAGCACGTGCGACTGCACAGGCAGCGCTTGTGCAGTGAACTTCGTGGATTTCATTCATGAAATCCGTGAGGTTAAGTCCTTAGAAGTTACACTTGAAAAAAGCAAGTGTAAAGTTGTTCATTGGCTGCGGAGGAAGATATATTTTATCGTGGAGCTTTTGAAATGCAATATTTTTGTTTGGGAAAGGGAGGGAAGTTATTTTAAGAAATTTTAAGTAAGTTTAAAAGTTTAAATTTTTTTTTTAAAAGGGTTTTCAGAACGGTAGGTAGAAGGAGCAATTGTGGCTGTGGGAATGGAATGTGAGAATGAGTTATGTATGTATGTCCACATATATTCCTTTACGTATATGTATGTATGTTTTATATTCCT
Organism: Somniosus microcephalus; assembly: GCF_052327205.1. Taxonomy (NCBI): domain Eukaryota; kingdom Metazoa; phylum Chordata; class Chondrichthyes; order Squaliformes; family Somniosidae; genus Somniosus; species Somniosus microcephalus. The sequence continues at coordinate 28,283,574 of NC_140998.1, read as the reverse complement.
TTACTAATGTGTATGAATGTATATTTTTAATTATGATTTTCCAATAAGTTGCTTTCTCTGAAAGTCATAATTAAATAATACATTCATACACATAAGTAAAGGAATATATACATAACACGCAAAGGAATATATACAGACATACATACTTTCAGAAGCTCCACGATAAGAAATATCTTCCTCCGCAGCCTCTGTAGCAACTGTACCCATGCTTTTTTCATGTGTAAGTTGTAATGACTGGACCTCACTGAAAGCATTAATGAAAGCGGTGAATTATACTGCGCATGCGCTGCCTGTGCAGTCGCACGCGTTCTGCCTCTGAACCCCTTCGTTCAGAGGACAGGAAATGCCGGTTTTCCCCACATGCACTGTGCATGCTGAAAACCGGCATTTCATCCGGCCAGATGCGTAAGTACCCCGACCGTACTAGCGCATTTGGAAGGGAATTATTGGGCCAACATTTTACATGTCAATAAAATAAAAAATTTAACAATTGCACGACTTGCCCCCGCGCATCTGCGACTGAGGGTCCAAGGAGGTGCATTGCGCAAGAGGTCATCATCGGACGTATCCTCACACTGTTCCCTTTGGGGAACTGTATGAAGTGGTGGAAGGATTTATGGCCGCGATTAACGCTCATTCCGTGACCGTAACCATCTTTGAACCAGCCATTAGGGTGGTTAGTCCTATGGCGGGAGGGTTTTACGGGCTCCCACAACCCATCTGAGGTGGGGGGGGCCACCAACACCCACGGACGCAAGTATCCCACTGGATGTCCACCCAGACTTTAAAGTTGGAGCTCCGACTCCACTTGCTGGGACTGTCTGGAGTGGGGTTCAAAACCCTACTCCTTCTGGCCCAGCGGCGGGGATGCTTACTGCGACGCAAAAGGCCCACTCCGCACAAAAGGTGACACCCATACGTTTCCTGCGCCTTTTCCCTCCCCGTGACTGGAGCCCTATGCTGCCATTTCACGTTGCTAATCGGATTGGGCCTTTGTCATAGTGGTAGGATCCCTGCCGCTGGGCCAGATCAGGGTAGGGTTTCGAACCCCGCTCCAGACAGTCCCGGCAAGTGGAGTCGGAGCTCCGGCTCTAAATTCTGGGTTGACATCCAGTGGGATATTTGCGTCCGTGGGTGTGGGTGGCCCCCCCTCCTTGTATAGCTTGTGGGAGCCCGTAAAACCCTCCCGCCATAGGACTAACCGCCCTAATGGCTGGTTCAAAGATGGTTACGGTCACGGAATGAGCATTAATCACGGCCATAAATCCTTCCACCACTTCATACAGTTCCCCAAAGGGAACAGTGTGAAGACACGTATGACGACGACATTGCTAAATAAATAAATGGAATTAAAAAAATTATTTTAGGGCTTTTAAAAGTCTTTACATTGCTTTAATTCTCTTTAAAACTACTTCAGATTACTCAAAATAATGTAAACATTTAAAAAAGTTTGTAAAAGTTACCAAAATCTTCAAAAAACTTCCAAAAACCTATTTAAACTGCTGCTTTGCATGTAAAAAAGCAAAGCAGCTTGACAGAAACATTGGGGGCGTGTCCAGTGAAACTGAGACCTCAAGGGGCGTGTCTCACTTACACTGCACGCTCCTGGCTCCGCGCTGGCTGCACTCCTGGGCGGCGTGACGTCATACGCTGCCCGGGATTTTTCTTTCAGTTTCTGCAAGTGCAGGCGTCCCTGGAGCTGATAGGCAGGAGCGCGGGGTAAGTGCAAATACGGGGCTTGCACGCACTGCAAGCCCCGTTCTGGAATTTCTGGCCCAATGTCATATAAAACAATTTACAGATATAATCTCGGTGGGAACAGTTCACAGGTTCAGTCTCTGCGGAAACAGTTCATAGATTCAGTCTCTGATCTTGACTCGTTCCGAACAACATTTCTTTGGTGTAGCCGGTTCACCTGGCTAGCGTGACTCCTCCATAGCCTTTTTCTTGATGTAACAGCTTGAACTTTCGTCCTGTTGAACCAGCAGTGCGGACTTTTACAACTAACTGGCTGTCTTGACATTTTCCAGTTTTTCAACCAATTTAGCTCCTTTCGTAGTGTCCCGCCTGAGATGGTAGAAGTGCTAATATTTTAGACAGTTATTATCTTCTGCTTCTTCTTTTTCTTTTCTGCATTTTTAAAACTCTCGGAGCTCCTTTCTCGGCTGCCAGCTTTAGCGCCACCAACTCTCTATGTTCCTTAGACCTTAAGTGCTTCATCCGGATTTCAGCACTTTGGGAGTTTTCATCACAAGCTGGGCAGACCACATCCTCGTAATATTCAGTGTCACTCAACAGGTCATGGTAATATTCGGGTTCGTCCTGAGTTAGGCCAGCGAGAGAGCCTTCTTCTTCCTCCTCACCCGTCTGGACGTTAGCTGACGGTGGTTCCTTCCCTAGACATCTTTCTTGAAAAGACTTCTTCATGCATTCATATTCATCCCGCTCTTCCTGGGTTATCTGCCATTCCTTCACGACGGACCTCATTTGTGAGTTCAATACCTTCCCTTCCATCGGGAATTGCGTTATCAGGCTATTTAATCCTTCTACTGAAGTAACGGTTTCCACATTCTTCTGTTCACCTTGACGTGATTCAACGTACTTTTGGCATCCTTGTAAAATTTGTGTTGCCACCTCAGCTATCTCCGTGACTTTTGAAAGCTCCGAACTCGTTCCCCCTGAAGATTGAAGCTCGTGTTCAGATTGTTCCCCTTGCAGAGTCTTGTCCTTCAGCATATGAAGGAGTTGGCTGACCGTTAACTCTTCCCTGGGAACACGGTGGATCAGAGTCTTCTCCATTTCATCCACCTTTTCCTCCAATACTTCCACCTTCTGTTCCTCTTGAACTTTGGCTTTCAGCGCTCGGAAAAGTTGCGCCCTGATGCTCTCTAGTTCATGTTCAGGGACCATTCTTACAGTCTCTGAGTTTCTTACAGTTTCCTTTTCTTCCACTGAAAGGATTCCCAGTTGAATCTGTTCTTCAAGTTGTTGAACCTCGGTCATTGCCGCCTCATATTTGTCTTGGGTGTCCTTCAATGTTTTTATGAGTTCTTGGACATCCTGTCTTTCATGCTCTGCCATGTTTTTCACCTCTAATTTCTCATCTATGGATGGAACTTCTACCGATGAGTCTGTCTTGGCCTTGAGCTCATCAAGAATTTCCTGCAGCCTTTGGACTTCTTGCTCATGTTCAACCTTTAGTTGTTCATATGCTTCTACTGAAACTAGCTTTTCGGAGGTTGCCGAGTTAACCCCCTCCAGAATTGTAGCCTGGGCCTGTTCATACTGTTCTTTCAACTTCTCACACTCTGCTTGTAAGGAGTCGTAGAGAAGAACTGGAATAAAATCCTGGCTTCCTGAAGATTCCTCTTCCTTTGGTTCGTTCTGTAAATATTCTAGTTCCTGAACAGCATCAGGGGAATGTGATTGGTATTTGGCCACGATGGCTCTATGGTCGCTCTCTGCTTGAGCTAGCTGTCTCTGTTGTCTTTCCAGGTTCTCCCATTCGGTGTCCCGGAACTTTTCCATATTTTTCATCTCTTGTACGAGACGGTCACTCAACTGTTCTAATTGTTGTCGTACTTTGACATAAGTTTGCGTCCGAGCTCGGTGTTCTTCCGTCGTGGATGAATCCTTTGCTTGAACAGGCTCAGAATTCTCTGTCAACCTGGAGTTCTGCTCTGCAGCTTTATTCTTCTTGGTACCATACGTCCTTCTGCATGTCTTTGTTTTCTTCCCCATCGTCGGCAAGTCCCTTTTAGCCTTGTCTTCCATATTCGAATTGGTCTTATCATCATCCATTTCAGAATCTGAGCTAATAGCTTGCACCGAGTCCTCCCTCATTATGGCTTTTAGGTAATGCCATTCCATGTCTATTTTCGTAATCCACTCCCGTCCTAGAAGTGGTGGTCCTCCCTCAGGTAATACGTACAAGTTCATTCTTGGGTGTTCTTTACCCCTATCTCTCACCTTGACTCTTATTTTCCCCACGGGGTATACGTTATGCCCTGTGTATGTCTGTAATACGAACTTGGTATTTCTTAAAGGTATGTGAGAGAATAGCCGGTGGTAGTCCCTTCGGTTGATGACTGATAGAGCTGATCCAGTGTCCAGCTCCATTCTTACTTGGACTCCAGCTATTTTTAGTATGACCCAGATGGCCTGTTGATCCGTTTCTTTACCCACATTGTGGATTCTCAGACTACCCAGCTCCTGGTTGTTTGGGTCTGAGTCTGAATTCTGTTCGTCTGAACTCTTCTCAGCCACCTTGTGTACCTTGTTGTACTTTTCTTGTGGTGGCTTCCTTTGATTGTTGGTCTTTTTCCCGGACCGGCATACCTTCGCGATGTGACCCAGTTTGCCACATTTCCTATACTCTTGGTTCTTAAACCAGCATTGATTCTGGTCATGCGTTGTCTTCCCACAACGGTAGCATTTTGTTGTGCTTGAAGTAATTTGGTCCACCCCGAGTGCCGTCGCCTTTAGTTGCATTTCCGCCGTTCCTTTCGCTGCGGCTTCGTGCGATGCAGCTATAAGGACAGCCCTGTCCAGTGTGAGGTCGTTCTCTTCCAGTAGTCACTTCTGCGTCCCTTCTTTGGACAATCCGCATACGAACTTGTCCCGCAGCGCTTTTGTCAGATTCCCTCTGAACTGGCAGTATTTCGCTAGCCTACGCAGTTCGACCAAGTATTCCGCATTGCTTTCGTCTTTCCTCTGCGTTCTTGCGTAGAATTTGAATCGTTCAGCCAGCATCAACGGTGTGGGGTTCAAGTGGTCTTTCAGCACAGCCACAATCTCTTCGAAGGTCTGATCCGCTGGTTTATTTGGTGCTATTAGATGCTTCAAGAGCCCGTATGTTTTTGCCCCCATCGAGTTTAGCAATGTTATCGCCTTGTCGTCTTCCTCTATTTTGCTGGCTTCGCAATAGATCTCTATGCGTTCCACGTACGTGGCCCAGTCTTCTATTTCAGAATTAAAATCGTTAATATTCCCTCTCTTAGGCATCTTTCTTCCCTTGGGAGCAGCACCAGTATTTCTTTAAGTATTCTTATTTATTTGTTTATTTCTAAGATGGCGGTTTTCCCGCGAAAATGGCGGTTTCCCGCTCTTTCCTTCTCTCCCCGCCCACTTCACTGGCGGTATGTCAGTTAAGATGGCAGTTTTCCCGCGAAAATGGCGGTTTCCCGCTCTTCCTTTCTCTCCCCGCCCCCTTCAATGGCGGTTTCCCGCTTCTGTCGTCTCCTCCGCCTAATGGCGGCTTCCCGCGTTTCTTCCTGGTGGAAGGGGTACGCTTTCCCCACAGCGGACAGGTTCAGCCGCTGGGCTGGCTCTCGCACAGCTCCCCTTACTCGGCTCTGTCTTTTCCTCCCACCCGCACGGCTCTACCGGCGCTGGGTACACCCCGTTAACGGAGGACAGTTCAGCCGCTGGACTGGCTCTCGCGCAGCCTCTCTCTCCGTACCCGGCTCTGTCGCTCTCTCTCCCGCACGTTCGGTGCTACCGGCCCTGGGTGCCCCGTTGGTGAAGAACAGTTCAGCCGCTGGACTGGCTCTCGCACAGTCTCTCTCCCCTTGCTCGGCTCTGTCTCTCCCTCTCCCGCACGTTCGGTTCTACCGGCTCTGGTTACCCCGTTGGTGGAGGACAGCTCAGCCGCTGGACTGGCTCTCGCGCAGTCTCTCTCCCCTTGCTCGGCTCTGTCTCTCTCTCCCACCCGCACGGTTCCTGTTCGCCTCCCAGCCCTCTCGCAGACCGGTGTTTCCATCCCCGGCTGCGGCTGGGTTTCTCTTCCCGCGCCTACTCACAGTCTCAGCGCTTCGTGGCTGCGGTCGCTGCCCGGTTTTCCCGCCGATCGAGGTCCGACTGTCTCACGACGCCGTTGGACCCGACTTTCTGACCGGCTCCGTTCCCCCTCGACCGTGGTCGAGTGCACAGCCCTTATCCTCCGGATATTCTCTACACCTTCCCCTACTCACAGTCTCCGCGGCCGCCTTGTTTCCAGCTGATCGGCTCACTCCGCACCGTGGTAGAAGGGTAGTCAGTGCCTGTTGCTGCTGGAAGCTTTTGTTGCTAAAGTCTTCCTCCTTCCTCCTGCTGCAGCCTCGTGTTTTCTTTCAGCAGCACGACGAGGGCGGTTGCCTCTCTTCGACGCTCTTCGTTGCTTTGGTAGTCTTGCCGCAGGGTACGATCGGACTCGTCGTCACTGTAAAGTCTGTGGGTTGTGCAGTTAATAAATACACAGACTTCAGAAGTAACAAACAAACAGGTCTTTACTATTCGAATGTCCGGGCGAATCTGCCCCAGCAATCCGGCCACAACACTTATATACTGGTGTGGTCACTATCGGTATTACAGTATACAAAAGCCAAACAAATAGTGCCACACCTAAAGTAGTTCTCTTAAAGGTGAACGGTTACATTCAATAGTTCCCTTAAAGGTAGACGGGTACATACACTACAACGTTGGTGATAAAAATAAAAGTATCTTGTATTCTCACCATTGGTACCCCTTTAAAGGGATAGTGTCATTCATTAAAAATTGTATGTCCCCCTACTGTGGAACTGAGCTACACAGGCCAGAAAGGTTTCAAAATCATGAGGGGTCTAGACAGAGTAGATAGAGAGAAACTGTTCCCACTGGTGGAAGGGTCGAGAACCAGAGGACACAGATTTAAGTTTTTTTTAAATTTGTTTATGGGATCAGGGTGTCGCTGGCAAAGCCAGCATTTATTGCCCATCCCTAGTTGCCCTTGAGAAGGTGGTGGTGAGCCGCCTTCTTGAACCGCTGCAGTCCGTGTGGTGATGGTACTCCCACAGTGCTGTTAGGGAGGCAGTTCCAGGATTTAGACCCAGCGACGATGAAGGATCGGCGCTATACTTCCAAGTCAGGATGGTGTGTGACTTGGAGGGGAACTTGGAGGTGGTGGTGTTCCGATGCGCCTGCTGCCCTTGTCCTTCTAGGTGGAAGAGGTCGCGGGTTTGGGAGGTGCTGCCGAAGAAGCCTTGGCGAGCTGCTGCAGTGCATCTTGTAGATGGTACACACTGCAGCCACGGTACGCCAGTGGTGGAGGGAGTGAATGTTTAAGGTGCTGGATGGGGTACCAATCAAGCGGGCTGCTTTGTCCTGGATGGTGTCGAGCTTCTTGAGTGCTGTTGGCGCTGCACTCATCCAGGCAAGTGGAGAGTATTCCATCACACTCCTTACTTGTGCCTTGTAGATGGTGGAAAGGCTTTGGGGAGTCAGGAGGTGAGACACTCACTGCAGAATACCTAGCCTCTGACCTGCTCTTGTTGCCACAGTATTTATGTGGCTGGTCCAGTTCAGTTTCTGGTCAATGGTGACCCCCAGGATGTTGATAGTGGGGGATTCGGCGATAGTAATGCCATTGAATGTCAAGGGGAGATGGTTAGACTCTCGCTTGTTGGAGATAGCCATTGCCTGGCACTTCTGTGGCGCGAATGTTACCTGCCACTTATCAGCCCAAGACTGAACGTCGTCCAGGTCTTGTTGCATGCGGGCATGGACAGCTTCATTATCTGTGGAGTTGCGAATGGCGCTGAACACTGTGCAGTCATCAGTGAACATCCACATTTCTGACCTTATGTTGGAGGGAAGGTCATTGATGAAGCAGCTGAAGATGGTTGGGCCTAGGACACTGCCCTGAGGAACTCCTGCAGCGATGTCCTGGGGCTGTGATGATTGACCTTCAACCACCACAACCATCTTCCTTTGTGCTAGGTATGACTCCAGCCGGTGGAGCGTTTTCCCCCTGATTCCCATTGACTTCAGTTTTACTAGGGCTCCTTGATGCCAAACTCGGTCAAATGTTGCCTTGATGTCAGGGGCAGTCAGTCTCACCTCACCTCTGGAATTCAGCTCCTTTGTCCATGTTTGGACCAAGGCTGTAATGAGGTTGGGAGCCAAGTGGTCTTGACGGAACCCAAACTGGGCATCAGTGAGCAGGTTATTGGTGAGTAAGTGCCGCTTGATAGCACTGTCGATGACACCTTCCATCACTTTGCTGATGATTGAGAGTAGACTGATGGGGCAGTAATTGGCCGGGTTGGATTTGTCCTGCTTTTTGTGGACAGGACATACCTGGGCAGTTTTCCACATTGTCGGATGGATGCCAGTGTTGTAGCTGTACTGGAACAGCTTGGCTAGAGGCGCGGCTAGTTCTGGAGCACAAGTCTTCAGCACGATAGCCAGGATGTTGTCCGGGCCCATAGCCCTTGCTGTATCCAGTGCACTCAGCCATTTCTTGATACCACGTGGAGTGAATCGAATTGGCTGAAGAATGGCTTCTGTAATGGTGGGGATCTCGGGAGTAGGCCGATATGGATCATCCACTTGGCACTTCTGGCTGAAGTTGGTTGCAAACGTTTCAGCCTTGTCTTTTGCACTCACGTGCTGGGCTCCACCATCATTGACGATGGGGATATTCTTGGAGCCTCCTCCTCCTGTTAGTTGTTTAATGGTCCACCACCATTCACGACTGGATGTGGCAGGACTGCAGAGCTTTGATCTGATCCATTGATTGTGGCTTTGCCTTGTCTATAGCATGCTGCTTCCGCTTTTTAGCATGCATGTAGTCCTGTGTTGCAGCTTCCCCAGGTCGGCATCTCATTTTTAGTTATGCCTGGTGCTGCTCCGGGCATGCTCTTCTACACTCGTTGTTGAACCACGGTTGGTCCCCTGGTTTGATGTTAGTGGCAGAGTGAGGGATAAGCCGGGCCTTCAGGTTACAGACTGTGGTGGAATACAATTCTACTGCTGCTGATGGCCCACAGCACCTCATGGATGCCCAGTTTTGAGCTGCTAGATCTGTTCTGACTCTATCCCATTTAGCACAGTGGTAGTGCCACACAACACGATGGAGGATGCCCTCAGTGTGAAGACGGGACTTCGTCTCCACAATGACTGTGCGGTGGTCACTGCTGCCAATGCTGTCATGGACAGATGCATCTGCGACAGGTAGATTAGTGAGGACGAGGTCAAGTAGGTTTTTCCCTCTTGTTTGTTCACTCACGGCCTGTCCCAGGCCCAGACTGGCAGTTATGTCTTTCAGGACTCAGCCAGCTTGGTCAGTAGCGGTGCTACCGAGCCACGCTTGGTGATGGACATTGAAGTCCCCCCACCCAGAGTACATTCTGTGCCCTTGCTACTCTCAGTGCTTCTTCCAAGTGGTGTTCAATATGGAGGAGTACTGATTCATCCCCTGAGGGAGGGCGGTGTAGTGTCCGCGTATCAATAATACACGGGCTGCAGGAGAACAATAATAACAGGTATTTACTGAACAGAGGGTAAGCTTAAAACTGAAAGTACAGAAGCCTGCTATGGCTTTATATACAGGTGTGGTCACTGCCGATACTACAGTATAATGTCAGTTCTCTCTTAAAGGTACATACACAACAATTCCTCCCCTTTTAGATAAACAGTACATAACATTCATTTAACAATTAAATAATAACTAATTACAATTACAATTTTCTCTGTACTATATACATCAACTGAAATAATCATTTATAAGTTCAGTCTTTGAGGAGGCTTCCTGATCCTGACTGGATAGCGCCTTTCTCGAGTATCCTGTTCTTGCAGCGGAGTCGATTCTGGCGCATTGTCATTGGTTGGTTCGTCAGCTTCCAATACCACTAATTCTGAGGTAGACGCAATCTGTACTTCGGGTTCATTACCAGGTGCACATGCTCATGGTATGGGTTTGGCTTGTTCCTGTGACTCTAGAATCTGGTCAGCATGGCGTCTCACGATGCTCTCTCCAACGTTCACTGTGTACATTAGTGGTCCCTGCTGTGTGCATATCGTTCCTGGCTGCCATTTTTCTGTTCGGTAGTCGCGGGCCAAGACTGGTTGCCCTATCTTGAAGCTCCTGGTTGGCTTCTCATTGATGTGCTGGAATTGCTTATCCTCAACATCTCGTCTTATGTTTGGTTTCAGCAAATCCAGGCGACACCTTAGCCTTCGGTTAAAGGACATTATGGCTGGAGCTTGGTTGGTGACTGCATGTGTCACATTCCGGTAAGCAAACAAGAAATTATCCACCTTGTGTTGTAGTGGTATGTCGTCGTTATACATCGCCTTTATTGCCTTTTTAAAGGTCTGAACAAACCTCTCAGCCAATCCATTTGTGGCTGGATGATATGGGGCAGATGTGTAGTGTTTCACCCCATTATTCCTCAGAAACCTCCGGAAATCCTCGGACACAAACTGTGGCCCATTGTCGGAGCAAATCTGTTCTGGCAAGCCATTCCTGGCAAAGATGGTCCGTAGGACTGCAATAGTTTTCTCCGTGGTGGTGGAGGACATTTTGATGACCTCTGGCCATTTCGAATGGGCATCCACGGCGATTAGAAACATTGAGTCCATAAATGGACCAGCAAAATCAGTGTGTACCCGTTGCCATGGAGATGAGGGCCACTCCCATGGATGTAGCGGGGCCTGTGGTGGAGCGTTTTGGACCTTCTGGCATCCTGTGCATCTCTTGGTCATATCCTCGATTTCTTTATCGATTCCCGGCCACCACACAAATGCCCTGGCTAGGCTCTTCATTTTTACCCCTCCCAGATGACCCTCATGAAGCTCATTGAGCACTCTATCTCTCAACTTGGGTGGAATTACCACTCGGGATCCACACATCAAGGTCCCCCGGCACACTGACAGCTGTTCTCTCCTTGGCGAGAATGCTGGCAACAGTGAGTCGCCATGTGCTGGCCATCCCTTCACCGTCAAATCATAGACCCGAGAGAGTGTCGGGTCATTTCGGGTTTCCTTCTCTATACTTGAGTTTGTAACAGGTAGACATTTGACTATGGTCGAATGGAATATCTCAACAGGGTCCACTGCAGGTACTTCCTCCACCGTAGGCAACGGTAGGCGCGACAGCCCATCAGCGTTTCCATGCTGTTTCATACCCTTGTACTCTATGTCGTAAAAGTGACCATCTTTGCAGCCGTTGCACCGTCATCACCGGAACGCCCTTCTTTGGGTTAAAAATGGAGACCAGAAGCTGATGATCAGTCAGTAGGGTGAATTTCTGCCCGTGCAGATAGTGATTGAACTTCTTCACCCCCCACACCAGGCTGAGGGCCTCCCCGTCAATCTGGGCGTAGTTACGCTTGGCTGAGGTTAACGAGCGCGACGCAAAGGCTATTGGCCTCTCTGAACCGTCAAGGAATTTGTGTGACAGCACCGCTCCAATGCCGTAGGGAGACGCATCACATGCCAACCAAATCGGTAGTGTTGGATTGTAGTGGGCCAATACTTCTTTTGAAGTGATTAGGCATTTACATTTCTGAAAGGCACGCTTACACTCATCACTCCATTTCCATGTTACTCCAGTTTGCAGCAGGGCGTTCAGTGGGTGCAGAATTGTAGATAAATTCGGCAAGAACTTATGGTAGTAGTTCACCAACCCGAGGAACGACCTCAGTTGCGACACATTTTCCGGTGCTGGAGCCTTGACTACTGCCTCAATCTTGTCTGGGGACTTATGCAACCCTTCCTCATCAATCATGTGGCCACAATACGAGATTTGTCTCCTGAAGAACTCGCATTTGGGGCGGTTGGCTCGTAGCCCATATTCTTGTAATCTAGTGAGCACCTGCTCCAGGTTGGCAAGGTGTTCACTGTCATTTTCGCCCGTAACCAGGATGTCGTCCAAATAACACTGGGTCCCCGGGATCCCTTGCAGGACTTGTTCCATCACCCTCTGCCAAATAGTCGGGGCTGATGCTACCCCGAATACCAGTCGGTTGTACTGGTAAAGACCTTTGTGAGTGTTTATCGTGAGGTATTTCCTAGATGCTTCTTCCACTTCCATTTGTAGATACGCTTGGGCCAGATCAATCTTCGTAAAGCGTTTCCCTGCAGATAGTGAGGCGAAAATATCTTCTATCCGTGAAAGTGGATATTGTACTGTGTGCAGGACTGGGTTCACAGTTACCTTGAAGTCCCCACAGATGCGAACCTTCTTCGGCTCCCCAGGCGTGCTGCTCAATGATTTCTTCATTACAGGAACGATGGGTGTGACCCACTCGCTCCAGTCCACCTTGGACAGCACACCCGAACGCTCCAGACTCTCCAGCTCTGCTTCAACGGCTGGGCGGATTGCATACGGTACCGGTCTGGCCTTAAAAAATTTTGGGTTTGTGTGATCTTCGATTTTTTTCATTGCCGTTACTCCTTTTAGAGTCCCAAGTCCTTGTTGGAACACCTCTTTCGCGTCAGTTACAATTTTTGACAGTCGCCCAGGTGTGACGTCGTCATCCTTTTTGTCAGTCACAGTTAGCGCCTGAATGGAATACCAATCCAATTGTATTTTTTGGATCCATTCACATCCCAATAATGGTGGTCCTCCATCTTGTAGTATATATAGATACAGTTTCTGTGTTTCCTTGCCGTTGTATTTAACTGGCACCCTTATTTTTCCTCTGGGGTAGACTTTTTGCCCCGTGTATGTCTTCAATACAATGGACGTGTCCTTCAAGGGTATGTGTGAGAATAGCTGCTCATAGTCTCGTCGATTCATGACAGTTAGGGCTGATCCTGTGTCCAATTCCATCTTTACTTGGGACCCTGCTATCATGAGGGTGACCCAAATGGTTCGGTGATCCTCCTTTGCGATCACGTTGTGTAACTTTAGACAACTTAGTCTCCTGCTCCCGGAGTCATTATCACTCTCCTGACCTTCTGAACTACTGTCTGTTATTTTTTTTACTTTCTTGTACTTTTCCTTAGTAGTTCTTTTAGTGTTGGCTTTCTTTCCCGACCTGCAGACTCTTGCTATGTGTCCCATTTTCCCACATTGCCTGCATACTTTGTCCTTAAACCAGCAGTCCTTCTGATCATGGGTTGTTCTGCCGCAGTGATAGCACTTTTCTGCTCCATACGCCATTTCATTAGCGCTGTATTCTTGTGGTTTCTGTTGTATTTCCGCAGCTCCCCGTGCTGCTGCTTCGTAGGATACTGCCACGCTGAAAGCCTGTTCTAGCGTCAGGTCCTTTTCCAAATGTAGTCGTTTCTGGGTTCCTTCACTCTGAAGCCCACAGACAATCTTATCCCTTAAGGTGTCTGCCAGTCCTGCTCCGAACTGGCAGTGCTTCGATAACTTGCGTAGTTCCGTAAGATAGTCTGCATTGCTCTCATCTTTGTGCTGGTTTCTTTTATGGAACTTGAATCTTTCTGCTATCAGCAGCGGTGTAGGGTTTAGGTGTTCCTGTAAGATATTAACAATCTCTTCAAAACTTTTCTCCATTGGTTTAGCTGGGGTAATTAAATTCCGCAATAGGCCGTACGTTCTCACGCCCATCAAATTTAATAATACCGACGCCTTCTTTCCATCGGCCACCTCATTTGCCTTGCAGTACACTTCAATTCTTTCCACATACGTGGTCCAGTCTTCTACCTCGTTATCAAAAGCAGTGATACTGCCACTCTTCGGCATCTTGGGTGGTTTAAAATGGCGCCGCCCGTGCTTTTTCTTCTTCCCCAATGGATTAAAATTGCGCCTCCCGCACTTTTCCTTCTTCCCCAATGGAATAAAATGGCGCCTCCCGCGCTTTTCCTTCTTCGCCTTGCTGCCACGCTGCTCCTAGCGTTCTATAGGGTAATGGCGGCGACCCGCGGCTTCGGCGCGTCTCACTTTTCCTTCCCCTCGTTTTATTTTCTCTACGCTGCCCGGTTCTTGAGCACCGACCGCGCCCTGTGTGCTCCACCCTCTCTCTCTCTCTTTTCCTCCCGACAACGCTGCATGGCCCATTTGCAGAGCCGCTCGATCGAGCTCGAGCCCGCCGCAGTCCGGAAGGGTCAGCGCACTACCTGCTACCAGCACGATTTGCTGGAACACCTTGACTGGGGAGCCAAGCCCAGCTCTCCACAGCCTCCCCTGCAATTCTCCGAACTCCGATGGATCCCTGGGTGGTTGCCCGCGGTCGACGCCCGTTGCTCTGACTTAGACCTCCAAGAAGCTTCTTTTCAGGGAAAGATCCTCGTGAGGTGATGCAGTACTGCAGGTGAGTTCGAACCTGCTCGTCGCCAGTGTAGTGTCCGCGTATCAATAATACACGGACTGCAGGAGAACAATAATAACAGGTATTTACTGAACAGAGGGTAAGCTTAAAACTGAAAGTACAGAAGCCTGCTATGGCTTTATATACAGGTGTGGTCACTGCCGGTACTACAGTATAATGTCAGTTCTCTCTTAAAGGTACATACACAACAGGCGGTAGGTGGTAATCAGCAAGAGCTTTCCTTGCCCAGGCTTGACCTGAAGCCATGAGACTTCATGGGGTGTGGAGTCAATGTTGAGGGCTCCCAGGGCCACTCCTTCCCGACTGTATACCACTGTGCCGCCACCCCTGGTGGGTCTGTCCTGCCAGTGGGACAGGACATACCCAGGGATGGTGATGGAGGAGTTCGGGACATTGGCTGAAGGATATGATTCTCTGAGTATGACTATGTCAGTGATTGGCAGAAGAACCAAAGGTGACATGAGGAAAAAAAATTTATGCCGCGAGTGGTTAGGTTCTGGAATGCACTGCCTGAAAGGGTGGTGGAGGCAGACTCAATCATGGCTTTCAAAAGGGAATTGGATAAGCACCTGAAGGAAAAATATTCGCAGGGCTACGGGGAAAGGGCGGGGGAGTGGAACTAGCTGAAGTGCTCTTGCAGAAAGCCGGTGACGTAAGACAACTACTAGGCACTTGGTCTGAGTATTAAGCAAGGCTTTAATCAACTGTTTTTCAACATGGAGATCTAGTTGTGTCCTTCACTAGTTCCTTTTAAAGAATGTCCTGAGCAAGCTGGGCCCATGCCTGAGTATTTATACTCTCCCTGGACAGCGCCACCAGCAGGCCGCCCAGTAATACTTCATAATTCATTTCCACATGAATGACAAGATTCATGTCAGCCGGCATGGGCTCGACGAGCCGAATGGCCTCCTTCTGTGCTGTAACCATTCTATGATTCTATGATTCCAGCCTGTACTGAGTTTGCTGATCTCAGCCAGGGGGCAGTCTGGGTACTGCAATTTTCTTCAGCACCCTGGGGTTAGGGAGCGCAACCAAATCTGCCATGCGTTCTTGCCCCTGATCACTGTTCAGTGACCCCTCCTGGAAAGTGTGTATCCAAAAACATTAGGCAAGGACAGCATCTGATTCATCTGTGAAGCTTTCCATTGTTACAGCAATATTCATAAGATAAGGAAAGATACAAATTTCTGACCTAAATATTATATTTCTTTGTACTAACTATATAAAAAAAATACAGATCTAAATAGATGGGATAGTCTTCCCATTTGATATTGTGTGCATTGAAAAAATATATACAATTCCCATTAAAACATGTATTTTTAAAAATGTTTTCTACCATTCATATATATCTGTGACTTGGTTATTATAAAAATGTCTATTTTTTGAATACTATCCAAATGGAATTCTAACTGGCTCAAAAACAACTGCATAGCTAAGTGAAAGCAATTGCTTCAACACACACATACCAGATTCTTGCTTAAAATCTGTCAAATCTCTAACCTTTCCCAGTTCTGACGAAAGGTCATCGACCTGAAACGTTAACTCTATTTCTCTCTCCACAGATGCCGCCGGACCTGCTGAGTACTTTCAGCATTCTCTGTTTATGTGCCAGATTCTAGCGTTCAGCTGTGTGTGAGCTTTAAGAAATTCAAAAGGGGAGCCGTCAACGCATTGGCAAATTCGATATGATTCTACATATTGATTTCTGTGAGGAAAATTTAACCTGCGCCTTTTCTGGGGTTTGCAAATATGAATGCAGTGCTATGCATTTCATCAAGTATTAAAAAAAAGACAGCTTTCTAAGTGTGACAGACCAATTTTCCCATTTTATAGTCGGAAAACTATCCGTTCCTCAGCACTGGCAGTAAATCCTCCCTCCATCATCTGCTAATGAAGTAATTCTGCATCAGTGTTGGAGATTTGTCTTCTGCAGCTTTGAATTATGAGGGGCACATTTTCTCTTTGAGATGATTTCTCAATTTCTTCAAACTGAATTGTTAATTTGAAACATTTCTTCGGGTTATGCAGCCTGAAGAAGGCGGCTCTGTTCAAGGCAAAAAATATGGCGTCCAGTTCCCTGGAAGATTCAGAATTACACGGTCAGAACCAATTGGCAATTAGCCGACAAGGAGCAATTCTTTCTCATCTGTAGGGGGGCATCTATTCTTTGGTTTATGGTAACATACCTGGCCAGCAGCCTTTATGCCTGCTGCACTGTAAACCAATTTTAACAGCGGTTCCGAATCGCTACCCCACCTTTCAGTTCTGACTGGAGGACTTACAATTAATGTTAAAGCGGACAATTGGTTTGGATATGAGCAAAGTCAAAATTTATTAAACTAAAGAACCATAATCAAATATAAACTGTACCACACGAACACAGTAAATGCAGTAAAAGTATATAACAAGGGGGTACAGACGGCAAAAACGAGGGATACAATGGCTACAATGTTATTTAAACAATCTTAGCAATTCCCTTAAATCACCACCCCAAATTCCTTGCTAGGTTGTCTTGTTGAGGAGTCAGAACATTCTGCTCACCTGTGGTCCAGCGAAGTAAAAAAGAGGCCAGATAGCTTCTCAGTAGCTATCTTTATACTTGTGTGCTGCTGCCATTCTGTCTGGAAAAATTCCCGCCTAAAGTTCCAGTACACAAACAAAAGGACTGTGATTGGTTGCTGAATTGCTTGTTTAAACATAGCCAGCCATAATCGGCCTTGGGTCAAGTGGGCAACTCCTGACCTCCCTGGTTTGATTGACAGGTCTTTCATGCTCCTGCCGTTCTGTCTGGCCAGTACACAAAAAAAGGACTGTGATTGGTTGCTGAATCATAGCCAGCCATAACAACCTGTCTCTGTGGCCTCGGGTCAAGTGGACAACTCCTGACCTCCCTGGTTTCATTGACAGGTCTTTCACACAAACACATTACAAGCTGTAAACCTCTGTGTTTGACCGGGCTCAAAAGCACAAGTTTTAATCAAGATATTCTTCTCAATGTGTGTGAATACTTCCACGAATTTCCTCGATTCCGTTGTAGTCCAGCTCAGCCCAGCTCAGCAGTCTTTCGTGGTTCTGAGCATGCTTTAAAACATTGATCTGACCCAGAGGCAATTCAAAACACATAAATCTTCATCCACGATGTGGACCAATGTTTCCCTTGTTTTCAGGGGAATTTTGTGAAACTCCTACATTCCCTCCTTTTGATACTTCAAACTTGATTGTAGTATCGACTCGAAGGAGTGAGCAAAATTCTCTGACCCCCTCACAAACAACCATCCCCTGTATTTACCTAATAGCTATCTGCCACTGACCCCCCGTCTCGTCTATTCCCCTCAAAATTCGAGAAAACCAAAACTGTGTTACGGTAGGCATCTCACAGATACATCAATTTTCAATAAGGGGTCTCATACCCCTATACGCTTGTAAAATTATACAATGTAATCCAAATTTACAAACTTTTTCCATTATAACTTATTACAAAATGTTACAGTCTTAGTTACATAATGTAATCAAAATGATCCCAAGCATGGAGAGGGTCCTACGCCTCTGCTCAACTTGGGGCTGTAACACAAAATACAAAAACAACTCCATTAAACATTTTAAACAAAATGCTGAAATAGAGCCATGACCACCCGTGCCAATGATGGGTCACGAAACTCCAGTGGGTAATGCTCCTCTCACCCAGGCAGTAAATATTCCTTCCGCCCTTTAATGGTCTTAAACTTTAAAAACACACAGAATGGATTTTCCCCAACAGTCCGCTCCACCAGCCCTGAGCCGTTCCCTTGTCCCTTTGTGGAGGCAGGGTATCCCTCATGTTTTCCGCGGGCCCCTGGGTGAGTTTCTCCCTCCCCCGAATGCACCCATGTGACTCTTGGGTCTCCCCCTCCCCTATCCAATCTTTCCTGGGCCATCACCACCCACTCCCGGGGAACGCGTCCTTATCTGACCAGGCGCCCGCACTTCCCCACCATGACTCCTCGACAGCAAGGTCTCCCGCAAGTGAACTTCAGTCAGGATAGTGCTGGGTTGGGGGCCGTGCCCCACCCAGCTGGGGCCATCTCCTCCCCGTAGGAGGAGTAGGCAAGTTCCTCCGGACCCTGTCCGGTTTTTCCCGAAGATCGCTGCGGGGTCTCCTGGATTCGTCCCATGACGAGGTGATCCCCAACACTCTGTCTCCATATCTTCATTTGATGCCCAGCTCGGGCTGGGCGAACAGGGCTGCTCCTTGGTTTTCGTCCATTCTCCTGCAAAACATAAAAGGACATGCAGCCAGGTCTCTCCCTGACCTGCTGCTTTAGGTGGAGGCCTGGTCGGGTCTCTCGACCTCGGACCAAAACACAAACATTTGGCACACTTGTAAACTTAAACTTACACTTAAGCTCAAAACATTTGCAATTTAAAATACACCTTAAAAGCACGCTACGATCAAAACGCAATCAATACAAACCTATAATACAAATGCCGCCCGTCTCCGGGCAGCCAGGCTAATCTCTGGACCCGTCGCAGATTGCTGCTGGCTGCAGCGAAGCTGGACTGCCTCCTGCTGCTGGTCCCTCGCAGCTTATGGCTGTTGTGTGGGGACCCCTGCTCTTTGGCTTCTCCCTGGCTCGGGAGCCCGCCTTACTCCACTGTAAAGTGGGTGACCAACTTGTCTCGGGCTTGCGGACCCGCTGAGACCGTCTGAGGGGCGTCTCTGTGGGGGAAACTTTGGCTGGCGGACCCTGAGCTTGGGTCACAGCCCTAGCTGGCTGGGAGCCTTCTCCCCCATGTCCAAAACCTGTTACCTGCTCCCCTGCAAGAGGAATTGCTATCCCTACCCCCCCAGGGTCCCACATCATGGGGGGAACCATTCTAGAGGCTGGCTGGGAAGCTGGTCCCTTTAAACAGGCGAGTGCGCCTGCGTGAATCTCCTCCCCTGAGTCCCGCGGCAGAGGCTGTGAAGCCTCTGTATTCAAACAGGCGGCCACGCCTGCGTAAACCTCCTTTTGGCAAAACTCTCCCCTCAGGCGCGCGACCGCGCCTGAGGGGGAAAACTGAGGAAGGTCCGCTGGGGGTACGGGCTGGGGAACCGCGCCTGCGTGAGCAGTTTCAGTGGATCGAGTGGCAGCAGCCTGCAGATTTCTGATCCCAGGCTGCTGTTTCTCTGTTCCTAAGCCACCTAACCATTTCAAATTCGAACTTTTGCCAAAATTTAGGTCCCACTGGGGTAGGGAAGTGTCCCAATTTGTGGGCTGGACAACTTTACCCTGAAAACAAGCCACAGCACCTGTCTTTACAGGCTGTGAACTTGAACTTGACTGGTGGGCAAACTCATGTTCCCTTCCCCGAGTGGCTTTAAATGGGGAATTTTGGACTTGCCTTTGGTCTGGGGCCAAAACTATTCCCTGTGTGCCTCCCTTGTCCAGGATTTCTGCTACTGGACCTGCTCTACAGGGGTCCCAGAACTCTCCTTCCCTGTTCCCTGGCTTAAACAGCTTACTCTGCCCAGGGATGGCTCCTCCCCCCACACAAGCCACAGTGCTTGCCTGTGAACTTGTGCCTGCTGTGGGCTGAGGATTCCTATTCTCAGGCTCACTCCCAGCTGCCTGGTTGGGGTTGTCTTTAAACCCCTTTCTTTCCAGTCATTGTGGGGAGGCAGAGGTGGGCGAGGGGACTGCAGCACCACTGATGGCTGCTCCCCTTCCCTGGTTGGTCAGGAGAAACCGCATTGCCTCCAGTAGCGACTCGACTGAGGTGAGGGAAATTCCTGTCTCTACCCTTTAGGCTGGGGCTGTGGCATTCCTGGCTGTATCATTTCTCCCAGGCTTTTTACAATCCCTGCGCCAGTGGCCCTCCTCCCCGCACTTGTAACAAGTGACCCTGTTCTGGGAGGGATGGCTCCCCTCCTGGCACCACTCTTTCCTATATTGATCCCCAGGTTTAACCTCGTGGACCTTACCCTTTTGCTGGGGGCTCTCCCCATTCGTCCCGTTCCTAAATGCTACCGTGAGCTGCCGGATTACAGTCCCTTCAGTAGCTAGGGGGTCTCGGGAGTCAAACCAAGCATCAGCTTTTGCTGTTATCCGGGGCAGGCAATTGTACACCAGGCAACGAAGCCATTGGGTCCGCTGCCGCTGGTTCAGCTGTGCTCTATCTTGTCCCCCTGTACACGCACTGTTGTAGACTGGCCACAGCCTATCTGCAAATGCCTGTGGAGTCTCCCCTTCCTGCTGCAGTGTTTTTCTTACGCGATCGAACGGATTGCCGTCGTTCGCACCCATGGCTTCCAGTATTTCCTCCTTCATGTCCTCAAAACCCTTCTGCCCTCTCTTGGCCTCATCTGAGAGGGTCTGATAGAGCCTGCTATCCACAGAGAAAAGCAACATTCTGGCTTTCTCTTCATCATCACAGCCGTTAACACCGGCTGCCTGGTCTACTTGTTGGAAGTGCAGTGAGGGGTCTCCCTTTTCAGAGAGCATGGGAATGTGTTTCACCATACCTCTGAGCTGTGAGGTATCATAAGGCACGAGGAAGGTATTCTGAACAGCCCCTGGGTCATTAGCATTCACGGGCTGACCGTACCTCCGTTGTCAGAGAGGGTACACTGGTCCTGGTCCCTGCCTGCCTAGCGGGACCTGCTGGCGTCCTCCTACCGCCTCATTGTCCACCCCGTCTTGCCGCCAGAGCCCCTGGAGACTCGGGGCTGTGGGCTGCGGTCTTGGGATCTCTAATTCCCTATCCAGCCCCGTTCTGGGTGCTGCCTGTGGGATGGTTTCACTTGGGCTGCCAGTAAAATCCGGCTGACCTGCCTTCGGGCTGATCATGCAAATCATCCCCCTTGCTTTTAAAGCCATGTTCAGGCTTTCTATCTCTGCCCTACTGGGGCCATGATCTGCTTCACTAAACCTTTGGGCGCAGGCCAGCTTATAAGCTGTCCTTACCTCTCTAAACCTTTCCTCCTGCTCTTTTACTTCTGAGATGAGGCGGACATTCTCTTCCCGCAGTCTCATCTCACTATCTCTGGCTTCAGTGACTTCCTGCACAAGGCGCTCTATAAATGCCTGGCATTTTTCAAACTGGGACTCCTGACTCTTGGCCTCTTTAACCTCCTCCTGCTCTCTCCTCTCACCCTTCCTAACCCAGCCACCTATACCCCGATAGGTCAGCCTACACGCTGCCACTACCTTCCACAGGACTGCCCACAGACTGAAAGCAAGAAAGAGAAGAGCTGATGCTTGCTGCAGATCCAAATCACTCATCAAATCAAGAACTGCCTCCAGTCCCATCTGGGTCGCCATTTTGTAGGGGGGCATCTATTCTTTGGTTTATGGTAACATACCTGGCCAGCAGCCTTTTTGCCTGCTGCACTGTAAACCAATTTTAACAGCGGTTCCGAATCGCTACCCCACCTTTCAGTTCTGACTGGAGGACTTACAATTAATGTTAAAGCGGACAATTGGTTTGGATATGAGCAAAGTCAAAATTTATTAAATTAAAGAACCATAACCAAATATAAACTGTACCACACGAACACAGTAAATGCAGTAAAGGTATATAACAAGGGGGTACAGACGGCAAAAACGAGGGATACAATGGCTACAATGTTATTTAAACAATCTTAGCAATTCCCTTAAATCACCACCCCAAACTCCTTGCTAGGTTGTCTTGTTGAGGAGTCAGAACATTCTGCTCACCTGTGGTCCAGCGAAGTAAAAAAGAGGCCAGATAGCTTCTCAGTAGCTATCTTTATACCTGTGTGCTGCTGCCATTCTGTCTGGAAAAATTCCCACCTAAAGTTCCAGTACACAAACAAAAGGACTGTGATTGGTTGCTGAATTGCTTGTTTAAACATAGCCAGCCATAATCGGCCTTGGGTCAAGTGGGCAACTCCTGACCTCCCTGGTTTGATTGACAGGTCTTTCATGCTCCTGCCATCCTGTCTGGCCAGTACACAAAAAAAGGACTGTGATTGGTTGCTGAATCATAGCCAGCCATAACAACCTGTCTCTGTGGCCTCGGGTCAAGTGGGCAACTCCTGACCTCCCTGGTTTCATTGACAGGTCTTTCACACAAACACATTACAAGCTGTAAACCTCTGTGTTTGACCGGGCTCAAAAGCACAAGTTTTAATCAAGATATTCTTCTCAATGTGTGTGAATACTTCTACGAATTTCCTCGATTCCGTTGTAGTCCAGCTCAGCCCAGCTCAGCAGTCGTTCGTGGTTCTGAGCATGCTTTAAAACATTGATCTGACCCAGAGGCAATTCAAAACACATAAATCTTCATCCACGATGTGGACCAATGTTTCTCTTGTTTTCAGGGGAATTTTGTGAAACTCCTACAAATCTTATGAAGCAGAAGATGAAGAAGTTCCCTTTTGTCCAACTTTTTCCAATGTGTTACATGCTGCTTGTAAGTAATGCTTGCAGTAGTGCTTGCAGCAAGGCCTTGTTAGAAAGATGCTGCTAGATCTAAGGAGTCGGCTGGGTTAAGAGGCCCTGTGTTGTGTTCGGCAACACTGCCTATCTGTCACAGTGGGAAAAACATTAAAGCTGATACAAGCTTGAAGATTTATATTGTGTCATATACAGCATGTCTAAAATGGCAGCCCTTGGAAAGATCAAATAGAAAGGGAAAGAGAGGTGAGGCATTTATCACCTTCAAGAGAGAAACACAGATTCAGCAATGGGAAAAGACAGCATGAATTACATTAGAAAGAACAAGAAGGTGCCACGTGCTAGTGAGCACAGGAATAGGAGGATAGAACAGATGAATGCATGGCTGGAGAGATGGTGCAGGAGGGAGGGCTTTCGATTCCTGAGGCATTGGGACCGTTTCTGGGGAAGGTGGGACCTGTACAAGCCAGACGGGTTACACCTCAACACAGCCGGGACCAATATTCTTGCGGGGAGGTTTGAAGTGCTGTTGGGGAGGGTTTAAACTAACTTGGCGGGGGGGTGAGCACCAGCATATAGGAGTAGAAAAGAGGAATAAGGTGCATAAAAGTGTGAGTGTGTTGGATTGTATGAGAGAAGATAGTACTAGAGGCGGTAGTAGTACCATATTAGATAGGAGCAGACTAAGAAAGACTATGAAAAATTCAAAAATGCGTTTAGAATGCATGTACGTAAACACACAAAGTGTTGTGAATAAGGTTGATGAGCTACAAGCACAATTAGCCGTGTGGTAATATGATATTGTGGCAATAACGGAAATGTGGCTTAAAAACGGTGAGGACTGGGCACTTAATATTCAAAGGTACAAGGTGTTCAGAAAAGATAGGGAAGGAAAAAAGGGAGGTGGGGTGGCAGTGCTGATTAAGGAAGGCATTGTAGTGTTGGAAAGGGAGGATGTTCTTGAGGGGACAAGGACAGAATCCATTTGGTTAGAGTTGAGGAGCAAAAAGTGTATGATCACACTATTGGGGGTATTCTATAGGCCTCCAAATAGTGAGAGGGAGATAGAGGAGAAAATCTGCAGGGAAATTGCAGAGATATGCAAGAGCTATAGAGTGGTGATATTGGGGGACTTTAATTACCCAAATATCGATTGGGATAATGCTAGGATAAAGGGAAAGGAGAGGGAGGAATTTCTGAAATGTGTTCAGGAGAATTTCCTTGACCAATATGTTCTTGGCCCAACTAGGAAGGAGGCATTGCTGGATCTGGTGCTGGGGAATGAGGTGGGCCAGGTCGACCAAGTGTCTGTGGGAGAACACTTGGGTACGAGTGAACATCATATCATAAGATTCAAATTAGCAATGGAGAGGAGCAAGGAACAATCTAAAGTGGAGCTTCTAAACTGGAATAGGGCTAACTTCAAAGGGATGCGAAAGGATCTAGTGAGGGTAAAATGGAACCAAACACTGACAGGAAAAACTGTAACGGAACAGTGGGTGGTCTTTAAAGAGGAGATGTTCCAAGTACAGCACTTTGGTGACAGTGGCCATAATTCGATGAGATTTAAGGTAGTCATGGAAAAGGACAGAGATGGACCAGAAATAAAGGTTCTAAATTGGGGGAAGGCCGATTTTAATATGATAAGGCAGGATCTGGCCAAAGTGGACTGGGATCAGCTACTTGTAGGAAAATCCACATCGGAGCAATGGGAGTCTTTCAGAAAGGAAATTGAGAGAGTACAATGGCAACATGTTCCCGTAAAGGTCAAGGGTGGGACCAATAAGCCCAGGGAACCTTGGATGTCAAGGGATATACAAGAATGGATTAGGAAAAAAAGGGGGGCTTTTGGCAGATACAAAGGACTAAAGACAGAGGAAGCCCTAGAGGAGTATAAAAAGTGCAGGGGGATACTTAAAAAAGAAATTAGGAGAGCGAAGAGGGGCCATGAAATAACACTGGCGAGCAAGATAAAGGAAAATCCTAAAGTGTTTTATAAGTATATTAAGGGTAAGAGGATAACTAGGGAAAGAGTAGGGCCCATTAGGGACCAAAGTGGCAATCTGTGTGTGGAGCCAGAAGATGTGGGTGGGGTTTTAAATGAATTTTTTGCATCTGTGTTCACTATGGAGAAGGATGATGTAGACATAGAAATCGGGCAGGGGGACTGTGATATACTTGAACATATTAGCATCGAGAGGGAGGAGGTACTAGCGGTTTTAGCAAGCTTAAAAGTGGATAAATCCCCAGGCCCGGACGAGATGTATCCCATGCTGCTGTGTGAGGCAAAGGAGGAGATTGCAAGGGCTCTGACACAAATTTTCAGAACCTCTCTGGCCACAGGGGATGTGCCAGAGGACTGGAGAACAGCTAACATAGTACCATTATTCAAGAAGGGTAGTAGGGATAAACCAGGGAATTACAGGCCAGTGAGCCTAACATCAGTGGTAGGGAAATTATTGGAAAAAATTCTGAAGGACAGAATTAGTCTCCACTTGGAGAGGCAAGGATTAATCAGGGATAGTCAGCATGGCTTTGTCAAGGGAAGATCATGTCTGATCAATTTGATTGAATTTTTCGAGGGGGTGACTAGGTGTGTGGATGAGGGTAGTGCAGTGGATGTGGTATACGTGGATTTCAGTAAGGCTTTCGATAAAGTCCCGCATAGGAGACTGGTCAAGAAGGTAAGAGGCCATGGGATCCAGGATGCCTTGGCACATTGGATCCAAAACTGGCTTAGTGGCAGAAGGCAGAGGGTGATGGTCGAAGGTTGTTTTTGTGACTGGAAGCCTGTGTCCAGTGGGGTACCGCAGGGATCGGTGCTGGGTCCCTTGCTGTTTGTGGTCTACATTAATGATTTGGATGTGAATGTAAAAGGTATGATCAGTAAGTTCGCAGATGGCACGAAAATTGGTGGGGTGGTAAATAGCGAGGAGGGTAGCCTCAGTCTGCAGGACGATATAGATGGGTTGGTCAGATGGGCGGAACAGTGGCAAATGGAATTCAACCCTGAAAAGTGTGAGGTGATGCATTTTGGAAGGACTAACAAGGCAAGGGAATACACAATGAAAGGTAAGACCCTAGGAAAGACAGAGGATCAGAGGGACCTTGGTGTGCATGTACATAGATCCCTGAAGGCAGCAGAACAGGTGGATAAAGTGGTTAAAAAGACATATAGGATACTTGCTTTCATTAGCCGAGGCATAGAATATAAGAGCAGGGAGGTTATGATGGAGCTGTACAAAACGCTGGTTAGGCCACAGCTGGAATACTGTGTGCAGTTCTGGTCGCCACACTATAGGAAGGATGTGATTGCTTTGGAGAGGGTGCAGAGGAGATTCACCAGGATGTTACCTGGGCTGGAGCGCTTCAGCTGTGAAGAAAGACTGGACAGGCTGGGGATGTTTTCCTTGGAGCAGAGAAGGCTGAGGGGGGACCTGATTGAGGTGTACAAAATTATGAGGGGCATAGATAGGGTAGATAGAAAGGAACTTTTCCCCTTAGTAGGGGGGTCAATAACAAGGGGGCATAGATTCAAGGTAAGGGGCAGAAGGTTTAGCGGGGATTTGAGGAAGAACTTTTTCACCTAGAGGGTGGTTGGAATCTAGAACTCACTGCCTGAAAGGGTGGTAGAGGCAGGAACCCTCACAACATTCAAGAAGCATTTGGATGAGCACTTGAAATGCCATAGCATACAAGGCTACGGACCAAATGCTGGAAAATGGGATTAGATTAGACAGGGCTTGTTGGCCGGCGTGGATGCGATGGGCCGAAGGGTCTCTTTCTGTGCTGTATAACTCTATGACTCTATGACTCTACAGGCTAGGTACATTCCAACAAGAGGGAAGGGTAAGGGAACCAAAGCAAGGGCTCCTTGGATGATGAGGGAGATAGAGAAGATGATGAAACAAAAAAAGAGGGTGTATGATGCACGTCAGGTGAATTCTTCAAGGGAGAACCAGACCAAATACAATAAGTTGAGAGGGGAAGAGAAGATGAAAATAAGATTGGCAAAGAGAGAATATGAGAGTAGGCTGGTGGTTAATATAAAAGGGAACCCAAAAATCTTCTACCGGCGTGTAAACAGTAAGCAGGTAGTAAGAGGTGGGGTGGGTCTATTAGAGACAAAGAAGGTGCGAGGCGCAGGGCAAGGTGAGAATACTCAATGAGTACTTTGTATCGGTGTTTGCTAAGGAGGTGGATGCTGACAAAATATTGGTAGAAGTGGAAAAGGTAGAAGCAATGGAAGGGGTGAAAATTGATAGACAGGATGTACTAGAAAGGCTGGGAATGCTTAGAGTGGACAAGTTGCCTGGTCCAGATGGCTTGCATCCCAGGTTGCTAAGGGAATTGAGAGAGGAGATAATGGAAGGGCTTGTCACAATTTTCCAATTTTCCCTAGATGCGGGGGAGGTGCCTGAGGATTGGAAAGTGGCAAATGTGACACCATTGTTCAAGAAATGGTGTAGGACAATCCTAGTAACTACAGGCCTGTCAGTTTAACATCTGGTGGGAAAAGTTTTAAAAACAATAATCAAGGAAAAAATTAATGGGCATTTGGAGAGGTTTAAGCTAATTAAGGAGAGCAAACATGGGTTTGTAAAAGGAAGATTGTGTTTCACTAATCTAATTGAATATTTTGATGAAGTAACAGAGGATTGATGAAGGGAATGCAAAGGATGTTGTCTACATGGATTTTTGGAAGGCGTTTGACAAAGTAACACATAGAAGGCTGGTTAACAAAATTGAGGCTCATTGAATAGGTGGGTCAGTGGCAGCTTGGATAAGGAATTGGCTTAAGGACAGAAAACAGCGAGTTGTGGTAAATGGCTGTTTTTCAGACTGGAGGATGGTAGACAGTGGTGTTCCCCAAGGGTCAGTGCTGGGGCCACTGTTGTTTTTGATATATAAATGACCTGGATATTGGAATACAGAGTAGAATTTCTAAATTTGCCGATGACACCAAACTTGGGGGTGTGGCAAACAGTGAGGATGACTACAACAGGACATAGAAAGGCTAGAAGAATGGGCAGACAAGTGGCAGATGGAATTTAATACAGAGAAGTGTGAGGTGATGCATTTTGGCAGAAGGAACAGGGAGAGGCAATATACACTTAATGGCACAGTTTTAAAGAGTGCGCAGGGACAGAGGGACCTGGGAGTTAATGTGCATAGGTCCCTGAAGGTGGCGGGACATATTGAGAGAGTGGTTAACAAAGCATATGGGATCTTGGGCTTCATAAATAGAGGTATTGAGTACAAAAGTAGAGAGGTTATGCTGAACCTTTATAAAGTGCTGGTTAGGCCACAACTGGAGTATTGCGTCCAGTTCTGGTCACCACACTTTAGGAAGGATGTGAAGGCCCTTGAGAGGGTGCAGAGGAGATTTACCAGAATGGTTCCGGGGATGGGGGATCTTAGCTACAAGGACAGGTTGGAAAAGCTGGATTTGTTTTCATTAGAGCAAAGGAGGTTGAGGGGTGATTTGATAGAGGTGTACAAGATTATGACGGGTTTGGATAGGCTGGACGGGGAAAGGCTGTTCCCACTAGTTGATGGTACAAGAACTAGGGGACACAGATTTAAGGTTTTGGGCAAGAGATACAGGGGGGATGTGAGGAAAAACTGTTTTACACAGCGAGTGGTGATGACCTGGAATTCGCCGCCGACGGAAGTGGTGGAAGCGGACACACTCAATGTTTTCAAGAGGAGACTGGATAGGCTTTTGAGGGAAATAAACTTGCAGGGCTACGGGATAGAGCGGGGGAATGGGACTGACTGGATTGGCCTACAAAGAGCCGGCATGGACTCGATGGGCCAAATGGCCTCCTTCTGTGCCGTTATGACTCTATGACTCTATGGGCTGGATTTTGTCATTGGGGTCGGGCTGGGGGCATGTCAGGTGGTTTTCGTGTCAGGAACCCGACTCTGATGTGAAGTGGGGAAAAAGTGCGATTTTCCCCTAATTGGGCACTTGATTTCCAGCGTGTGGGAACCCCTGGCCCAATGAGTCTTTCCATCCTGAAAGTCGCCTCCGATGATGTCACCAGTGCTGCTGGATTTAAGGCCTGCAAGCAGCCTTGCTTCTTCTGGAGACTGCAAACCTTATGGCCATTGTTGTGATCGCGACATTCGGCAAATATGTCCAGCAGTAGGCCAAAGTGTGCTCCACGGTTCGATGACGCCGCCCTGCAAGCTCTGGTGGAGGGAGCAAGATCAATTAAGGAGGTGCACTTCCCTTCCTCAGGGAGGAAAATGCCTCCCCAGCAGACTAAAGCTGTGCGGATGCAAGTGGCCCAGGAGGTCAACTCAATGTCTATGTGACGCAGGACCTGGTTGCAGTGCAGGAAGAGGTTTCATGTCCTTCTTCGCACAGGAAAAGTGAGTATGACTTTCACATCACCCTCAATCTGATCCCCATCGCCTCTCCTCATCAGCACTCAGCTTTGCCAACCTCTTCCTCTACATTCCACTTGACACTGACATCCCTGCGCCCTTACCCATCCCCTCTCTCTGTATGTTCACATTCACTTAACTATTCGACTATGCAGCCCTCACACTCCCTATCGCTGTGATGCTATGACAACAACTTACAACACACAGGGCCCTTGGTCTTGGCACCGCACTCCGTCTTTGTGTCCTTCTAAGCATCTATGCTATGGAATCTCTACACTCGCTCCCCCATTCTCACTCAAACTCCACTTGTGTCCCTCATTGCAGGAAAAGAGAGCCCACAATAAGAGGGAGAGGGCGAGGACAGGAGGAGGGCCACCCTCAGTAGCCCAGCTCACCCCCTGGGAGGAGGCGTCCCTGGAGATTGTGGGAGTGGAGGACGATGCGCAAGTGGGGGACGGACAGACGGGCGCATCAGATCAAGCTGGTGACAGAATAGTTTATCATCTCTCTCATTGACATTGCATGAGTCACTGATAATGATTCTGATGCTCTAACAGATTGACTTATGATCATCTGCAATATTCAATGTACATGTAACCTTGGCCTTACATCGCTGACTCTTTCCTTTACTCCCTCACAGGACCATCGAAAGCCCCCCTCCCCACTACCCAGGAGGAACAGCCTGAGCCTCCAGACTCCTCAGAGGAAGCTGCAATCTCTGAGGGCACAGCGTCAGCAGAATTCAGCGCACCCAGCACCAGCGCAGCCACACACACCTCGGTGGGACCTTCGGGACATAGAGTAGTGTTGTCACCTGGTGTATCACAGCTCACAAGTGAGCATCAGCAGATGGTGGAGACAGGGACAGCAGTGGAGAGTCCTAGTAGGAGGGCGCAGGACTCTGCCAGCTCGGCTCAGCTGCATGTCGACCCTCTGCCTCCGGGTCCATCCAGAAGAAGAGCGGTGCTGGAACTCCAGGAAGAGGTGCAGGAGTCTCTGGCAGGCTTTGTCTCCAGGGCCGCTGCGAGTGTGGAGCGAATGGAGGAGTCCATCGCTAATATGAGCAGAGCCTTTGTGGAGGCATTGGCGCATGAACGCATCACCACGGAAAGGATGGCAACCTCCGTGGAAAGGTTGTCTACCATAGAGGTGAGGATGGCTACGGCCATGGAGGAGCTTAGTCGCCAGGGACGTGAAAACATGGTCATTTTTCAGAATAGACTGACATCTCTTGAGGAGCGATGGTCAGCTATTGAGCAGAGAAACCAGACCTTCATGGAAGTCCTCTGGAGTAGGACTTCCAGCGCAGAAATGGGTCCTCATGGTCCCCCTGAAGTGCAGAAAGGGGCTGTCCAGCCACTTGCTAGGTCTGAAGTGGGGCTGACCCATGAGAGGGATGTTGGTGGCAGACAACAAGGAAGTGGGGGCTCCTCTCCAAGTGCTCACACAACCATGCCACTGCAGAGCCCTTGGTCAGAGCCCCACCAGAGTCCCCACCCAACTGAGATCGGCGTCTCAGCCCCTGCACAGCTGCAGGAGCAGCAGACTGTTGCCGAGCCCTCACAGGCTCGCAACCCCAGAGGACGCCCGCCAAAGGTGTCGAGGCAGGAGCAACAGGAAAGTGAGCAAGGGGACTCGATATCTGCTGAAGCCACAGGGGAAGCACCATGTAGGAACACGCGTAAGAGGAAGATAATGCACAAGTAGTCACAAGGGTAGTCACTTGGGTGTCATGTTGTGTTTATTTTTGAAATGTCATCAGTTGCTTGTTGTGATAAAAAATGCTGATGTCAAACTGTTGAAGTTGTGGCCTGTGTCATTTCGCAAATGGGACTTCCACATTGAGGGCTTAGGGTGACTTGCAATTGTCAGTATGGTGGTCATAGTGATAGGAATCTGCAGGTTCTTGGCCATTGTCGATGGTCTGGTAAGAAGCTGCGAGGCAAAAGTGCTTGATTGTCTAGGCTAAGCAAATCTGGCCAAGATGAGTGCGTCCCTTGCATCCCGGGCAGCAATCTGCTCGCGTGCTACTGCCGCTGGTTGATGCGCCTCTGCAAGCTGTTCATTGTCACTCTCCTCCTCCTCCTCCTCCTCCTCCTCCTCCTCTTCATCTGAGGAGGTTATGTGATGAGCCACTTGTTCCTCAGGCATCTGTAGGCACAATGCTGTGCCATTTTGTGAAGTGCACGGCAAACCACGACCATTCTGGAGACCCTGGCTTCTGAGTACTGCAGGGCTCCACCTGATCTATCAAGGCATCTGAAGCGCATCTTCAGCAAGCCGATGGCTTGTTCGATTATGGATCTGGTGGAAATGTGGCTGGAGTTGTAGCTCTCCTCAGCTTTGTTGGATGGGCTCCTCAATGGCATCATTAGTCACATCTTCAGGGGATAGCCCTTGTCTCCAAGTAGCCATCCGAAAAGTTGGTCTGGCGGACTGAAGAGCGGAGGCACACTAGACTGGCGCAGGATGAAGGAGTCATGGCAACTGCCAGGGTACTTGGCGCAAACATGCAAAATTTCCTTCTTGTGGTCACACACCAGCTGTACGTTGAGGGAGTGGAAGCCCTTCCGGTTGACAAAAGTACCTGGATTGTGATGGGGTGCCTTAAGGGCCACATGTGTGCAGTCAACGATGCCCTGCACCCTTGGAAAGCCTGCCAGATTAGCAAATCCAACCGCATGCGCCGTTACACTTGCTCGATCCTTGGAGAAGTTGATGTAATGGTACGCGTTGGCAAAGAGGGCATCGGTTACCTGCGTGATGCAAGTGTGTGTGGCCCCCTGGGAGATGCCGCTAATGTCTGCTGCTAATCCCTGGAATGAGCCTGAAACAAAAAAGTTGAGTGCGGTGGTGACTTTGATGGCCACTGGTAAGGGGTGCCCACCTGCTCCTCTGGGCTCCAGCTCTTGCTGCAGCATTGCGCAGATGTCAGTCACTACCTCTCGCGAAAGTCGGAGTCTCCTTTGGCACTGCTGCTCAGTCACGTTGAGGTAGCTGAACCTCTGTCTGTAGACCCTGTTTTGGGGGTATCTCCTGCGCCCATGTGCTTCCATGTGCTGGCGCCTTCTGGCCTGTGCAGCAGGGTGAGCAGCAGCTTGGAGCTCTGGAGGAGCAGGAATTCTACCCCAACTGCCCCTTCCCATTACCGCTTCCACTCTTACCGCACGCAACCCCCCTCCCCCGCCCCCACAACCCACCCCCGCCTGGACTTGCCTTTGGGCTGCTGGTGGTGAGGTAAGCGGCCCGATATTCATCTTTTTAAAATGGGCAAACTGCCCGTGGAGGCACGGCAGGGGCCAGCAGCTGACCCAAGTGTATTAATGAAACCTGAGGATCAATTTAAGGCTGGCCTTCTGGTTGGACCGCACGCTTTCAGGTACGAAAATGGGCCCAAAGTGATTTCCACAGATACCAATAATGGGAAGTGGAGGTGCTGCAAGTAGAGGCCATCAGTGGATGTCACTGGAGCATGTTTCACTCCACCACTTCTCCTGGCAAATTGAGGACTAATAGGATTCCACAGTGGACTGTTTAACAGGTTTCCTTGAGTTGTACAGCCTGAACATTTTTTAATACATTTTTTTCAGGAACTATAAGTGACCATAAATCTGTTTAAGGGTGAGTAACTATTGTTCTAATATGGAGTGTAAAGTTATCACCTACAGTAATGTTTAATTAAAGGGTACAACATTTACACGACTGGGATCATATTTTCCTCTGTTCAAAAAAAAAACACAGAAGATGTCTTTTACAACGGTGATTTATAACTCAATGACAAAAATCACAGGAACATGCAGATTTCAAACGGTAATGAAAAGATAACAGCCAGTCAGTACACATCCTTCAATTACTCTCAATTTAACCAGCAAGCCAATTAAATGTCACAAACTTCATTGATCCGGCTGTGAAGTGTGCAATTTTTGTGGAGAATAGCATAACAAAGGGTGCGATCTTGCCAGCCCTAGGGAGGCGGGTTTGGAGGCGGGACTGCTGGGAAAATGGCAGAATCTGGGGGCGGGTGCCCATCCCACCCCCAACCCGTCTCCGTGTCATCTTCCCAGGGTCCCGTCTCCTGGAGGCGGGAAGGGGATTACAGCCTACAGGTAGTTAACAGGCAGTTAAGAGGATTATCCCCATTTTGCCACCAGAGGCACGGGCTTCCCAAGATTGGGAAATCCCGCCAAGGTCACCGAGGCGAGCAGTGGGTCTGCAGGGGTCAGAGGGGTGCAAAAGTGCGTTGTGGAGGTAAGTCATGGGTGCAAGTGTGGAGAGGTAAGTATGTGAGGTGAGTGAAAAGTGATAGAAAATGTTTACTTACTTTTGTTTCTTCCTGCCGGCTTCAACAGTTGGGGATGTGGAGAGTCTCGCACCTCACCGGCAGAGATGACAGAATGGCTGCTGCATTCTCCTATGCAACAACCATCTAATTTCTGCTAAAGAAAAAGGTTTGGTGAGTCTTGAATACAAGGACTCATCAAACAACAGAGAATGTCCATGTTTGACGGCTTCACAGAGCTGTCAAACGATGACAATTCATCTGTCAGAAACGCCATACGCTGACGTTCTCTGTAACCCGCTTCCCCTTAATTGGCCTGCTAAGCCCGCTGGGCGGGCTTAACAAGGTCAACCAAGGGAAAATAGCGTGGCCAGAAGTCGATGGCCAGAAGTCGATGGAGGTGGGACTGACACCCGACAAAACACAGAAACACAGAAACATAGAAGATAGGAGCAGGAGTAGGCCATTCGGCCCTTCGAGCCTGCTCCGCCATTCAACGAGATCATGGCTGATCATCCAAACCCTAGCACCCGGTCCCTACATTGACAGCCATCCCACCCAAGCCCTATCCCCGTAACCCCGTAACCCCACGTATTTAATCCCCCCTAACACTAAGGGTCAATTTTTTTTAATTTTTTTTTTATCATGGCCAATCAAACTAACCCGCACATCTTTGGACTGTGGGAGGAAACCGGAGCACCCGGAGGAAACCCACGCAAACACGGGGAGAATGTGCAAACTCCACACAGACAGTCACCTGAGGCCGGATTTGAACCTGGGTCCCTGGCGCTGTGAGGCAACAGTGCTAACCACTATGCCACCGTGCTACCCAAGCAGCAGTCCCGCCTCCAACATGCCTCCATTGGCAAAATCACCCCCAAAATGTCTAAAAAGCCAGATTTTCAATGCAAACCCAACAGGTACTGGTAACTTCTGCTGTGCAATTTTGTGAATAGGTTTTTTTGGTGAGAGGCTGGCCCTTGTGTAGGCAAGGGCAAATTCAGTGACAGGTTGATGGACATGGCACAAGGCTCAGGAGAACTCGCACAACTTAAAGCTGAGCACAAAGGTACGGCATGAATCCTTCTGTAAAGTAACATTACAGGACGTACATGAACGCGATGAGTAGCAGTTCAGGATATATGCAAGATGTAGCGGGTAAGGTGCTAAAAATAAAAACAGGGTTAGGCAAATCACGCTATACATGCTGTGAAGGAAAGAAGAAGCTATAGCATTTCCATGGACCAAATCATCCTATCTCAATTCTGACCACTCTTGTGTTTAAAATTAAAATTTGCACATTAGCGGAGGGTACTATGTGGTGAAACTTATAACGTGAAATAACATGTTACATATGAGCACAGAATAGTTTTTATTTATTCGTTTTATGGGATGTGGGTGTCGCTGGCAAGGCCAGCATTTATTGCCCATCCCTAGTTGCCCTTGAGAAGGTGGTGGTGAGCCGTCTTCTTGAACCGCTGCAGTCCGCGTGGTGAAGGTACTCCCACAGTGCTGTTAGGGAGGGAGTTCCAGGATTTTGACCCAGCGACGATGAAGGATCGGCGATATACTTCCAAGTCAGGATGGTGTGTGACTTGGAGGGGAACTTGGAGGTGGTGGTGTTCCCGTGCACCTGCTGCCCTTGTCCTCCTAGTGGAAGAGGTCGCGGGTTTGTGAGGTGCTGCCAAAGAAGCTTTGGCGAGTTGCTGCAGTGCATCTTGTAGATGGTACACACTGCAGCCACGGTGTGCCGGTGGTGGAGGGAATGAATATTTAAGGTGGTGGATGGGGTGCCAATCAAGCGGGCTGCTTTGTCCTGGATTTATTGAGGACTGGGTGTGGAGGCCTTAATGCTATAAAGATCGGAAGAGTATATGGAATTGGCAGGTGAGACAGAATTTTAATTATATAACCCCTTTCATGACCTCAGGACGTCCCAAAATGTTTCATAGCCAATGAAGAACTTTTGATGTATGGTCACGGCTGTAATGTAGGGAAATGCAGTAGCCAATTTCTGCATAGCAAGGTTCCACAAACAGCAATGAGATAAATGACCAAATTATCTGTTTTGGTGGGGATGGTTGAGGAATAAATGTTGTCCAGGACACAATGAGAACACCCTGCACTTCTTAATAGAGCCATAGGAATGTTTACATCCATCTGAGAGGGCAGACAGGGCATTTGTTTAATGTCTCACCCAAAATACGGCACCTTCAACAGTGCAGCACTCGCTCAGTACTGCACTGAAGGATCAGCCTAGAATTTGTGCTCAATCCTGCAGTGGGACTCAAACCTGTGGGGAGAAAAATTGGGTTGGTTTGTGCCTCTCATTAGCATTCCCTGCCCCACCGGGTGCAAATCCCCTAATGCCCAGGCGCGGCGCCGCTAACACCTCCCGCGAAAATCAGCATGAGGTTAGCGGTGGTGGTAGCTGGTAGCACCCCATGGCGCTGTGCCGCCGGCGATGATGTCATCACCGTGCGCAGCGCCCCGCTCGCACCCTCTCCACGATCTTCCCTTGTGCCCACTGACTTATCGCTGGACGATATGTCCGACAGGGTCAGGGTTTTTTTTGCAGCGACGGCAGCACTGCTTAAAGGGCAGGTGTCGGGCGGCCATTTTTATTTTGGCCGACTGCCAGCCCTGCCCCCTTTCACTTTTTTACGCGGGCTGCCGACCGGCGATCGCTCAGCCCGGCACTCCTCTTGAGTGCTGGGCTGTTTTCACAGCACCCCGCTCCCCGGTGGTCCAGCAGGGCCCCGGTGCACGCAGCGCTAGGCCCCTCCCCTTTAATCAGGAGAGGAGGCCTGCAACCACGTGGCGCTATGTGCCGACACGTGTGGTGCGGCAGCACATTGCGCCGTGAAATTCAGTAGTAGCGCCCCAAGCAGGAGGTGGCGTGCTTTCCAGTAGCACCCCACCTCCTGCTTGGGGCACTACCACTGAACTTACGGTGGAGGGGCGCTAACTGTTTCAGGGCGCTAAAATTAATCATGCATACTATGATTTGTTACATTGATGTATCCCCAAACACTGATTATGCACAAGGGGTTAATAATGCAAGCAATGATATTACAGCACCCTAGTAGAATATGTGCTTATGGACTCGTAATGTCCTAATTGTGCTCTCCATACAAGAACCCAGTGTTCTATAAAGCATAGCTGAAAAACACCACCCACCTCAGCACCAAACACCGTCATCCTGCTTGAAACAGGCACTAGCCCAGATGCACACACTGCGGAAGAAGATCATAGTGATGTTGAGGAGGAAGCAGGAGTTGAAGCACTGAGCACTAATGATGAAGTGGTTGCAGTGAATGGGGTTCATGAGGGTTCAGCCACTATGCGGCAGAAATCCAATGTACCAAGTGGCCCTCTGGAATTGTATGACATTCAATGTTGGCTCCCAGGTCACTGCCAACAACAAGAGGAGCCCGTGAAAGGGGCTATGGTGACATACCTCTCATTTTCCTCCACTGCCCCGTGGAGAAGTGTCCAGCTTTTAGATAGGTTGAGATTGGGAACTTGCTGTGTAGGCAAACCGTGTGCACAGACCCATGCCCCAGCACTCAATTTCACAGCATAGTGGAACACAAACATCACACTGCCAGATCCAGCAATACATTTCAGGAGTGGCTGAAGGATTCACTGTTTCAGATCAGAGAGTTTATCAGCAAGGTAGCTGAACTTTATACGGCTTGATTAAACTTGTCCCAGATAAATTCGCACCTTTCTCTCATCTCCAAAAATAAGTTGTATTTTTTTTTAATTCTGCAAATCCCACTGGGAAGCCAGCAGACGGGAATTCAGTAACAACTTGCATATGCTGTGATCTTCACATCTCAACAGCTTGCCGGCTACCGTGCAGAGCAGGGAAGTGTTTTATCTCCCTTTAGGTTTTTAATGAGTCTTCAGCCAAAGTGTTTGATATTCAGAGCGAAAGCAAGAAGGACAAAAAAACCCAGCTAAAAGTAAACTATCCTGGGAAAGAGCTATTACTTAAAACAGATCCTATAATTCTGTCAAGATTAACTCGCAAGACTGCTTAGAGCATCAAGTGTTCTTTCATAGAGAAGGAAATGCAGAGAAAATGATCGCTTACATTGCTAAATAAACAGAGATAGGCCAGCTCTTTAAATGTTTGTCGAAATTTCTGATGAAAACCTGCTTCGATCAGGAATTCAAGTTTTATACCATTAATACTGCCTCCTCGTCCTTCTTGACTTGTCTGCAGCCTTTGACACGGTTGACCACTCCACCCTTCTCCAACGCCTCTCCACCGTCGTACTGCTGGGTGGGACTGCACTCACCTGGTTCCATTCTTATCTATCTAATCGTGGCCAGAGAATCACCTGCAACAGCTTCTCTTCTCGTTCCTTGGTACCACACTCGGTCAGATGCTGCTTCAATGTCAAGGGCAGTGACTCTCGCCTCACCTCTGGAATTCAGCTCTTTTGTCCATGTTTGGACCAAGGCTTAATGTGGTCTGGAGCCGAGTGGTCCTGGCGGAACCCAAATTGAGCATCTGTAACGCACGTTATCGGTGAGTAACAGTTGCTTGATAGCACTGTCGACAACACCTTCCATCACTTTGCTGATGATTGAGAGTAGACTGATGGGGCCAGATTGGAATTGTCCTGCTTTTTGTGGACAGAAAATACCTGGGCTGTTTTCCAGCTTATCGGGTAGTGTTGTAGCTGTACTGGAACGGCTTGGCTAGAGGTGTGGCTAGTTCTGGAGCACAAGTCTTCAGCACGATAGTCGGGATGTTGTCAGGGCCCAAAGGCTTTGCTGTATCCAGTATGCTCAGCCATTTCTTGATATCACGTGGAGTGAATTGAATTGGCTAAAGACTGGCATTTGTGATGGTGGGGACCTCAGGGGGAGGCTGAGATGGATCATTCACTCGGCACTTTTGACTGAAGATGGTTGCAAACTCTTCAGCTTTGTCTTATGCTGGGCTCTACTATCATTGATGATGGGGATGCTCATGGAGCCTCCTCCTCTCATTGGTTGTTTAATGTTTCCACCACCATTCACGACTGGACGTGGCAGGACTGCAGAGCTTTGATCTGATCCGTTGGTTGTGGGATCGCTGAGATCTGTCTATAGCATGCTGCTTCCACTGTTTAGCATGCATGTAGTCCTGTGTTGCAGCTTCACCAGCTTGGCACCACATTTTCAGGTACGCCTGGTGCTGCTCCTGGCATGCTCTTCTACACTCCTCATTGAACCAGGGTTGGTCACCTGGCTTGATGGTAATGGTAGAGTGAGGGATATGCCGGGCCATGAGGTTACAGATTGTGGTGGAATACAATTCTGCTGCTGCTGATGGCCCACAGCACCTCATGGATGCCCAGTTTTGAGCTGCTAGATTTGTTCTGAATCTATGCCATTTAGCACGGTGGTAGTGCCACACAACACAATGGAGGATGTCCTCAGTGTGAGGACGGGACTTCGTCTCCACAGTGCGGTGCTCACTCCTACCACTCCTGTCATGTCACCCATTAAAAAGGCTGTAAATGTATATTTCAACTTTCCAAAGGCACAATAAACGTGCAGGCAGGAAATGGAGTCTGTACAAGTAACGTAGCAGCTATGGCACCTGAACCCTCTGTTTTATGGTTGGCGAAGAGGAAGTTGCAGAGCTAAAGCAAATTGAGGAGGATTTGAGGAGGTGGATATCGTTTTAAAATTTAATATGTTGGAGGTTAGAGAGCCAGTGTAGGTTGGTAAGGATGGGGATAATTGATGAATCATTGTAGGATAGGTAGCAATAAAAGCCCTGGCACATTTGCATCTTCAACATGCTTCACATGTAAAAGCAGTGTAACACAACCTTGGTACATGGCCACTGAGTGACATCCAGGATGTGCTGCCACTTTGACACATTTCTGTCTCAGATGTTCTCCTTCAACTTGCAACATGCCAACCGTATTGACGTAAGAAAACTACTAGGCACTTGGTTTAAGTGTTAAACAAAGCTTTAATCAACAGTTTTACAACATGGAAGTCTAGTTGTGTCCTTCACTAGTTCCTGTTAAGAATGTCCTGCGCAAGCTGGGCCCGTGCCCGAGTATTTACACTCTCCCTGGACAGCGCCACCCGTAGGCCGCTCAGTATTATTTCATAAGTCTTTCTTTCATGAATGACTGATTTATGTCACGTATTTCTCTGCTTACGTGGCAAGATGGCACCCAATACAAGGAACTGCCATGAACTGGTGATGGGCTCAAAAATAACCATTGATTCCCTTGTAAGCAATGCTGTCGAAGATGACCATCTCCAAGAACATAGAATCATTGGCGTAAGTGAACTTAATGCCGCAGGTCTCCCCAAGCTATGAGCAAGTATCATCCATTTCTTGTGTACTGTCTCCACTCTTATCCACAGAAGCTCACACACAAGCAGCATACGCAGTACCTTGTAATGAGAGATCTGTCAGAAGGTCTCTCTTGGAGCATTGTAACATTTCTTTCCAGCCTAAAACAGCAACCTCCAACAATACCAATGGGGCCAGGAGAAGACAGAACCCTGCATCCCTCTTATCAAAGTTTGCAAGTACCAGAACAGCTAAGTAAACGAAGGATGCAGTTAATGAGCTTGAGGTCCTTGCAAACTATCGCCCCATCTCCAACATCTTTTCCCTCCAAACTCCTTGAACGTGTTCTCGCCTCCCAAATCCGTGCCCATCTTGCCCGGAACCCATGCTTGAATCTCTTAAATCGGGTTTCCGCCCTTGCCACAGTACCGAAACGGCTCTCATCAAAGTCACAAATGACATCCTACATGACTGTAACAAAGGTAAATTATCCCTCCTCGTCCTTCTCGACCTGTCTGGAGCCTTTGACACGGTTGACCACTCCATCTTTCTCCAACGCCTCTCCGCCATCGTCCAGCTGGATGAGACTGCACTCGCCTGGTTCCATTCTTATCTAAGCGTAGCCAGAGAATCACCTGCAATGGCTTCTCTTCCCGCTCACGCACTGTTACCCAAGGATCTAGCCTTGGCCCCCTCCTATTTTTCATCTACACGCTGTCCCTCAGCGACATCATCTGAAAACACAGTGTCCAGGTTCCACATGTACGCTGATGACACCCAGCTCTACCTCACTACCTCTTCTCTTGACCCCTCCACGGTCTCTAAATTGTCAGACTGCTGGTCTGATTTCCAGTACTGGATGAGCAGAAATTTTCTCCAACTAAATATTGGGAAGACCGAAGCCATTGTTTTCGGTCCCCACCACCCTGCCACAAACTCCGTTCCCTAGTCAGCGATGCAATCCCTCTCCCGAACATCTGTCTGAGGCTGAACCACACTGTTCGCAACCTTGGTGTCATATTTGACCTGAAATGAGCTTCCGACCACATATCCGCGGCTTAACTAAGACCGCCTACTTCCACCTCCGTAACATCGCCTGTCTCCGCCCTTTCCTGAAACCCTCATCCATGCCTTTGTTACCTCTAGACTTGACTATTCCAATGCACTGCAGGCTGGCCTCCCACATTCTACCCTACGTAAACTTGAAGTGATCCAAAACTCGGTTGCTCATGTCCTAACTCGCACCAAGTCCCGTTCGCCCATCACCCCTTTGCTCACTGACCTACATTGGCTCCCGGTTAAGCAATGCGTCGATTTTAAAATTCTCATCCTTGTTTTCAAATCCTTCAATGGCCTTGCCTCTCCCAATCTCTGTAATCTCCTTCAGCCCGACAACCCCCCGAGATATCTGCGCTCCTCTAATTCTGCACTCTTGAGCATCCCTGATTATAATCGCTCAACCTTTGGTAGCCGTGCCTTCAGCGGTCTAGGCCCTAAGCTCTGGAATTCCCTGCCTAAACCTCTCCACCTCTGTTGTCACGGTGCCAAGCGATAACTCCAATTTACCAGAATTGTTAGAATGTGTGTGCAATACAACCAGTAGGACTGTGAGGGCCAAAGTTTTTACTTGTGTAGTTGAGAATTCATTTTGAGATTTCAATGACAAAACTCATTGTATATTCGGGAGCTTGTGGTGCCATCACGTGTGTGAAAGGCTTGTAGGGGTTTGCAAAACCCCCTAAATCCCTGAAGATCGAAAAATATTGGTCCACATCGTGGATGAAGAATTATGTGTTTTGAATTGCCTCTGGGTTGGATCAATGTTTTTAAAGCATACTCAGAACCATGAAAGGCTGCTCTGAGCTGGGCTGTGCATGGACAACACCGGAATCGAGGAAATTCGTTGAAATATTCGCACACATTAAGACAGTACATTTGATTAAAATTTGTGCCCTTGAGCCTGGTCAATCACAAAAGGTTTTAAAATGGCCATCAGAAAGCATGGCCAAAAGACAAAAGCAGCTCGCAGCTCATGGAGTATGTCTGTGAAAAGGTAGGAGGATCAAATACAGTGGCAGTCAGACCTGCCAATCAAAGGGAGTTCCCTTCTCAGAAGCAATCGATGTTTGTTTATTGACTTAAGGGGTTAACCCACTTGAACTAAACCGCAGAACAATCGGCTCTGTTTACACAGCAATCTAGCCCCATTTCAACACCACTTACACACAATGGATACATCTAAACCCCGGAAAAAGGACTTTGATAGGGGAAAGATCAGTATGGATGGGTTTGAATCACCCAGCACTCAGAACAATAGGGCAGTTGGATTCCCTTTTGTTTTAGCCCAGGTGAACTCCGGATGCAGGCGGGTACACTTCGGCCCCAGAAGGTAGACACACCCAAACCACTCCAACCACTTTGAATCAGCCAATCACAGCCTTTCTCTTGTGTATTCGGACTTTTGGGCGCGAATTTTGCACACAGACTTTTTCAGCGCCAAACAGGAGTTGGCAGGATATAAAAGATAGCTCCTGAGGAGCTATCTCTCTCTTACTTCGCTGGACCACAGGTGAGCAGGGTTTCTGACTCCTCATCAAGGCAACCTAGTAAGGAGTTAGGGGGTGGTAATTTAGGGGATATTGCTAAGATTGTTTAATCAACATTGTAGCCATTAATCCCTCATTTTGGCCGTCTGCCTTCCCCCATTTAAGCAATTTTACTGTAATTACTGTGTTCGTGTGGTATAGTTTAAAATTTGATTATAGTTTCTTTAGTTTAATAAAGTTTGACTTTCTCACACCCAGACCAGTTGTCCATTTTAATATATCATTAATTATAAGTCTTTCAGTCAGAACTGGAAGGTGGGGTAGCGATTCGAAACCGCTGTTTAAATTGGTTTACGGTGTAGCAGCAAAAGGTTGCCTGACCAGGTGAATTACTGTAAACCAGGTAAAAGGTTGAATTGGTCAGAGTGCAGGCAAAGGCCGCTGACAAGGTAAATTACCATAAACCAGTTAAAAGATGCCCCCCTACAGGCTTTAATAGAGCACAGATTTGATTAATTTCCCATCATTTTAACTGTACTTTATTTGTGATTTGACAATTTGATCATCTTTGAAACTTGTCTAATTATATACTGGTTTCTAGACAAACACACTCGCAGAATAAACACTAGCATCAGCATCAGCCTTGGCTCAGTGTGTAGCACTCTCTAGGTGGAAGGAGCTAGGAGTGAGCCAGGTGTTACTGGTTGCCTAATTGCAGCTGGGTGTTGGAGGGAGATTTGTAAAAAGTTGGTGGTGGGATTTGGGGTGGTGTTTTCAGGTTTTAGGGCCTTTTTGGCCCACAAAAAACAACCAGATGGCTGCTGAGGGGTCCGGAGTGCCGGGCCCCTCAGAGGACAATATTCCCGAGAGGAATTTAATTAGGGAAGAAACTGTGGTGGGAAGGGGGAAAAAAAGGCCCAAAGATTTGGGCCGGGACCTCAGGAGGTTTGGTAAAGAAAATATGGTGGTGGTGCAGTGTGAAGATAAGAAGATTCGAGCCTGGGATATAATCCAGGCGGTTCATGAGGACTGTGGTGAGGGAAGCTGCTTTGCCTGCCGACCAAAGCCGAATGTGGGATTTGAGGTGACATTCAGTGGCCGTGAGGAGGTGGAAAACTGCTACTCAGTCTGAAAGTTGGTGAGAAATTCTTGGAGGTGACTCTGCTATATTCAGAGGTGGTAGTGGTTTCATTTTTGAACTTGCCAGTGTACATTGAGGATGAAGTGCTGAGCAAAAAGTTGGAGCAGTGGGACATTAAAATCTGTTCTGAAATAAAGAGGAGGTACTATCCGGGAACACGGGTAACAGACAGAACCCGGTATGTAAAGGTGCGGTTCCCAGAGGGGGTGAGGTCTTTGCCGTACAGTAGGAAGTTCGAGACACTGGAAGGAGTGCAGTACTTTCGTGTGCTGCACGATAACCAAGTAAAGGTGTGCTACTATTGTCTGGGACATGACCATCTCGTAAGAAACTGTCCAGATTTGTATTGTTACAATTGCGGTGAGTCGGGACATATTGCTCAGAGCTGCAAGGCGGAGAGCTGTGGGGTGTGTCACAAAGGCCCCACCCACTGTGAGTGTGTGGCAGAAGGGAGCGATATGAGTGATGAGCAGATGGGAGAAGGAGAAGGAGATGAGAGTGGAATGGCCGGAGGAGCGGTGCAGTCGGAGGACACAGCCGGTAAAATGAAGAGGAAGAGGCAGAGGATGGCGGAGTGGAGGACGGGATGGAGATGGCGGAAAACACGCCGAGTGCTGTGGAGGGGAACAAAGACAGCAGCGGGCAGAGAGGGTCGAGTGCAGACTCGAGCCTTAGTGCGGTTCGGCTCCCCCTGGGGATTCTGGTGGCTGCGGGGGGAGAGGAGACGGGAGCGGGGTGTGTGGTGGATGTGGGTGCCCCGGGGAGAGGTGGGGAGTCGGATATCTTGGTGAGCGGGAGGGGGCAGGACGGGGAGAGGGAGCAAGAGGCAGGAGCCTTAAAGGGACAGCAGGATGGGATCGGCGAGATAGAGACGTCAGAAGGGAACAATTTAGCTGCGCCATTGTCACATGGAGTGAGGGAACAGGGTGCAAGGGTCAGAGGTGGAGATGTGGTCGAAGGGAGCGGCACAGTGGGAGAAACTGCGATAGCAGGAAGACTCTCTGTGGGAGATGAAGTATCTGACGGGGAGAGGATTATGTATCGGACGGGGAGCAGGCACAGGGCGTTACAAAAGAGCTTGAGTGTGAGGAATTAGAGGGGGACAGAGACATGGAAGTCGGGGGTGGGGTGGCATCATGTGGAAAGGGAAAGGTTAGTGAGGGGCAGAAAGAGGGAGGAAGGGCAGCTCCTAGGCCCAAACTTAATGCAAGGAAGAGGCTGAAACAGCAGGGAAAGTTTAAACAGGAGGGGAAAAAGAGTCGGAGGCTGCAGGAAAAAGCAACAGCTGCCCGAGAAGTTGGGAAGGAGCATGTGAGGAGGGAAGGGCCAGAGATTAAATGATGGGGAGATTATCAGGCATACTTCCCTTCTTTGGAGCCATGATTACATTGGTCTCGATTAATGTGAATGGACTGAGGGGTGAGAAGAAAT
The DNA here is from genome assembly GCF_052327205.1 of Somniosus microcephalus. Taxonomy (NCBI): domain Eukaryota; kingdom Metazoa; phylum Chordata; class Chondrichthyes; order Squaliformes; family Somniosidae; genus Somniosus; species Somniosus microcephalus. The sequence goes on along the minus strand of NC_140998.1, from coordinate 28,239,039 downwards.
TGCAGCAGTTGTTGCAGGGTTTTAAAGGTACGGACTTGTTGTGTCTGCAAGAAACCGTTTGGGATGAGGATATCCAAGAAAGAGTTCAGAAGGTTTGGAAGGGAGAGGTGTTTGCGAGTTGTGCAAACAATAACCGTAGAGGGGTGGCTGTTTTGCTGAGTCCGTCCATAAAAGAGAACGTTGCCTTGATGGACAAGGACGCTGAGGGAAGATTTTTATGGCTAAGGGTAAAAATGGAGGGATTTAATTGCGATCTCTTTAATATCTATGCACCGAACGACCATTGCAAGCGTCGCGAGTTTTTTCGGGGGTTATTCACTGAAGCGGCAGAGGTGGAAAATCCTTGTATAGTGGGGGATTTTAATGTATTTTTATCTCGGATGGACATTTCAGCCCAGATGACCTTTAAGGATGATAACTCCAGAGGGATGATTGTAAAAATGATGGCAAATTTAAAGAGACTTATGGAGGGACCGGAACCCCATAAAAAGGGAGTTCTCCAGATCAGGTTGAGTGGGTGATGTTTTAAAGCAGAGCCGAATAGATTTTGTGTTAATGCGGGAAGGGTTAAGTTCTGAGGTGATGGAGATTTATTAAAAAAATGTATTTTTTAGTGATCACTCAGCTTTGGTTCTTAGAATTAGGAACAGCAGAGTTAAGATCGGTTCAGGGTGTGGATTTTAAACAATCAATACCTGAAAGAAATTGCTTATAAAGAAGGGATTATAAATATAATAAAGGATGCTCAGAAGGAACCTTTGTTCTTGAAAGAAAGAAGAGTTTGGTGGGATAATTACAAATATGAGGTAAAAGTTTTTTCGGTACATTATGGGAAAAAGAGGGCGGCAGCTAACCAGCGTCGAGAAGAGAATATAAATAAAAGGTTTACAGATGTATGTAAAGCAGTTGACGGAGGGGATAAGGGAGCGGAGACTAAGTTCTGGGTGCTAAAGGAAGAGTGGGAATTATTGCAAGCTGAAAAATGCAAGGGGGCCATTCTCCGTGCAAAGGCTAGAGATGCATTGGAGGGCGAAAGATGCACTAGATATTTTCTAGAGCAAGAAAAGCTGCGACAGAGATTACCGTTAATTGAAGAGTTGAAGGTTGGGGAGAAGATCATTCATGAAAGTGAGTATATTTTAGAGGCGGCTAGCAGCTTTTATCAAGAGTTATATACTAAAAAAGACATTTCCAATTTGGCGCTGGAGAAGGTTACTGCTTTTATTGAAGAGGGTTTAAAGGAGGATGAGAGAAGCATGTGTGACAAAGCAGTAGGATTAGCGGAAATAAAAGCAGCAATAAGTGGAATGAAGGGGGGGGGGAAAGCCCAGGGTCCGATGGACTAAGTGCAGAATTTTATAAAGAATTTTGTGAGATTTTAAGTCCATTGCTCTTAGAAGTTTTTAAGGAAATTAAAATTGATGGAAGCCTGGCCCCATCTATGAGGAGAGGGATCATAAGCTTAGCTTATAAAAATAAAAGGGATAGACGGGATCTGAGGAATTGGAGGCCCATCATATTATTAAATGTGGATTATAAGATCTTGGTGAGGGTTATGGCAAATCGCTTGAAGGAGGTGTTACCGCAGATAGTTTGGCCCTCTCAGTCCTATGGAGTCATAAGCCGGGACATCGCAGACTCTGTGGTCTCAATCCGAGATGCGATAGAGCTCATGGAATAGAGTGGGAGGGAGGCTTATGTATTAAAGATAGATCAAGAGAAAGCCTTTGATAGGGTCTCTCATGAGTTTTTATTGAAGGTTTTGGAAGCATTTGGTTTCAAGGAAAATTTCATTCAGTGGATAAGGATTTTTTATTCAAACATATTTAGCTGTGTTAAATGTAATGGTTTTTTATCCAAGTATTTTCCGATACAGAGATCAGTGAGACAGGGTTGTCCCCTGTCCCCATTGTTGTACACATTGGTAGCAGAACCATTAGGTTACATGATGCGAAAGAAACAAGGTGTAGTTGGGATTGTGGTCCCCAGTTCTGGGCTGGTGTCGGTGACACACCAATATGCAGATGGCATAACCTTAACATTGAGAAATCGGGAGTCAGCGAGGAAAGCTATGGATGTAGTGGAGGAATATTATAGAGCTTCAGGAGCCAGAGTGAATTATAGTAAGCCCCAATGCCTGGTTGCAGGGAGGGGTGGGGGGAATTGTTGGGGGAATGTCCCTTTAAGGTAGTGGAGGTTTTGGAAGTTCTGGGGGTGCATATGGGGTGCAAGAAAGACAGGGATGAAGTGGATCGATTAAATTGGGAACCGAAGGTTATGAAAATTAAAAAGATTTTGGGAAAGTCCAAAGATGTGCGGGTTAGGTTGATTGGCTATGATAAATTGACCCTTAGTGTTAGGGGGATTAAATACGGGGATAGGGTGGGATATGTGTTGGTGTAGAGGTTACGGGGGTCGGGTGGGATATGTGTCGGTGCAGGCTCGATGGGCCGAAATGGCCTCTATCTGCACTGTGGGGTTTCTGTGATTCTGTGATTCTGTGAAGATGGGAAAGAAGGTGGTTGAAAGTGCAAGGAAGAGCGACAGTGGTGTCTGCTCTCCTGCTATCTAAGCTATGGTACTTATTAACGGTGGAGGATATTCCTGAGTGGGAGGAAAAGTCCATCCGAGAGGCTTGTGTGAGGTTTTTATAGGAAGGGAAACCAGCCTTGGTGGCTTACAATACCATCATTGAACGGAGAAATCAGGGAGGACTCAATTTCCCAGATATTGATTTGAAGAAAAAATCCTTTAGAATCAAATGGGTGAAGAGATTTCTTCAGAAGTCAAATACAAGTTTTTGGAAGAGTTGCTTTGAGCATTTTTTAAAACGAAGTGGGATAGGAGGGCAGGGGATATTGTATATGGAATACAATAATATGTTTTTGAAATTGATTAAACTTCTCCCTAGGTTTTATAAGGGGGTTGTAGAGACTTGGGCCCAATTTTTAAAAAGTGTGCAGTTTATGCCCAAGGGGGCTGAGGAATTTTTAGAACAGCCCTTATTTTTGAACAGGTGTGTCAACATCGAAGGAGAGGTTTTATTTAATCAAGCTTTTATAAAAGCTGGGATTATATCTGTGAAAGATGTATTATACGAGGTGATTCCAGGTTGGTTGCCGGAAGCGTTAGTGAGGGACATGGTGTGGGAGGAGGATCAGGAGGTAGAGAAAAAAGCAATAGGAATTATGTATGAGAAGATTGTGAGGGCAATGCCACAGGATTGGATGGAAGAAATAAATGTGGAAATCTCCAAAGGAAGTAAAATGCGTCCTGCTTTTCCAAGCTTTGTACTGGAGAAAGGGGGAGAGTTGGTCCAATTTGGCAACTGTAATACTCGAGATTTCTATGAGGTATTTAGAGAATGGAGATTCAAGACATCTGCTGGTCAGGAGTTTTGGCAAAGTATATACCCACAGCTGGACTTCAACAGGATTTGGCAGGGAGTGTGGGCGAATTTTAATTGTCCAGAGTGGATTGAACTGGATTTCAAATTGGCTCATAACCGGATTTTTACCATAACGGTCTTGTGCAAGATTGGGCGAGTGGAGGCGGCAACTTGGCCAGTGTGTGGGATCCGGGATGAGGCTCTATCCCATTTACAGTTAAATGACTTTAAGTACTATGTTCGACAGTTGTGTGAAGCTTTTTTGCTGGGTGGGGACCGAAGAGCGAGAATGGGAATCCCGTGGGACTCAATTTTGAGATGGGGATTGCAGGAGAGTCTGCCCGAGTCTAACGGAGCGGCAATTAATTTAATGTTCAGTTTGGCTAGATTCGTGATTGTGCAAAGAAGGAATGCTCTTTTTTAAGGGGAGGAGAATCAATCTAAAAGAGTATTTTAAATATAAACTAAAAGATCATTATAAGGCTCTGTGGATGTTTTATTCAGAAAGGAATTTAACGATAGTATTTTACAACCAATTTAAAGTACAATCGATTAATATATGTTACAGGAGACAAATTAAACTTCAGGTTTTGATGTTAAAATGTGGTGGCGGAATGGCTGTGCAGAGCGGAGGAATTGATTTGTATCATACAATGAAATGATCAAGATGTTGTAAATGTTCTTAATGTTCAATAAAGTATATTTATAAAAATAAAGTGGGTAGCACTCTCGCCTCTGGGTCAGAAGGTTGTGGGTTCAAGTCCCACTCCAAATGCTTGAGCGCAATAATCTAGGCTGACACTCCAGCGCAGTACTGAGGGAGTACTGCACTGTCGGAGGTATCAGATGAAACATTAAACCAAGGCTCTGTTTGCTCTCTCAGGTGGATGTAAAAGATCCCATGGTGCTATTTCAAAGATAGAACAGGGGAGTTATTCCCAGTGTCCTTAGCCAATGTTTATCACTAAAGCAGATTATCTTGTCATTATCACATTGCTGTTTGTAGGAGCTTGCTGTGTGCAAATTGGCTGCTGTGTTTTCCACATTACAACAGTGACTCCACTTCAAAAAAAAAGTACTTAATCAGCTGGGAAGTCTGGTGGTCATGAAAGGTGCTATATAAATGCAAGTCTTTAGTTCAAATAGCTCCCTCCACATTTATTCTGTGAAGTAACATAAATATTCTGAAAGCCAAGGATTTGAGTTTTAAATGTATGTTCATAGGCATTTGAAAAATAAACATGAAACTTCTCGGCACTGCCTGTTGATAAATCAACACACATCTAAAAAAGGAAGTGGAGGTCGATGGAGAAGGAAGAGAGATTAGTTCACAAGGATGGTGGGACATCAGGAAAGTCAGAGACTATTCATCCCATCAAATATCAGGGCCCCGGAAAAATTAGCGCCCCCGCAATGGAAATTGAGTGGTAGCACCCCAAGAGAGAAGCGGGGCGCTACTGGAAGTGCCCCGCCTCCCTCTTGGGGCGCTGCGAGGGAATATCACGGCGCTACGTGCCGCGGTACTGCAGGCCTTCCACCCCTTCTTAAAGGGGAGGGGCCTTGTGCAGCGCGACCCGGGGCCCAGCTGGGCCACCAGGGATCGGAGTTCCGGCAAAAGAGCCCGGCACTCAAGAGAAGTGCCGGGCTCATGGAGCATAGCCAGCACCCCGCGGGGGGGGGCGGCGCTGCAGAGGAGGCCGGGGACGGCAACGGGGGCAGGTGCAGGCAGGCGGCCAGCAACAAAAATGGCCGCCCGGCACCTCACCTTTAATTACTGCCGCCCCGGCTGCAGGCAGGCGCGTTGGACATAGCGTCTAGCGGTAAGTCAGGGGGCACTACCGAAGGTCGCGGCCGGGGCACGAGCGGGGTGCTGCGCACGGCGATATGTCATCGCCGGTGGCGCAGCACCGCGGGGCACTAACGGATACCACCGCTGCCGCTAACCTCCCGCTGAATTTCGCGGGAGGCGTTGGCAGCGCCATGCCTGGGCACTAATTGCTTTGCACCCCGTTAGCGCCTTCTTGGGGCACTAACGGGAGGCGCAACGCAACCAAATTTCCCCCCCCATACCTCCTGTCATAGTATCCAACTATATCCTGAATGTTTCTGTCTCCACCTCCCTGGCGGCAGATTATTCCAAACATTTATAATTGAGTAAAGAAACACCTTTTTTAACATCTATTTTAAGTTGACTTTTTAAACCAACTTCTATTGATATTCCCTAGCTCTACTCTCTGACTTTCTTTGAATTAATATTCTGGGCTTACCTCATATCTTGTAATAAGTTATTTTTCATTTAGTATTATATTGTGATGAACGCCTCCACGAACCACCTGCTGTTTAAGGCTTTAGCTTCTCCCTTTGCTGAAATCAAATCTCTTTTTTAAGGGTACAGTAGCGTGCAAGAGTAACACCCCAGAGAAACACTGCATTCAAATCCCACTAAGGCTAGTTGGGAAACTGATGGGGGGGATTTTAACCCCAAAAGACGGGTGGGTTGGGGGGTCGGGTGGGAGGTTAAACTGTTAGAAATGTAAATCCCGACCCCAACCCGCCCACTTCTGGTTTTAATGGAGGCGGGATGGGGTGCGGGGAGAGGGGGGGTCAGGGGGGGTGGGCTGCTAACCAGCTCCCAGGAGGCGGGTTAGCACTTTAAATATTATAACATGGCTGTGTGCCTCATGGTGATCCACCATTTTAAATTTAACTGTGGGCGGGCGGGTTTCCCGGGCCTCGGACAACCCGCCAGCTAAAGGAAGGCAAGGACTGCTGGATCCCAGAGGGAAATGCCTTTCCACTTACCTGCTGGATCCAGCATTCCTGCCTCGCCAAAGCCCCCACGATCGAACACCACACCCTGCACCCTCGCAGGCCCTTCCGACCTGGCCTCCGATCTCCCCGAGGCTTTCGGTTCCAACCAACCCCACCACCCCCCCCACCGCCACCCCACCCCCTGGACTAGGATCTCCCTATCGGACCGATCTCCGACCACATCCCCCCCACGACAATCCCGGCCTTCCTCCTCTCTGTTCCCCAGGCCTATCCGCCCGACAGCTAGCCAGGCCATTATCTTCATCTGGCTGGCTGCGGGCAGGAAAACAGATAAAACAAAAAATGTAAATCAGGCCCTGCCATTAAATTCAGCAGGACCTGAGGGAAACTCGTTCTCCTGGGTTTCCCATCCGCATTCCAGCCCCCTGCACCCACCACTGCCTTCAAGTGTACTGTGGCTGCAGTGTGTACCATCTACAAGATGCACTGCAGCAGCTCGCCAAGGCTTCTTCGGCAGCACCTCCCGAACCCGCGACCTCTTCCACCTAGAAGGACAAGGGTAGCAGGCGCATGGGAACACCAGCACCTCCAAGTCACACACCATCCTGACTTAGAAGTAAATCGCCGATCCTTCATCGTCGCTGGGCCAAAATCCTGGAACTCCCTACCTAACAGCACTGTGGGAGCACCATCACCACACGGTCTGCAGCGGTTCAAGAAGGCGGCTCACCACCACCTTCTCAAGGGCAGCTAGGGATGGGCAATAAATGCTGACATTTGCCAGCGTCGCCCTGATCCCATAAACGAATAAAAAAAGTCAGGATGATGTGTGACTTGGAGGGGAACTTGGAGGTGGTGGTGTTCCCATGTGCCTGCTGCCCTTGTCCTTCTAGGTGGAAGAGGTCGCGGGTTTGGTAGGTGCTGCCGAAGAAGCCTTGGCGAGTTGCTGCAGTGTGCTGAAGTTTATGAAGGGTAGAAGACAGAAGCCCATTCAGGAGAGCATTGGAATGGTAGAGTCTGAAGGCAGCAAAGATATGGTTGAGGGTTTCAGCGACAGATGGGCTCATGTCGAGGCGAAGGTAGACAAAAGTGTCCAATGTTTGATATTTTATATATATGTATAGTAAAAATAATGATTAGGGCAATATAGATGGTCTGCTTTTGGATGTCACGAGCTCATCTACTTTATAGTGCACTGCATAATATTTCCCAATAATGTAAATAAATCTAGGAGGAATCTGTATTACTACATCAAGTTTTTTCTTCCACGTGCCCCCAGTGCAGGCCTGCTCAATGGCAGAGGTACATGCCCAGAATCGAACCAGGGACAGAGGGCCAGCCACTGCTACAGGCCTGAGAGGCCCACAGGGCCATGGGGCCCTGCTCACTGTCCAAAAACAGCAGCTGGAGCCTTAAGAATCCAGTGGGGCATTTAAGGCCTCCTTTGCCTTGTGTCTACCCTTCTCAAGATGCCTCTGAACTGTGGTGCAAGGGTTGGTAACAGTTTCTTCGAGCACTCCGGCATTCCCAGAGGAAAATAAGGTGGGGTTGTCTTAAGGCCCCACCCCCTCATTTCCATGTTTTTTTTATTCGTTCCTGGGATGTGGGCATCTCTGGCAAGGCCAGCGTTTATTGCCCATCCCTAATTGCCCTTGAGAAGGTGGTGGTGAGCCGCCTTCTTGAACTGCTGCAGTCTGTGTGGTGATTGTAAAGTCTGTGGGTTGTATAGTGAATTAATACACAGACTACAAAAGTAACTTTTAACAGGACTTTACTATTCGAAGGTCAGGGCGAATCTGCCCAATAAATCCTTACCCAGCACTTATATACCGGTGTGGTCACTACCGGTATTACAGTATACAGAAGCCAAAATAAAGTAGTGCAACCCCTAAAATAGTTCTCTTAAAGGTGGACGGTTACATACAATAGTTCTCTTAAAGGTAGACGGTTACATACACTACAATCCTCCCTTTTTACCTTACAACATACTTATTCCCCATTAAATATACATGTATTCAACTTCATGTAAAACAGTTTACAGATATAGTCTCTGCGGAAAACAGTTCACAGATTCAGTCTCTGCGGAAAACAGTTCACAGATTCAGTCTCGGTGGAGGCGTCTCCTGCGCTTCTTGACTCAGTCCGGACAACGCCTCCATGGTGTAGCAGTTCCCGGTGGTGTAGTCGGTTCACGTTGCGGAAGTGACTCGTCCAATAGTCCTTCCCTAACTTAACAGCTTGAACTCTGTAACTTCTGAACCAGCATTGCTGACTTTTAAAAAAAACAGTTGGATTGTCTTGGGAAGTTCCCCTACTTCCCAACTGATTTGGCTCCGTTCTGAGGGACCACGTGTGTGATCTGGTAGAGGTGATAATGGTTCAGATGGTTATCATCTTCTGTTTCGTCTTTTCCTTTTCTGCTTCTTGGAGACTCTCTGGGCTCCCTTATCAGCTGCCAGCTGTAACGCCACCATCTCCCTATGTTCCTTAGACTTTAAGTGATTCATCCTGATTTCTGTACTTTGGGAGTTTTCGGCACAAGCTGGGCAGACCAGGTCCTCGTAATATTCAGTGTCACTCAACAGGTCATGGTAATATTCGGTGTCGTCCTGAGCTAGGCCAGCGAGAGGGTCTTCTATTTCCTCCTTACCCAGCTGGACGTTAGCCGATTTTTGTTCCAAATCCCTACAACTGTCCTGAAAAGACTTCCTCATACATTCAGCTTCATCCCGCTTTTTCTGGGCTTCCTGCATGTCTTTTACTAATGACCTCATTTGTGATTTCAATACTTCAACTTCGTTCGGTGATTGATTGATCGGACTATTCCATCCCTCTACTGAAATAGCTGTTTCAGCATTCTGTTGTTCTACCTTGACGTGCGTCAGCGTACTTTTGGTATCCAAGGGCTGTTCTGCTGCAGACTTCTCAGTCTGTGTTGCCACCTCAGCTTTTTCAATAACTTTTGAGGGCTCCGAACCCCTTCCCTTTGAAGATTGAGGCTCGTGTTTAAGTTTTTCCCATTTTAGAGTCTTATCCTTCAGCATATGAAGGAGTTGACTGACTGTTAACTCTTCTGCCATCATCCCTTTCCCATTCGCTGCAGGGCTGTTTATAACCTTGCCCTGGAGGAGTTGGCTGACTGTTAACGCTTCTGCCATCATCCATTTTCCATTAGCTGCAGGGCTGTTTAGAACCTTGCCCTGGGGCTCCTTTGCTGTTTCTACTTCGCCATCATCCGTAGCCCCCACCATTCGAATTTCCACCATTGAATCGTCCGGTGATGCTGCATCCAACTTCAGTAGGAGCTCGGAAGTCATGTCGACCAATTCCGCCTTTTCTGCCTGCAACCTGCTAACAAGCGCCTTCAGTTGCGGCACATCTTGTTCCACCAGATTAGAGCACGCACCTTCAGCAGCCGAATCAGCTTTGATTCGTTTGGCCTCCTCGTGCAGACGGTTTGTGTGCTCCTGCTCCCTTTTCTCCCTCAGCTGCTTCTGTTGTCTTCCCAGATTCTCCCATTCGGTATCATAGAACTTTTTCATTGCTTTCGTCTCTTGCTCGAGACGGCAACTCAATTGTTCTAATTGCTGTCGTAATCTGAAATAAGTTTGCGTTCGAGCTCGATGTTCCTCAGTAATATATATGTCTGTAACTTGAACAGACTCAGAATTCTCTGTCAAACTATGTTGTTGTTGTTCAGAGGAATTCTGTTCTGAAACGTTGTTCTCCTCTGGAGCATAAGCCTTTATGTACGCATTCGTTCTACCAACCTTAGTCAGCAAGTCCATTTTAGACTTGTCTTTCATACTTGGGCTGGTCTTATCGTCATCCGTTTCAGAGTCTGAGCTGATTGTCTGCCCCGAGTCCTCACTCGTTATTGCTTTTAGGTAGTGCCATTCCATGTCTATTTTCTTGATCCACTCCCGTCCTAGAAGTGGTGGTCCTCCCTCAGGTAGTACATATAAGTCCATTCCTGGGTGTTCTTTGCCCCTGTCTCTCACCTTGACTCTTATCTTTCCCATGGGGTATACTTTATGCCCCGTGTATGTCTGCAATACGAACTTGGTATCTCTCAAGGGTATATGTGAGAATAGCCGGTTGTAATCCCTTCGATTTATGACTGATAGGGCTGATCCAGTGTCCAATTCCATTTTCACTTGGACTCCGGCTATTTTTAGCATGACCCAGATAGTTTGTAGGTCAGCTTCCTTACTCACATTGTGAATTCTCAGACTACCCAGTTCCTGGCCGTTTGGGTCTGAATCCGAATTCTGTTCGTCTGATCTCTTCTCAGCCACCTTGTGTACTTTGTTGTACTTTTCCTGTGATGGCTTTTTTTGGTTGTTGGTCTTCTTCCCTGACCGGCATATTTTAGCGATGTGACCCAGTTTGCCACATTTTCGACATTCCTGGTTTTTAAACCTGCATTGGTTCTGGTCATGTGTTGTCTTCCCACAACGATAACATTTCGTTGTACCCGAAGTAATTTGATCCACACTGAGTACCGCTGCCTTTAGCTGCATTTCCGCAGTTCCTTTCGCTGCGGCTTCGTGTGATGCTGCAATAAGGACAGCCCTATCAAGTGTAAGGTCGTTCTCTTCGAGCAGTCGCTTTTGCGTTCCTTCCTTCGACAACCCGCACACGAACTTGTCTCGTAATGCCTCTGTCAGATTTCCTCCAAACTGGCAGTATTTCGCTAATCTACGCAGTTCGACCAAGTATTCCGCGTTGCTTTCCTCTTTCCGTTGCGTTCTCGCATAAAATTTGAATCGTTCCACCAACATCAACGGTGTGGGGTTCAAGTGATCCTTCAGAACAGCAACAATATTATCGAAAGTCTGATCCGCCGGCTTAGCTGGTGCTAGAAGATGCTTCAATAGCCGGTATGTCTTCGCCCCCATCGAGTTTAGTAAGGTTATAGCTTTGTCATCCTCCTCTATTTTATTGGCCTCACAATATATCTCAATACGTTCTACATACGTGGCCCAATCTTCTACCTCGGAATTGAAATCATTGATGTTACCACGCTTAGGCATCTTCACCTCTTCCTGATGAACAACAACGAAATATTTCTGTAACTTTTTTTTTTTTCTTTTCAAGATGGCAGTTTCCCGCGCTTATCTTCCTTCCCCGCCCACTTTCAAAATGGCGGTTCCCGCTTCTGTCTTCTTCCCCGCCTACTGGCGGCTTCCCGCTTTCTTCCCCTGGCGGGAGGGGTAAGCTTTCCCCTCTGGCGACGGCCGCTGGCTTTCGGGGTTTGCAGCCTGCGCGTCGGCTTCAGTGCGTTCCCTTTTCTCGGCAGGGCAACCGGCGCTGGGTACAACCCGTTGACGGCGCACAGTTTCAGCTGCTGGGCTGGATCTCGCTCAGTCTTCCTTGCTCGGGCTCTGCCTCTCCCGCTCGCTCGGGCTCTGTCTCTCCCGCTCGCTCGGGCTCCCGATCGCGCCTCCCAGCCCTCTCACAGTCCGTGTTTCCCTCCCCGGCTGCGGCTGAGTTCTCCGCGATTTATTTATTTTTATCTCCCCGCGCCTTACGATCCCGGTCGCAGCGCCTCGTGGCCTCGATCACTGTCCGGCCTTTTTCACCCCAATCGCGCCTCCCAGCTCCTCGCAGTCCGGTGCTTTCCTCCCCGGCTACGGCTGAGTTCTCCGTGGCTTATTTATTTTTATATCTTCCCGCGCCTTACGATCCCGGTCGCAGCGCCTCGTGGTCGCGGTAGTTGTCCGGCCTTTTTCGCCGTCGCGGTCTAGCCGTCTCACAACGCTCCCCAGCCCGCTTGTACCGCGGCTTCCATGCTCCACGCTGCCCCGTCTCAGCGCCTCTGGGCCCGACTTCTGTCCGGCTCCTTTCCCCCTCGACCGTGGTCGAGTTCACTGCCCTTAGCCTCCGCTTATTTCTTTTCTATTTTCCCTTTACTCACAGTCACCGTGGCCGACTTGCTTCTCGTGCTGATCGGCTCACTCCCCACCGTGGCAGAAGGGACAATCAGTGCCTGTTGCTGATGGAAGGCTTCGTGTTTGCAGTCTTCCTTCCTTCTTGCTCTGCAGACTCGAGTTTTCTCTCAGCAAAACGACGAGGGCGGTTGCCTCTTCTCGACGCTCGTTAACTGTTTCAGAAGTATTGTTGCCGCAGGGTACGATCGAACTCGTCGCCACTGTAAAGTCTGTGGGTTGTATAGTGAATTAATACACAGACTACAAAAGTAACTTTTAACAGGACTTTACTATTCGAAGGTCAGGGCAAATCTGCCCAATAAATCCTTACCCAGCACTTATATACCGGTGTGGTCACTACCGGTATTACAGTATACAGAAGCCAAAATAAAGTAGTGCAACCCCTAAAATAGTTCTCTTAAAGGTGGACGGTTACATACAATAGTTCTCTTAAAGGTAGACGGTTACATACACTACAGCGATGGTACTCCCACAGTGCTGTTAGGTAGGGAGTTCCAGGATTTTGACCCAGTGACTATGAAGGAACGGCCGATATATTTCCAAGTCAGGATCGCGTGTAACTTGGAAGTGAAATTGTGATCACAAAGCCTGCGGGTTCTCTACTCCCATTAGTGGGGAAACCGTAGAAATTCCAGGCTAATGTAAAGGGGACAAGGCTAAAGGGTCTCTGCCTCTTATTCCTCCAGTATGTACCCGAGACCTAACATTCGGCAGATGCATAGGAGAGGAATATTGGGGCCAGGGAGATTTAATTTCCTCTACTTAACACATTTTTGTAACATTCCTTTGTTATTTTATGTAGTCATGTTAATGACTTTATATTAAAATAACATACAAAGGAATTTTATGCATCAACCAGTGCACTAACAAAAGAAATTAAACTCCCTGGACATAAGAATAGCTTTTGGGAAATGGAACAGTCACATTGATGCAATAATTTTCGATGCATCTCTGACTCTTCCCTTCCCTTCCTCAACTTCTCCGTCTCCATCTCTGGGGATAGGTTATTGATCAATATTCACTACAAGCCCACCGACTCCCACAGCTACCTGGACTACACTTCCTCCCACCCCGCCTCCTGTAAGGACTCTATTCCATTCTCCCAGTTTCTCCGTCTCTGCCGCATCTGCTCCGACGATGCCACCTTCCACACCAGTGCTTCCGACATGTCTTCCTTTTTCCTCAACCGAGGATTCCCCTCTACCGTGGTTGACACGGCCCTCGACCGTGTCCGTTCTATCTCCCGCACTTCTGCTCTCACCCCTGCCCCTCCCTCCCGGAACCACGATAGGGTTCCCCTGGTCCTCACCTTTCACCCCACCAGCCTCCACATTCAACGGATCATCCTCCGCCATTTCCGCCACCTCCAAAGTGGTCCCACCACCAAACGCATCTTCCCCTCCCCTCCCCTTCCAGCATTCCGTAGGGACCGTTCCATCCGAGACACCCTGGTCCACTCCTCTATCACCCCCAGCACCCCTCCCCCTTCGCCTGGCACCTTCCCGTGCAAGCACAGGAGATGTAACACCTGCCCTTATACCGCCCCCCTTCCTACTGTCCAGGGCCCCAAACACCCCTTCCAGGTGAAACAGTGATTTACTTGTACTTCTTGCAATCTAGTATACTGTATTCGCTGCTCACGATGTGGTCTCCTCTACATTGGGGAGACCAAATGCAGATTGGGTGACCGCTTTGCGGAACACCTCCGTTCAGTCCGTAAGGGTGACCCCGAGCTTCCGGTCGCCTGTCATTTTAATTCACCGCTCCATTCCCACTCGGACCTCACTGTCCGCGGCCTCTTGCATTGTTCCACGGAAGCTCAACATAAACTCGAGGAACAGCACCTCATCTTCCGATTAGGCACTTTACAGCCTTCCGGACTCAATATCGAGCTCAACAATTTCAGATCATAACCTCGGCCCCTATTACATTTTCACTTATTTTTTTACCCACACCTTTGTTTTGGATTTCCCCCCCCCCCCCCCCGCACCTTTCCTTTTTTTTCTCTCTCCCACATGGCAGCTGTCTCCCATTCTGCCAGCACATTTCACACCTAATCTAGAGCTGTCTTTTGTCTCCACTAGTCCTATCACCATCTCGTCTCATTTTGAATACCTCTTAATGTCTCCTCTTCTCTTTTGTTCTCTCCCAGCCCGGACTCTTAATCTATTTCATTCCCTGTGCCTCTTTAGTCTTGATAAAGGGTTTTGACCCAAAACGTTGACTCTAATTTCTCTCCACGGATGTTGCCTGGCTTGCTGAGTTTTTCCAGCATTTTCTGTTGCTTTTTCGGATTTCCAGCATCTGCAGTATTTTGCTATCGTTGATGCAATAATTGCTCTGTAGGCAGCACATTAAATTAGTGATGCCTGCTCTTTTAAATGATTGCTGCATGCAGCCAGTGCTCCCCACACTGTTCATTGGCTGCACGCATCAGCAGGGGGCCCAATATCGCAGGTGGCTAGCACTACTTAAAGGCAGCCTGCAGCTCTTAAAGGGGAGGTGCACTGTGGCTGCAAGAAGTGGTGGGAGTTTTTTCCAAAGGCAAACTGAGCTGATACTTTGAGCAATGGCTGAACATGTGGAGAGTGAGCACCAAGGTTTGCAGACAATGCACTGGATGTCTTGGTGGAAGAGGTGGAAAGGAGAGACGTCCTTGTCCACAGGGCAGTATGAGGTCCTTCAGACATATGCTCAGGAGGCAGTGGGAACAAGTAAAGGTGCAGGTCAGTGCCAGGAGTATTGCGCCAAGAAGATAGATGCAGTGCAGGAAGAAGTTTAACAATCTGACACGAGTTGTCAAGGTTGGTGATTTCATCTTCAAAATGGCATATCCTACCAACTGCACTACTAGCCTCATCCACTGCTCAATTCTCTACACCACCATCACCCACCCACCAACAATGTCTACCAATCAGTACTCAACCCTAAAATTCATATGCTTACCTCATCTTCACACAATTAGCACTGTTGCAAGCCTTACACCCACAGCTCACACACTCCAGCACAGGAGCCAGGACAGGGGGAAAGGATAGCACAGGTGCCAGCCAATGTTCCCTGTAAGCTGTGCGTTTAAAAAATTAATTCCTGGGATGTGGGCGTCGCTGGCAAGGCCAGTATTTATCGCCCATCCCTAATTACCCTTGAGAAGGTGGTGGTGAGCCGCCTTCTTGACCACTACAGTCCTTGAGGTGAAGGTACTCTCACAGTGCTGTTAGGGAGAGAGTTCCAGGATTTTGACCCAGTGACGATGAAGAAGTGGCAATATATTTCCAAGTCAGGATGGTGTGTGACTTGGAGGGGAACTTGGAGGTGGTGGTGTTCTCATGCGCCTGCTGCCCTTGTCCTTCTAGGTGGCAGAGGTCACGGGTTTGGGAGGTGCTGCTGAAGAAGCCTTGGCGAGTTGCTGCAGTGCATCTTGTAGATGGTACACACTGCAGCCACGGTACGCCGGTGGTGGAGGGAGTGAATGATTAAGATGGTGGATGGGGTGCCAATCAAGTGGGCTGCTTTGTCCTGGATGGTGTCGAGCTTCTTGAGTGTTGTTGGAGTTGCATTCATCCAGGCAAGTGGAGAGTATTCCATCACACTCCTTACTTGTGCCTTGTAGATGGTGGAAAGGCTTTGGGGAGTCAGGAGGTGAGACACTTGCTGCAGAATACCCAGCCTCTGACCTGCTCTTGTTGCCACAGTATTTATGTAGCTGGTCCAGTTAAGTTCCTGGTCAATGCTGACCCCCAGGATGTTGATAGTGGGGGATTCGGTGATGGTAATGCCGTTGAATGTCAAGGGGCGGTGGGTAGACGCTCGCTTGTTGGAGATAGTCATTGCCTGGCACTCGTGTGGTGTGAATGTTACCTGCCACTTATCAGCCCAAGCCTGAATGTCATCCAGGTCTTGTTGCATGCGGGCATGGACTGCTTCATTATCTGAGGAGTTGCGAATGGCACTGAACACTGTGCAGTCATCAGCGAACATCACACTTTAAATTTCTGTGCATGCATGGGACCTTTGAGATTCCTTAGGGGGACCATTGTTCCCAGCTCGCCAGAAGGCGAGATTGCACACTAGTTCTGCTGCAGGGGTGTAGGATGAAGACATCGATGGGCCAGGCTACAGAAGATGGCTAATATGTTTACATAACCAAATGCTGGGTGCACTGGAAAGCTTGCCAGAAAACCTGCGCTCAATGCCAAGGAGCACGGAGGAGTCCTCCACCAGCTTAGTACAGGTGTTTGCACAGAGCGTGGAGCCCATCCTTTCCAACACGGAGCGCGTGGTCACCTCCATCAGCACATCTGTGGAACCCAGCTTGATGCAGCATCCGATGGCCGATGTCACAGCTTCCAGTGCAGAACAAGCAGCTTCCATCAAAGGTCTGAGTGCTGCAGTGAAAGCTCAGACTGCTGCCAACGTGGCTCTGGATACTACTGTTCCAGGGCATCCCAGCAGTCCATCAATCTGTCCTCCAACCGATCAGTAGGACTGCTGAGGCGCTGACTCGAGAGAGAGAGAGTGGCCGTGGTTCCATGGAGCACAAACCGGCTGTTCTCTCTCAGGACGACAGCATTCCTACTCCCACTCCTGCCCGTATGCCAGTGCCCTTGCTGTTGCCTGTCAGCCAGCCAGGCCAGACTGCTGTCGCCCAAGCTGAGATGGTGTAGTCTGAAACCATGCCTTCTAGGCTCAGACCTGCTCGAGGTCGCCCTCCAGGGTCATCTGCAGTCTCTCGATTGAAGGTCGGCAACCTACCACCACCCATGCTTCAGCCACCGGGGAAGCACCTTGAGGAGCACTAGGATAGGCAAAGGCACACGGAAGACAGCCACTAAGGGAATACATAAGGGTGATTAGTTTATATTTGTAAGCTTTATGTCATGCTTGAATTTATAAATTTGGATTAGAATGTGTGCATTTTCTGGTGGTTCTTATTTTTGTGTTGTCAGAAGAGGACAATGTGATGGTCAGTGATTGAGGAAAGGTAAGGAGTGCGGGACTGTTGGTGAATGGGGAGGTGTGGGTGAGGTTACTCGTATCGCTCATGAATTATTTGATCCTTTAGAACCCAGGTGAAAAGGGGCTTGCTGACATTATAACTTCCCTTCCTCTTCCTGTTCCTCAACTTCCTGTTGCAGTTCCTCCACTTCTTCCTCCTCCTCTTCCTTGTGCTCCTGCTCCTTAGCTTCTCGCCTGATAGGAAGTGGCAAGGGCTATTCCCTAATAGTGGCCAGCGTGTGCAGCTTACTACTGGATATCTTGATACCTGCTCAGCTGAGTACTGCAGGGTACCTCCAGAGCGGTCCAGGCAGCGGGAGAATTGCTTGAGGATGCCGATGGTCTGCTCTGTAATGTTCCTTGTGGCAGCATGGCTTTCATTGTAGGCCTGCTGTGCACCTGTGCGCGGGTTCCTGACCGGAGTCATGAGCCGTGTCATGAGTGGATAACCCTTGTCGCCCCATAGCTGGCCTTTGACTTGCCGAGGTGGTTCGAATACAGGTGGCACAGAGGACTGCCGCAGAATGAAGGAAATGTGACTGCTGCCAGGATAACGGGCATTCACCTGCACGATGCGCTGCCTGCAGTCGCACACCAGCTGCACATTGAGGGAGTGGATTCCCTTTTAGTTGATGAAAATGGCCAAGTTCACATGAGGTGCACGCAAGGCACCCTGCACCATGGGGAAGTTTGCAATCCATGCAAGCCCTCGTGCTCGCACTTGCTTGCCTCTGGCAAGAGAGAAGGAGATGAACCTGCCTCTGTATAGAGAGCCTCAGTGACCTTCCTTATGCAGCAGTGCACTGCAAACGGCGAGATGTTACTTGTCTCTCCAGCAGCAGCCTGAAAGGAGCCAGACGCACAAAATTAACGAGCCACATAAGAATATAAGAACATAAGAAATAGGAGCAGGAGTAGGCCAATTGGCCCCTCGAGCCTGCTCCGCCATTCAATAAGATCATGGCTGATCTGATCCTAACCGTCAATCCACTATGACAGGACTATCTCCTGAATCCAACAGAATTAGACACACGAAACAGGAGCAGGATCAGACTACATGGCCCCTGGGCCCGCTCCGCTACCCACAGGGCCATGACCGATCCGAACCTAGACTCATGTCCAAATTCCTGCCCGCTCCCCGTAACCCTTAATTCCCTTTTCTTCTAGGAAACTGTCTATTTCTGTTTTAAATTTATGTAATGATCTAGCTTCGACAGCTTTTTGGGGCAGCATATTCCATGGACCTACCACCCTCTGAGTGAAGTAGTTCCTCCTCATCTCAGTTTTGAAAGAGCAGCCCCTTATTCTAAGACTATGCCCCCTAGTTCTAGTTTCACCCATCATCTGGAACATCCTCCCTGCATCCACCATCCACCCGATCCAACCCCTTCACAATCTTATATGTTTCAATAAGATCGCCTCTCATTCTTCTGAACTCCAATGAGTAGAGTCCCAATCTACTCAGCCTCTCCTCATATGTCCATCCCCTCATCCCCGGGATTAACCGAGTGAACCTTCTTTGTACTGACTCGAGAGCAAGTATGTCTTTTCTTAAGTATGGACACCAAAACTGTATGCAGTATTCCAGGTGCGGTCTCACCAATACCTTGTACAACTGAAGCAATACCTCCCTATTTTTATATTCTATCCCCCTAGCAATGAAAGCCAACATTCCATTGGCCTTCTTAATCACTTGCTGCACCTGCATACTAACCTTTTGAGTTTCGTGCACCAGGACCCCCAGATCCCTTTGTACTTCAGTACTTTCCTGTTTCTTGCCATTAAGATAATAACTTGCTCTACGATTTTTCCTGCCAAAGTGCATAACCTCACACTTTCCAGTATTGTATTCCATCTGCCAAATCTCTGCCCACTTACTTAGCCTGTCTATGTCCCCTTGCAGGTTTTTTATGTCCTCCTCACTCGCTACTTTCCCTCCCATCTTAGTATCATCTGCAAACTTTGATGTGTTACATTCGGTCCCTTCCTCCAAATCATTAATATAGATTGTAAAGAGTTGGGGACCCAGCACTGACCCCTGCGGAACACCACTGGTTACTGATTGCCAGCCTGAGAATGAACCATTTATCCCAACTCTCTGCCTTCTGTTAGATAGCCAATCCTCTATCCATGCCAGAATATTACCCCCAATCCCGTGATTTTTTACCTTACGCAATAATCTTTTGTGTGGCACCTTGTCAAATGCCTTTTGGAAGTCTAAATACACTACGTCCACTGGTTCACCTTTATCCACCCTATATGTTACTTCCTCAAAGAACTCCAGCAAATTTGTCAAACATGACTTCCCCTTCATAAAACCATGCTGACTTTGTCTTATTAAATTATGATTATCCAAATGTCCTGTTACTGTCTCCTTAATAATGGACAGGCAATGCGGTCCTTGCCCTAGTTTGAGGTTGGAGTTGTGGCTGCAGCAGTTGGCAGTTTTCAGTCACGACCGCTTTAGTGAAGCGACAACATTGCGTGCATTGGTCCTTGCTGAAGTTGAGGTAAGAGAATTGCTCCCTAAAGTCCCTTGGTGGATGCGGCCTTCTGCTGAGAGCCCTTCTCCCCATCCCCTCCTCCCTCTTCTAGCAGCTTGTCCTGCTCTGCGTGGCCTCTCTTCATTTTCCCAGTCATGTTCAGTTCCTAGAGGAAGCCCTACCAGGTCACTCATGTCTGGAAGCAACTTTCTTCAGCACAAGCTTTTAAATCAACAAAAATGTACTTCAGCACCAGCCAGCCCACTCCCTGTAGACTATTCAAACTTTAGCCAAGTATAGGAAAGCTCCAAAAATGCATGCAATTGCATCAGCAGCCAGAAGGAATAATCCAGCAACTAACCTGTAAGTAGTCTTGTTTACGTTGTGTTCAGCTGTGCGAGGTTAAGACAGGGCATAGGCTGGAGCATAGTGTTGGAAAATGGCAGTGGTGGCATCAAATCAGCGTTGCACACTGATTGACGTCATAATCTGCCTGGTCTGCATGCTGCCGGCGGTCGTTAGGTGTATGCATGCAAACCCCTTTACCAAGATGGCGCCCTGTGCCCTTCCTGTTGGAAGTGTGCGCGTGCATCTCTGACCCCATTTTCGAGTGTTAGGAGGCAGTGTAGTACCTAAAAAAAAAAACAGGTGCTATGCAGCCCAATTTTGCCCCCCCCCGCCACCACAGTTGCATAAACCTTAAGCTGCATCCAACAAATCAGCAATTTCAGGATGCTAGCTGTAGACCTCAACTGGGTCAAGGATTGAAGAATTGATATATTAAAACTTTCTGGTAGCCCTGACAAGAGGTAATGTATAAGCTGCAGGTTGTCACTTGGTTCTCATAGCTTGGTGTTGATGCAAAATAATCCTATACACTAAATCTTCAGCCACATTACCACAGTAAACTGTCGAGGAATTCTGTGTATAGTATTGTCACACAAAAAAAAGCTCCCGCTGGCCTCTTAGTGAAAGAGGTAAGCTTTAAAAAGCAATTTGCTACTTATTCATAATAAATTGGACTGTCAGCCACTTGGCAAGTCTAGTGAATTAAATGCCACAGGCAGGTTATCTGACTAATAGTGTTCTTGGAAATTCATATTGCTGTGCGCTATAAGCAGCATACAGAGCTTATTCCTCAGAGAATGTAGGTCTAGGCACTCGGGCACAAGCGCACATACACACCAACGTTAATTAAACTTTTCGCTTAGTGCTCGATTTTATTTTTAACTGTTTGTTTTTGCCGCCAGTATAAGCAATTTGCTGGCTATCCAAAACAGAACGTGTTCAATATGAAACCGCCTGGTTAATTTTAAACAAGAAACTGCTGAATCTTTCCTTCATATATTTAGAGATTCCTGCCTTTTCAAGCCAGAAACAAAAAATATATGACCAGATGTTCCTGAGAATGATTGTCCTGCAGTCTTTCAGGTCCTGTTGTATATTTTCTGCCTTGTGAAATTAGTTTTCATCTCCACTTCAGCTTCTAGTGGGAAGAGGCAGAATTCAGCACAAATTAACACTAAATTGCAAATGTCACTCAGACAGAAGCCATCAGGATGGATGGTGCAAAGGGAGCAGAATGTGCACTGGAGCAGCAGGTGCTGCTTTCCTAAGGTTGGAGTTCAGGTGCATTGATAAGGCAGGGAGAGCTATCATTGTGATGCCTGCAAAGGAGCCTGATGCATAAGCTTTCAGTTGCAGTTTTAGCAGTGCTGTCATTATCGGATGAACGGTAGCATAGTGGTAATGTTACTGCGCTAGTTAATCCAGAGGCCTGGACTAATGATCCTGGGACATGAACTCAAATTCCGCCACGCCAGCTAATTAAATAAATCTGGAGTGAAAAGCTAGTACAGGGTGTATCAGTAATAGTGACCATGAAACTATCGGATTGATGTAAAAACCCATCTGGTTCACTAATGTCCTTTAGGGAAGGAAATCTGCTGTCCTTACCTGGTCAGGCCTATATGTGACTCCAGACCCACAGCGACCCATGTGGTTGACTCTTAACTGCCCTCTGAAGTGGCCTAACAAGTCACTCAGTTGTAACAAACTGCTACGAAACACAATAGAAACATAGAAGATAGGAGCAGGAATAGGCCATTCGGCCGTTCGAGCCTGCTCCGCCATTCAACGAGATCATGGCTGATCATCCAAACCCTAGCACCCGGTCCCTACACCGACAACCATCCCACCCAAACCCTATCCCCGTAACCCCACGTATTTAATCCACCCTAACACTAAGGGCCAATTTTTTATCATGGCCAATCAACCTAAACCGCACATCTTTGGACTGTGGGAGGAAACCGGAGCACCCGGAGGAAATCCACGCAAACACGGGGAGAATGTGCAAACTCCACACAGACAGTCACCCGAGGCCGGATTTGAACCCGGGTCCCTGGCGCTGTGAGGCAACAGTGCTAACCACTATGCCACCGTGCTGCCCTTAATAATATGAATGAAACCGGACGGACCACCCGGCATCGACCTCGGCGCCGGCTACGGACGCGACAACGGCACACCCAGCCCAGTCGACCCTGCAAGGTCCTCCTCACCAACTTCTGGGGACTTGTGCCAAAATTGGGAGAGCTGTCCCACAGACTAATCAAGCAACAGCCTGACATAGTCATACTCACAGAATCATACCTTTATTCTGCGGCGAGTGTCTCTCCTCCTGATTATTCAAAGCCTTTCCACCATCTACAAGGCACAAGTCAGGAGTGTGATGGAATACTCTCCACTTGCCTGGATGAGTGCAGCTCCAACAACACTCAAGAAGCTCGACACCATCCAGGACAAAGCAGCCCATTTGATTGGCACCCCATCCACCACCTTAAACATTCACTCCCTCCACCACCGGCGTACCGTGGCTGCAGTGTGTACCATCTACAAGATGCACTGCAGCAACCCGCCAAGCCTTCTTTGGCAGAACCTCCCAAACCCGCGACCTCTTCCACCTAGAAGGACAAGGGCAGCAGGCGCATGGGAACACCACCACCTCCAAGTTCCCCTCCAAGTCACACACCATCCTGACTTAGAAATATATCGCCGTTCCTTCATCGTCGCTGGGTCAAAATCCTGGAAATCCCTACCTAACAGCACTGTGGGAGTACTTTCAGCACACGGACTGCAGTGGTTCAAGAAGGCGGCTCACCACCACCTTCTCAAGGGCAATTAGTAATGGGCAATAAATGCTGGCCTTGCCAGCGATGCCTAATTACATTCCATGAATGAATTTTTAAGAATCAGTGAGGTTGTCCCAGGCAGTTATTCAACATGTGGCTGATATCGATGAGCGAGTCTCTGGTGAGGCAAACCAATACACACGCACCAGCAATTTGGTCTTAGCTTTGTAAATCCTCCAAATGCAGGCCAATTTAATAAAGGCACATTTCAAATACGAAAGCACCTCCAGACCAATGGCTTTAAGTCCGTAAGAAAATAACTGTGAGAAACAGGCAGTTATCTTCATTAAGTTAATCAGAACAGAAAAAAATATACCTTGTCACCCATTTACAGACATATTTACCAGCACAAAAAGATAACCTATAATACTACAGGAAACTTTTGATTAATCGGCCCCTAAATAACCGGAATGCTCTATCCACCGGCAACATTCAGGAGTCGGTTCAGGTAACTTTTTTTTACTTTTAGTTACTTTTTTTACTCCATTTGTTGCTGTGCAAGGGTGTAGCTGAAGCTGTTGCTAAGCTACACAGACGCTTGCAACTTGTGCCGATTGTACAGGGTTTGTTGCTTTATACGGAGCTCTGAGCTCCGTATCTTTTACTATAGCGTTCGGTTATCCGGAATTGTTGATGAACCGGCACCACGTCGGTCCCGTCCGTGCCGGATACCAGAAAATTTCCTGTACCAGGACAACATGCCCTGAAACGCCTCAATCAGTATTGACACAAGCGATGAGCTTATTCAGTCATACTGCTTACAAAATGAGATTCAAATAATGAAAATCACACACAGCAGTGCAAGCATTTTTTTCCCAGTGATTTTTCTCTCTTTTTCTACTCAGTTTTTGTACCCTTCTTTCTTGCTGGGGTACGATTCCACGAGCATCCAACACCTCACGTTAGCTCATCCAAAGTGACCATTCTACCTGTGCAAGCCTGAGCAGCGATGTCAGCAGAGTAATCCGACGACAGCTTAATCCTGCCCTCATTGAAGCCCACGCGTTTATGCTTCCACATATCTTTTTTCTGCTAATTTGGTTCTGTTTGTGACCTCTGTGTGCTCCCACGGGTGGGCTTGCTAGTAAAAGGAGCAGAGGCAGTCAAATCCACACTGATGCTGTGAGTTGGGGCTGTGAGGTGCAACATCGGCTCTGCCCTGGGGGGGCACTAAGGCGCTCTACCGTCTCACTGGGTTTCCGAATGATTTATCAAAAAGGTTAATGAAATGCTGGCCTTTCCCTCAATGGAGCTGGAATAGAAAGGGGAGAAGTTATACTGTACTTAGTTGTACAGAGCCTTGGTCAGATCCCATCTGAAGTGCTGCCTTCAGTTTTGGGCAGGGTACCTCACAAAAGAAATACTGGCCTCGGAGGGAGTACAGCGCAGATTCACCAGAATGATACCAGAGCATAAAAGGTTAAATTGTGAGAACAGGTTGCATAAATTTGGCTTGTAATCCCTTGAGTATAGAAGGTTGAAGGGTGATCTAATCAAAGTGTTTAAAATGATAAAAGGTTGCAGTAGGGTAGACACACTGAAACTATTTTCTCTGGTGGGGGAATCCAGAACAAGGGGACATTAAGGCCCGGATTTTGCTGTCAACAGCGAACGAGCAGCACTAGCTGTTCATTACACTTGCCGTTGTCCACAGGCTTTCTATGGGCTTTTGCACTCGAAGCTGCAGTTAATCGGAATTAAAAATAGCGTGGCGCCCTCTACAGGGGATTTGGAACCTGTGAGAGCAGGACAAGCAACTGTGTATCTCCTTAACCAATCAGATTGAAAAGTCCTTACTGAGACACACAGGGGGGAGTTTTAACCACTAAAAATGGGTGGTTTGAGGTCGGGTGGGAGGTTAAAGTATTAAAAATGTGAATCCCGACCCCAAACTGCATCCAACGCACCCACTTGCGGGCTTAACGGAGGTAAGACGGCGGGGGTAGGGGGACGGGCAGCCAACCCACTCCCAGGAGTCGGGTTGGCACTTTAAATATTATGAGGCTGAAATCCTCTGATTTAACCTGCCGTGTAGGTTTACCTGTGGCCGGCCGGGGATCCCGGGCCTCAGGATTCCTGTCAGCTGCAGCGAGGCGAGGACAGCCTCAGAGAGCAATCTCTGTGGGCCGGGAGGAGCAGGAATGCTTCCTTCCAGCCCCCAAGCTCCCCACCATCAACTCCCGCCCGCCACATTACAGACCCCCCCAGAGTTGGGGATAGGACCACACCGCACCCCCCCACCCCTCTACCCTGGGTCGGGGCTCGCACCTACCAGTGGTTGTGGCCTTCTGTCCAGCGGTCCCCGCCTGACCGGAAGGCAGCCTGTCAATCAGGCTGATGTCCGGGCAGGGAAACCTGCTCGTGACGTCACACGCACGCGATAGCGTTAAGACTGAAGAGCGTGCGGGGAAACCCGGAC
The DNA here is from genome assembly GCF_052327205.1 of Somniosus microcephalus. Classification (NCBI taxonomy): domain Eukaryota; kingdom Metazoa; phylum Chordata; class Chondrichthyes; order Squaliformes; family Somniosidae; genus Somniosus; species Somniosus microcephalus. The sequence goes on along the minus strand of NC_140998.1, from coordinate 28,213,840 downwards.
TTCCCATGCTCCACCGGGACCCCCGCCCACCCCACTCCAGGTGGGTCAAAAACCTAAAATTCCAGCCGCAGACTCTGAACCAGGAAGCACAAGTTAGAACAGTTAATTCAATGTCAAATCAAAAAAAAAGGAAGATTGGATTAAGAGAAAGATCAGAGACAGAAAAAAACAGTAAAACAATACATATTTTATTTAAATTTTTTAATTTAAAAAAATCTCCAACAATAATTGAAATCTGAAGAAATGACAGTCCGCTCTTGTAAAAGTTAATTTTCAGTTCCAGAGATGTTGCTTGGCAGCGATTAAGATTGATCACACCATTAAACATTCACTTACACTTGAATGGATAAGCCTTAACTCTTTCTGGCGTGTTTAGTGAGTATCTATTACATAAGTACCCCAACTTCCAGCTGTTTCTTGTAGTTGAATTTCGAGTCTCTCAGTGAGGTTCCAGTATAGTGAAGCTACTGGAGGAGCAGGGCAACTTAGACGGCAACTCCCTGATTTCCGCATTTAACCGCGCATCCGCACAGCGGAAGTTGCTGTCCGATTTACTCCTTAATTATGGTGAGCATTGATAACCTCATCATTAACAGTAGAGTTGCCCTATTTAGGAGTGAAATCAGGCAACATTTTTTCACACAAAGGATGGTGGAAATCTGGAATTCCATCGACCAAAAGGCTGTGGATGCTGGGTCAATTGAAATTTAAGCCTGAGATTGATAGAGTTTTGGTAGGTACGAGTATCAAGCGATATGGATCAAAGGTGGGTATGGATTTGAGCTACAGGTAAGCCATGATCTAACTGAAAGGTAGAACAGGCTTGAGGAGCTGAATAGCCTACTACTGTTACAAAAGTAAAATACTGCAGATGCTGGAAATCTGAAATAAAAGCAGAAAATGTTGGAAATACTCAGCAGGTCAGGCAGCATCTGCAGAGAGAAAAACAGAGTTAACGTTTCAGGCTGATGACCCTTCGTCAGAACTGGAAAAAGTTATTTTTATTCATTTTTGGGATGTGGGCATCACTGGCAAGGCCAGAATTTATTGCCCATCCCTAATTGCACTTGAGAAGGTGGTGGTGAGCCGCCTTCTTAAACCGCTGCAGTCTGTGTGGTGAAGGTACTCCCACAGTGCTGTTAGGGACGGCGTTCCAGGATTTTGACCTAGTGACGAGGAAGGATCGGTGATATACTTCTAAGTCAGGATGCTGTGTGACTTGGAGAGGAACTTGGAGGTGTTGGTGTTCCCATGCGCTTGTTGCCCATGTCCTTCTAGGTGGCAGAGGTTGCGGATTTGGGAGGTGCTGCCGAAGAAGCCTTGGCGAGTTGCTGCAGTGCATCTTGTAGTTGGTATACATTGCAGTCATGGTGCACTGGTGGTGGAGGGAGTGAATGTTTAAGGTGGTAGATGGGGTGCCAATCAAGCGGGATGCATTGACCTGGATGGTGTGGAGCTTCTTGAGTGTTGTTGGAGCTGCACTCATCCAGGCATTGGAGAGTATTCCATCACACTCCTTACTTGTGCCTTGTAAAATGTAAGAAGTCACACAACACCAGGTTATAGTCCAACAGCTTTATTTGAAATCACAAGCTTTTGGAGCGCTGCTCCTTCATCAGGTGAAGTGAAGCGTTGCATATAGGCACAGCATATATAGTCAGAGAATACTGCCAGATGATTACAGGTAATATTTCTAACTGCCCTTTATCACACCTCGGCAGAGAGATAATCACAGCAATCAAAGGTGTGAATGGTGTCCAAACAGGTCAGTCAGGAAAACATTACATCAAAGAACAATGAGGTGGGGTCACAAGGGGTCAAATGTTGCAGATGCTGGGGTCTGTATGAAAAACAAAAAACAAACAAAAAACGATTTTTTTGCTGGAAATCACAGTAGTTTTTTGTTTGTTTTTGTTTTTCATACAGACCCCAGCATCTGCAACATTTGACCCCTTGTGACCCAACCTCATTGTTCTTTGATGTAATGTTTTCCTGACTGACCTGTTTGGACACCATTCACACCTTTGATTGCTGTGATTATCTCTCTGCCGAGGTGTGATAAAGGGCAGTTAGAAAGATTACCTGTAATCATCTGGCAGTATTCTCTGACTATATAAGCTGTGCCTATATGCAACGCTTCACTTCACCTGACAAAGGAGCAGCACTCCGAAAGCTTGTGATTTCAAATAAAGCTGTGGGACTATAACCTGGTGTTGTGTGAGTTCTTACATTTGTCCACCCCAGTCCAACACCGGCATCTCCACATCTTGTGCCTTGTAGATGGTGGAAAGACTTTGGGGAGTTAGGAGGTGAGACACTCACTGCAGAATACCTAGCTTCTGACCTGCTCTTGTTGCCACAGTATTTATGTGGCTGGTCCAGTTAAGTTTCTGGTCATTGGTGACCCCCAGGATATTGATGGTGGGGGATTCGGTGATGGTAATGCCGTTGAATGTCAAGGGGCGGTGGTTAGACTCTCGCTTGTTGGAGATATTCATTGCCTGGCACTTGTATGGTGCGAATGTTACCAGCCACTTATCAGCCCAAGCCTGAACGTCGTCCAGGCCTTGTTGCATGCGGGCATGGACTGTCTCATTATCTGAGGAGTTGTGAATGATGCTGAACACTGTGCAGTCATCAGCGAACATCCCCATTTCTGACTTTATGTTGGAGGGAAGGTCATTGAAGAAGCAGCTGAAGATGGTTGGACATAGGACATTGCCCTGAGGAACTCTTGCAGCGATGTCCTGGGGCTGTAATGATTAACGTTCAACCACCACAACCATCTTCCTTTGTGCTAGGTATGTCTCCAGCCAGTGGAGAGTTTTCCCCCCAATTCCCATTGACTTCAGTTTTACTAGGGCTCCTTGATGCCATACTCGCTCAAATGCTGCCTTGATGTCAAGGGCAGTCACTCTCACCTCACCTCTGGAATTCAGCTCCTTTGTCCATGTTTGGACCAAGGCTGTAATGAGATCGGGAACCCAAACTGGGCATTCGTGAGCAGGTTATTGGTGAGTAAGTGCCACTTGAAGCACTGCTGATGACACCTTCCATCACTTTGCTGATGATTGAGTGTAGACTGATGGGGCGATAATTGGCTGGGTTGGATTTGTCCTGCTTTTTGTGGACAGGACATACCTGGGCAGTTTTCCACATTGTCGGATAGATGCCAGTGTTGTAGCTGTACTGGGACAGCTTGGCTAGAGGTGCGGCTAGTTCTGGAGCACAAGTCTTCAGCACGATAGCTGGGTTGTTGTCGGGGCCCACAGCCTTTGCTGTATCCAGTGCACTCAGCCGTTTCTTGATATCACGTGGAGTGAATCGAATTGGCTGAAGACTGGCTTCTGTGATGGTGGGAACCTCAGGAGTAGGCCGATATGGATCATCCACTCGGCACTTCTGGCTGAAGAAAAAGTTAGAGACGTAACAGATTTTTAAGCAAGTGTAGGGGCAGGGAAAGGGGTGAGGGGAGAAAAGAACAAAAGGGAAGGTCTGTGATAGGATGGAAGGCAGGAGAGATTAAAAGACGAAAGGGATGGTGGTGCAAGGCAAAAGGAGATAATAATGGGATAAGTTAAGAAAAAGATGACTCTAGATGAGGTGTAAATGGCACTGGCAGAATCATCAACAGCTGCCATGTGAGAGAGAAAAAAAATATGGGCCGAGGTTATGGTCTGAAATTGTTGAACGCGATGTTGAGTCCAGAAGGCGGAAAAGTGCTAATCGAAAGATGCCTATGACTGTTTCTATGTGCTTCTATCTAATGGCGTTTAGCCCTCATATTCCATCTTTCCTAATGTGTTCTGAATTAAACTATACAGAGTTTACAGGGAACCCAAGTAGGCATCAACCTGGTTGAGATCAAAGTGAATGAGATGAAGGTGAATGGTGTCCCACCTGTCTGTTAATCCTCTCACAGTCTAGACTGCAAGTCATCCTCACCCGACAACCAACCATCAAAGCTGATTACATTCCCGTGAAACCAGGTTGTAAACTTCACATTAATTAAACCAACCTGCAGACCAGACAGCTCCATTAGTTCTATATATAAACAATCTAAACCTTTTGATTTGGAGTGTAACTCACTTGCTGTTCCCCATTATCCTCCACATGAATGCACCAGCTCCATGATGGACTGGTTGGTAAAGTGAGTGCTGCGAGAATGCTGTCCGAACCTTCACCACCAGTGGAGACAAGCGAGTGTGGGCCTAGCCTGTGGGGACTCGGCTCTGTGGCTTTTTGTTATGATTCAAGAGGCCAAGACGTGGCTTTCCACGGACAATAGCACACATTCGGGAAAATCTTGTGAAAACTTCTTTTACTTAAACATCAGCAAGAGATACCTCTTTCTGATTTTTAAGTAAAAGAAGTTTCACAGATTCATTGGGTTTTGTGTTGTCTGTTCGACAGGTCTGAACTTTGGAAACTGTTTGACGGGGCGAGGGGCGATCTCCGCACGTCTTACAGAGCCTAAGACGTTGCTTTCCACGGACACTTGCACACATTCAGGAAACTCTTCAACCTGAGTGGAATACAAGTCTCAACAGAGATTACAGAGGATGTTTGAAGCTGGCTGATCTCCAGGAAGATTCGCCACTCATTACTGATTGTTGTACTACAGTAGCAAATGGCTATGGCCTTGTCATAAGACTGAAACATAGAAACATAGAAACATAGAAGATAGGAGCAGGAGTAGGCCATTCGGCCCCTCGAGCCTGCTCCGCCATTCAATTCGATCATGGCTGATCACCCAAACTCAGTACCCGGTCCCTGCTTTCTCCCCATACCCCTTGATCCCTTTAGCCTTAAGAAATATATCCAACTCCTTCTTGAATATATTTAATGAACAGGCCTCCACCGCCTTCTGTGGTAGAGAGTTCCACAGGTTCACCACTCTCTGGGTGAAGAAATTCCTCCTCATTTCTCTCCTAAATGGCCTACCCTTTATCCTTAGATTGTGTCCCCTGGTTCTGGACTCCCCAACCATCGGGAACATCCTTCCTGCATCTAGTCTGTCCAGTCCTGTCAGAATTTTATAAGTTTCAATGAGATCACCTCTCATTCTTCTAAACTCCAGCGAAAAAAGAGGTCACCTACCAGCCAGATTCAGGAAAACATTCAGAAGACTGAAAAAATCATAGAGTCATAATGGCACAGAAGGAGGCCATTTAGCCCATCGAGTCCGTGCCAGCTTTCTGTAGAGCAATCCAGTCAGTCCCATTTCCCCACTCTATCCCCGTAGCCCTGCAAGTTTATTTCCCTCAAGTGCCTATCCAGTCTCCCCTTGAAAACATTGAGTGTCTCCGCTTCCACCACTTCCAGGTCATCACCACTCGCTGAGTAAAAAAGTTTTTCCTCACATCCCCCCTGTATCTCTTGCCCAAAACCTTAAATCTGTGTCCCCGAGTCCTTGTACCATCAATTAGTGGAAACAGCCTTTCCCGTCTAGCCTATCCAAACCCGTTATAATCTTGTACACCTCTATCAAATCACCCCTCAACCTCCTTTGCTCTAATGAAAACAAATCCAGCTTCTCCAACCTGTCCTTGTAACTAAGAGCCCCCATCCCCGGAACCATTCTGGTAAATCTCCTCTGCACCCTCTCAAGGGCCTTCACATCCTTCCTAAAGTGTGGTGACCAGAACTGGATGTAATACTCCAGTTGTGGCTGAACCAGCGCTTTATAAAGGTTCAGCATAACTTCTCTACTTTTGTACTCAATACCTCTATTTATGAAGCCCAAGATCCCATATGCTTTGCTAACCACTCTTTCAATATGTCCTGCCACCTTCAGGGACCTATGCACATTAACTCCCAGGTCCCTCTGTCCCTGCACACTCTTTAAAACTGTGCTATTAAGTGTATATTGCCTCGCCCTGTTCCTTCTACCAAAATGCATCACCTCACACTTCTCTGTATTAAATTCCATCTGCCACTTGTCTGCCCATTCTGCTAGCCTTTCTATGTCCTGTTGCAGTCGATTGATATCATCATCACTGTTTGCCACACCCCCAAGTTTGGTGTCATCAGCAAATTTAGAAATTCTGTATTCCAATATCCAGGTCATTTATATATATCAAAAAAAGCAGTGGCCCCAGCACTGACCCTTGGGGAACACCACTGTCTACCATCCTCTTTCTGAAAAACAGCCATTTACCACAACTCGCTGTTTTCTGTCCTTAAGCCAATTCCTTATCCAAGCTGCCACTGACCCACCTATTCCATGAGCCTCAATTTTGTTAACCAGCCTTCTATGTGATACTTTGTCAAACACCTTCCGAAAATCCATGTAGACAACATCCATTGCATTCCCTTCATCAATCCTCCCTGTTGCTTCATCAAAAATTTCAATTAGGTTGGTCAAAAGACTAGATCAAGCTTAGAACAAAGCTGAAAATTACAAGGCTATTATCTACATCATGGGGTAAATTTTCCTGGAGCCGTCAGGCGGGTTTTAGGCATGTGGGGGCGGGGGGGAAATCCCAAATTTGGGGGGCCCCGACACCATCCCGCCCAAAACCCACCTCCACGTAAGTTTCACAGGAGGCGGGTACCCGCCCCGCACTGGGACCCACCGACCCGAGGCGGGAAGGGATTAGTGCCAATTAACTGCCTGTTAACAGGTAGTTAACAGGCAGTTTTTAGCCTAATCCCTATTTTGAGGGGTGTCGTGTGGGATTCCCGACGGCTCCAAACCACGCCAGGTTAGAGCAGGCGGGCCGTCGGGTTGAAGGACTTGGAGGGGTTTCGATGTCGGTGTTTAGGTGAGTGATGGGTGCATAAGTGCAAAGGTAAGTGTGTTTGGTGTGTCTAAAGTTTGTAAAGAAGTTTAAATTACCTGTACTTACCTTAACAGCCTTTCTTCCTCTAGGTTTTGGGAGTCCATCACTCAGCCGGCACTGAAAGCAAAATGGCTGCGATCTGTGAAAAGTGACAGCCTTCAGCTTTCATTGCCGGTGACAGTTCTAACTGAGTCTGTGTAGAAGGACTCAGGTTAGAAGTCAGACTGTCAGTGTTTGACAGCTTCAAACAGCTGTGAAACACTGATATTTCATCTGTCAAGAACTCTTGACAGATGAAATTTCAGTCTGTGACATCACCTGTTGCCGGGTGGCCCTTAATTGGCCTGCTGAGCCCGCTGGGCGGGCTCAACAAGGTCAATCAAGGGAAAATCGCGCGGATTGGCCGGGCGTCGATGTAGGCGGGACTAAAACCCGAAAGTAGAAGTCCTGCCTCCTTCCCGACAGCTTCAGGAAAATCTACCCCCATATTTGACATCTTAAACAAATTCCACCTCCAATGTCTGAGTGCAGATTACAAACTGTAAGACCCATAAATGCATCAAGAATCCTGCCATTGAGGGTGTACATCAGCTGCACTGATCAGGATACTTCATCTGTATGGAAGACCCCAGAATGCCCCCCAAAAATCCCGTACAATGAGCTAGAACAGGCACACGGAAGCAGGATGGGCAGTGAAAGAGAGGCAAGAACACACCCAAGCACAACTTCAAGCTATGTAATCTGGATATAGACAATGAGGAAAATCCCACAGCTGATCGCGTGAGCTAGCGAGTGGTGATCCAAGGTGTTACCAGTCAGTTCAAGCACCAGGAGAAGCGGCAACAGCAGAAAGGTGAATAGCAGCAGCCTGTCCATCCTAGATGGGCCGCTTGTGCGTCTGTGACTTGAGGATGACTTTGTCACTTTTTTATATTGACCTCCACAGTGCCCTCAGCAAGACTGATTTTCAACATGGGTTGAGTATATCGGGCTACCATTAGCGAGCTACCTCTGCCAATTTGTATCTTTAACCAAGATCATTTAAAACAAAAGATTATCTGGTCATTATTACATTTTCATTCGTGGGAGCCTGCAGTGTGCAAACTGGCTGCCGCATTTCCTACATTACAACAGTGACTACACTTCAAAAGTAATTAATTGGCTGTAAAGTGCTTTGGGATGCCCTGAGGTTGTGAAAGGTGCTATAATAAATCTGGGATTTTCTTCATTGTCTATATCCAACAACAACAACAACTTGTATTTATATAGCGCCTTTAACGTAGTAAAACATCCCGAGGCGATGCACAGGAGTATTTTAAGACAAAAAATTTGACACCAATCCACATAAGGATAAATTAGGGCAGGTGACCAAAAGCTTGGTCAAAGAGATAGGTTTTAAGGAGCGCCTTAAAGGAGGAAAGAGAGGTAGCGAGGCGGACAGGTTTAGGCAGGGACTTCCACAGCTTTGGGCCTAGGCAACAGAAGGCACGGCCACCAATGGTTGAGCGACTATAATCAGGGATGCTCAAGAGGGCAGAATTAGAGGAGCCGCAGATATCTCGGGGGGGTGGAAGGTGGGGGGGTTGGGGGTTGTGGGGCTGAAGAAGATTACAGAGCTATCCAGAAAGTCTTTCTTTCTGCCAGACTCTTGTTATCCTAATTAACTTTATTTTTTTGTATTACTTAATGCCAAATTGATTGGGAATCTTCTAATGCTGAGTGCTCGGTATTCAGTGCACCGATTGTACGTGCACCGATAAACTACATCTGTTATAGTGATATTTAACTCAAAACCCCTTTTTTCTTCTCGACCAAGGACTGAGTAATTTAGACAGCAGTGCTCTATCTACGTATTATTTTTTAAATCACAGGCCTTTCCTCTTCACGCACAATTACAAAAGGCTTCTGGAACAGGAGCATCGTTAATGATGCATTTGATTGACTCGTTGTCATGGAGACGTCTCACCGGAGCCTAGTTTTACAGGTCACAGGGTGTCAGCACAGAGGCTTCTTCTACAACAGGTGAGTGAAAGGCAACAATGCAGGAACCATTAGGAACGGAAATGTCCATTGCTGCTTAAATTTTACCACATGCTCGCTTGTCGTTCTGCGAGGGAATGTGTGAATCATTTCCCCAACATTTAATTTTTTTCTGAGCTATTATTTTTTTCATATCTTCGCCGCAATAGGCCATTCCCAGGTCAGGAGGGTGACCAGTCTCATACACCTTCAGTTGCTGCTATGTGGCTAGGCATTAGCGGAGCAGTCTTCCTCCAATTTAGTCTGTAACCCTGTTGGGAGGTGCCGTCAGCTCTGAGTCAGTAGGTCATGGGTTCAAGCTCTACTCCGGGAACTCTGAGCACAGAATGAAGGTTGACACTTTAGTGTAATGCTGAGAAGAAGAAGACTTGCATTTCTACAGCGCCTATCAGAACCACCGGACGTCTCAAAGCACTTTACAGCTGTAGTGTATGTACCTTTAAGGGAGAGAACTACTTTTTACAGCTCCTGTATACTGTAGCACCGGCAGTGACCACACCTGTATATAAACCCTGAGTAGTGATCTGTACAATTAGTTCTAGAGTAACCCTCATTCAGTAAACACCTGTTGTACTGTTTCTCCTGCAGTCTGTGTCTTATTATACACAGACACAACATTGGCGACGAGCCGATTCGAACCTACCTGCAACTCTGCATCACCTCCCAGGGATTCGCTCCTGGAGAACAGTGCAAGGAGACCGAGTCCAGAAGCACGGGTGTCGACCACGGGCAACCGCCCAGTCATCCAGCGGAGATTTGAGCATCGCAGGGGAGGCTGTCGAGAGCCAGGCTTGGCTTTCAAGTCACGGTGGTCCAGCGAAATGGGCTGGCAACAGCTACTGCGCAGACCCTTCCCGGACAGCAGCGGCTAGAGCCGGCCGAGCGGCACAGAAAAAGGCCGAGCAGCACCGACGGGGGAGAGAGAGGGCAGAGCGCACAGGGCGCAGCCGGTGTTCAGGACTGAGCGGCGTCAACAGGGAGAGAGATGAGAGAGAGCAGAGCGCAGCCGGTGTTCAAGGGCCAAGTAGCGTCAACGTGGGAGAGAGACGAGAGAGAGCAGAGCGCAGCCGGTGTTCAAGGGATGAGCAGAGTCAACGGGGGAGAGAGGCGCGCAGGAAAACGTGAGGCGCTGCCATTGCCACGAGGACCGCAGAGAACGGCATTGGCAGCAGCGCAGGAGACGCCATTTTAAGTCACAGCGGGGAAGAAAGGAAAACGCGGGAGACGTCATTTTAAGCCGCAGTGGGGAAGAAAGGAAAGCGCGGGAGACGCCATTTTAAGCCAGTCTAACCGCACCCAAAAATGCCGAAGAGTGGCAGTATCACAGCGTTCGACAATGAAGTCAAAGATTGGACGACATATGTCGAACGCATAGAAGTATACTGCAAGGCGAATGAAGTGCCAGATGACAAGAAAGTGCTGGTATTGTTGAATTCAATGGGTGCAAAAATGTATGGCTTATTATGAAACCTAGTAACCCCAGAGAAGCCAGTAGAAAAGGATTTGAAAACAAATGGCTGTAGAGAGGGCTTTAAACTAACTAGTGGGGGGGAGGTTCCTAGAGAGCAAATAATAAAAATGTCAACAGAGAAGGTCATAGACTTAGGTAGCAGTGGGGAAATTAAAAACCAGAGCGTGTCAGGAAGGGGCAGAAGGTATGGAGTAAAAGGTAAAGTAATAAAAAGGGCAAAAGCAGGAACTAAGTGTCACAAAACATATTTGAAAGTTCTCTATCTGAATGCACGTAGCATTCGTAACAAAATAGACGAGTTAATGGCACAAATAACTACATATGGGTATGATCTTGTGGCCATTACAGAAACATGGCTGCAGGGTGACAATGCCTGGGAATTAAACATACCAGGTTATTTAATGATCAGGAAGGACAGGCAGGAAGGAAGGGAGGTGGGGTGGCTATGTTAATAAAGGAAGGAATCACTGTAATACAGAGAAATGATATTGGGTCAAAAGATCAGGATAATGAAACAGTTTGGGTGGAGGTAAGGAATAATAAGGAGAAAAAAACACTAGTGGGCGTAGTCTATAGGCCTCCGAACAGTGGAAACTCTGTTGGACGGAGTATCAATCAGGAAATTGTTGAGGCTTGTAATAAGGGAACATCTATGGGGGATTTTAACTATCATATTAATTGGACAAATCAAATTGGGCAGGGCTGCCTTGAGGATGAGTCCATTGAGTGTATTAGGGATGGTTTTCTTGAGCAGTATGTAACTGAACCGACCAGGGGGCAAGCAACCTTAGATCTGGTCCTGTGTAACGAGACAGGATTAATTAAAAATATCCTAGTAAAGGATCCCCTTGGAATGAGTGACCATAACATGGTTGAATTCCATATTCAATTAGAGGGTGAGAAGGTTGGATCTCAAACAAGCCTGCTAAGCTTGAATAAAGGAGACTATGAAGGTATGAGAGCGGAATTGAGTAGAGTGGATTGGGAAAATAGATTAAAGGGTAAGATGATACATGATCAGTGGTGTACATTTAAGGAGTTATTTTACAACTTCCAAAAAATATATATTCCACTGAGAAGAAAAGGGTGTAAAAGAAAAGACAGCCATCCGTGGCTAAGTAAAGAAATTAAGGAGAGTATTCGACTAAAAACAAGGGCATATAAGGTAGCCAAACCTAGTGGGAGGATAGAGGATTGGGAAAACTTTAAAAGACAGCAAAAAATAACAAAAAGATTGATTAAGAAAGGGAAGATAGATTATGAAAGTAAATTAGCAAAAAATATAAAAACAGATAGTAAGAGTTTTTATAGTTATATAAAAAGAAAAAGGGTGGCTAAAGTAAATGTTGGTCCCTTAGAGGATGACACCGGGAAATTAATGGTGGGAAATATGGAGATGGCAAAAACACTGAATGAATATTTTATATCAGTCTTTACAGTAGAAGACACTAAGAATATCCCAACACTGGACAAACAGGGGGCTAAAGGGGGGGAGGAGCTAAACACGATCAAAATCACTAAGGAAGTGGTACTCGGTAAAATAATGGGACACAAGGCAGGTAAATCACCTGGGCCTGATGGCTTACATCCTAGGGCCTTGAGGGAAGTGGCGGTAGGGATTGTGAATGCATTGGTAATAATTTTCCAAAACTCCCTGGACTCGGCAAAGGTCCCGGCAGACTGGAAAACTGCTAATGTAACACCCTTATTTAAAAAGGGCAGTAGACAGAAGGCTGGAAACTATAGACCGGTTAGCCTAACATCTGTGGTAGGTAAAATTTTGGAGTCCATTATTAAGGAGATAGTAACAGGACATTTGGATAATCATAATTTAATAGGACAAAGTCAGCATGGTTTTATGAAGGGGAAGTCATGTTTGACAAATTTGCTGGAGTTCTTTGAGGAAGTAACATATAGGGTGGATAAAGGGGAACCAGTGGACGTAGTGTATTTAGACTTCCAAAAGGCATTTGACAAGGTGCCACACAAAAGATTATTGCTTAAGATAAAAAATCACAGGATTGGGGGTAATATTCTGGCATGGATAGAGGATTGGCTATCTAACAGAAGGCAGAGAGTTGGGATAAATGGTTCATTCTCAGACTGGCAATCAGTAACTAGTGGTGTTCCGCAGGGGTCAGTGCTGGGTCCCCAACTCTTTACAATCTATATTAACGATTTGGAGGAGGGGACCGAGTGTAACATATCAAAGTTTGCAGATGATACTAAGATGGGAGGGAAAGTAGTGAGTGAGGAGGACATTAAAAACCTGCAAGGGGACATAGACAGGCTAAATAAGTGGGCAGAGATTTGGCAGATGGAATACAATACTGGAAAGTGTGAGGTCATGCACTTTGGCAGGAAAAGTCGTAGAGCAAGTTATTATCTTAATGGCAAGAAACTGGAAAGTACTGAAGTACAAAGGGATCTGGGGGTCCTGGTGTACGAAACTCAAAAGGTTAGTATGCAGGTGCAGCAAGTGATTAAGAAGGCCAATGGAATGTTGGCTTTCATTGCTAGGGGGATAGAATATAAAAATAGGGAGGTATTGCTTCAGTTGTACAAGGTATTGGTGAGACCGCACCTGGAATACTGCGTACAGTTCTGGTGTCCATACTTAAGAAAGGACATACTTGCTCTCGAGTCAGTACAAAGAAGGTTCACTCAGTTAATCCCGGGGATAAGGGGATGGACATATGAGGAGAGGTTGAGTAGATTGGGACTCTACTCATTGGAGTTCAGAAGAATGAGAGGCGATCTTATTGAAACATATAAGATTGTGAAGGGGTTGGATCGGGTGGATGCGGGGAAGATGTTCCCGATGATGGGTGAAACTAGAACTAGGGGGCATAGTCTTAGAATAAGGGGCTGCTCTTTCAAAAGTGAGATGAGGAGGAACTACTTCACTCAGAGGGTGGTAGGTCCATGGAATATGCTGCCCCAAAAAGCTGTAGAAGCTACATCATTACATAAATTTAAAACAGAAATAGACAGTTTCCTAGAAGTAAAGGGAATTAAGGGTTACGGGGAGCGGGCAGGAATTTGGACGTGAGTCTAGGTTCGGATCGGACATGGCCCTGTGGGTAGCGGAGCGGGCCCAGGGGCCGTGTAGCCTGATCCTGCTCCTATTTCGTGTGTCTAATTCTGTTGGATTCAGGAGATGGTTCGGTGATAGTAGATTGGCGGTTAGGAACAGATCAGCCATGATCTTATTGAATGGCGGAGCAGGCTCGAGGGGCCGATTGGCCTACTCCTGCTCCTATTTCTTATGTTCTTATGTTCTTATAGTGTCAATCCTACAGGACCACTTAAACCCCACACCGCTGCTGATAGCAGAAAGATTTAAGTTTCACAAAAGGAACCAGCATAAAGATGAAAGTAATGCTGTGTATTTAACGGAACTGCGCAACCTATCGAAACACTGCCAGTTTGGAACGGGACTAGCAGATACTTTAAGGGACAAGTTTGTGTGTGGGCTTCAAAGAGAAGGAACCCAGAAACGGCTTCTATCAGAAAACGATCTTACGCTGGACAAGGCTTTCAGCATTGCAGTATCACATGAAGTAGCAGCACGGGGCGCTGCAGAGATACAACGGAGACTGCAAGAATATGGCACAAATGAAATGTCATACGGAACAGTGAAGTGCTATCGCTGCGGCAGAACAACACACAACCATAATGATTGCTGGTTCAAGGACAAAATGTGCAGACAGTGTGGAAAAGTAGGACACATAGCAAAATCTTCAGGTCGGGAAAGAAAACCAGCAGCAAGAAATCTCCACAGGAGAAGTACAAGAAGGTATATAAGGTGACGGAGGGTAGTTCAGACGAACAGAAAAGTGATACAGACTCTGGAAGCAAGGAGCTGGGTCGTCTGAAACTACATAATGTGATCAAAACAGAGGATCACCAAACTATCTGGGTCACGCTCAAGATAGCAGGAGTCCAAGTGAAAATGGAATTGGACACAGGATCAGCCCTAACAGTCATAAACCGAAGGGACTACAAGCGGCTATTCTCACATATACCTTTGAGAGATACAAAGATTGTCTTGAAGACGTACACGGGGCAAAAAGTCTACCCAAAAGGAAAAATAAGGGTGAACGTTATATATAACGGCAAGGAAACACCAAAAATGGACCTATATGTATTGCATGATGGAGGACCACCACTACTAGGACGTGAATGGATCCGGAAGATACAGCTAGATTGGCATTCCATACAAGCACTGACTGTAGATGCCAAAAAGGATGACGACGTCACACCTGGACAACTATCAAAAATGCTAACTGACGCACAAGAAGTGTTCCAGGAGGGACTCGGAACACTAAAAGGCATAACAGCGACGATCAAAATAGAGGAAAATGGAAGCCCAAAGTTTTTTAAGGCCAGACCGGTACCTTATGCGATCCGCCCAGCCATCGAAGCAGAGCTGGAAGGTTTGGAACGTTCAGGAGTACTGTCCAAAGTGGACTGGAGCGAGTGGGCTACACCCATCGTTCCTGTAATGAAGAGGTCGTTGAGTAATACGCCTGGGGAACCAAAGAAGGTGCGCATCTGTGGGGACTTTAAGGTGACAGTGAACCCAGTCCTTCACACTGTACAATATCCGCTTCCGCGGATTGAAGATATTTTCGCCTCGCTATCTGGAGGGAAACGCTTCACTAAGATTGATCTGGCCCAGGCGTACCTGCAAATGGAGGTAGAAGAAGCCTTGAAACAGTACCTCACGATCAACACTCATAAAGGTCTCCACCAATACAACCGGCTGGTGTTCGGGGTAGCATCAGCTCCGGCTATTTGGCAAAGGGCAATGGAACAAGTCCTGCAAGGGATTCCGGGGACCCAGTGTTATTTGGACGACATCCTGGTCACGGGCGAAAATGACAGTGATCACCTCGCCAACCTGGAGCAGGTGCTCACTAGATTGAAGGAATGTGGGCTCCGAGCTAATCACCACAAATGCGAGTTTTTCCAGAAGCAGATCTCGTATTGTGGCCACGTTATTGATAAAGAGGGGTTACATAAGTCCCCTGAAAAGATTGAGGCAGTAGTCAAGGCTCCAGCACCGGAAAATGTGTCACAACTGAGGTCATTCCTCGGGCTGGTGAACTACTAGCATAAGTTCTTGCCGAATTTGTCTACAGTACTACACCCACTGAACACCCTACTGCAAACGGGGGTACTATGGAAGTGGAGTGACGAATGTAAACGAGCTTTCCAGAAGAGCAAAGCACTGATCACATCAAAAGAGGTGTTGGCTCATTTCAACCCAGCACCACCAATTCGGTTGGCGTGTGATGCATCACCCTATGGCATTGGAGCGGTGCTGTCGCACAAATTCCCGGACGGCTCGGAGAGGCCAGTAGCCTTTGCGTCTCGGTCACTAACCTCTGCCGAGCGTAACTACGCCCAGATTGACAGGGAGGCCCTCAGCCTAGTGTGGGGAGTGAAAAAGTTCAATCACTATCTGCATGGGCAGAAGTTCACCTTGCTGACTGACCACCAACCACTTGTCTCCATCTTTAATCCAAAGAAGAGCGTTCCGGTGATGACTGCGCAATGGCTACAAAGATGGTCCCTTTTTCTAGGGGCGCACCAATATGAAATCGAGTATCAGGGCACGAAACAGCATGGAAACGCTGATGGGCTATCACGCCTGCCACTGCCTACTGCGGAGGAAGCACCAGCAGTGGATCCTGTCAAAATATTTCATTCGACTATAATTGAATGCTTGCCAGTAACTAACGCTGGTATAGAGAAGGAGACCCGAAATGACCCGACACTGTCTCGGGTGTATGATTTGACGGTGAAGGGATGGCCAGCACATGGCGACTCACTGTTGCCAGCATTCTCATCCAGAAGAGAACAGCTGTCCGTATGCCAGGGGACCTTGATGTGTGGATCCCGAGTGGTAATTCCACCCAAGTTAAGGGAGAGAGTGCTCAATGAGCTTCATGAAGGTCATCTGGGAGGGGTGAAAATGAAAAGCCTTGTTAGGGCTTATGTGTGGTGGCCGGGGATCGATCAGCAAATCGAGGACCTGACAAAGAGCTGCTCAGAATGCCAAAAGGTCCAAAATGCACCACCACATGCCCCTCTACACCCATGGGAGTGGCCCTCATCTCCAAGGCAACGGGTGCATATTGATTTTGCTGGTCCATTCATGGGCTCAATGGCCTAGAAATTCATTGACGCTGCTAAAGTTTGCGGCCGCCGCCAATTCGATGCCACTTCTCCGATATTCATTAGCTTCGCCCTAGGAGTTCGGGTGAGCGCTAAAACTGCTGCTGGACGCCTCTCTTTGGGCGCTAAGCCGGAGGTGGTGATCGATAGCGCCGAGGCCGGGTGCAGCGCAGGTGCGGCCATCTCATGATTGACAGCAGACACCCTGGCGCCGGCCAGCTCTTAAGGGGGAAGGGTCGACTGTGTCTGCTGCCACGCCCTGGATAGTGGAGCCCTCCAGCTAGGCCTGAACACTGCTGCTGGACCCAAATAGCGCCTGAAGACATGGAGAAGGCCCGTGAACGTGCGCAGCGCTTCTCAGAGCGTGATCTGAGTGTGCTGATTGCTGCTGTGGAGAAGAGGCACCATGTTTTGTACCCGGACAATGGCAAGAAGGCGACGGTCCGCGTCTACAGGAGAGCCTGGAGGCATGTCGCCACCAAGCTGTCAGCCAACAGCGACGTCCCCAGGAGCGGTGCCCAATGCTGCAAAAAGTTAAATGACCTCACACGCATTGTCAGGGTGAGTACCCTTTCCAGTGACCTCCTCATCCTTGCATGTGCACCTCACATTATGGGCAAAGGGACCTGAAAGCTCTAATGGCCAGCCTTCATCCAGCAGCTATGGGACAGGTATGAGCATCAATTGCACATTCTGCACTGAACACACTGGCCAAGCTATTCCACCATGGGAGGCATTGCACACCAGATCATGGCGACACACTGGCCAGGCTATTCCACCATGGGAGGCAGTGCACACCAGATCATGGCGACACACTGGCCAAGCTATTCCACCATGGGAGGCAGTGCACACAAGATCACGGCGACACACTGGCCAGGCTATTCCACCATGGGAGGCAGTGCACACAAGATCACGGCGACACACTGTACTTAGAGGCCGTCCTTTCTCTTGCAGGCCAAGCTGGCGAATAATCGCAAGAGCCGGACTGCGACCGGGGGAGGCCGACCCCATATCCAGCCACTCACCGACCTGCAACATTGTGTGGAGCGCCTCATGGGTGGCCAGGTGATTGGGCCCGTTGCATGTGGAGATGCCGACCCTGTTCTGGGCAGCAATGGTAAGGACATCACCTTTTGCACCTCTCTCGTCCCACTTGCGCATCAGATCTACATCCTTTGCCACTGTCCGACCAATGCGCTGAATGCCACCACTCATGCATCCCGCACTGATGCCCTCTCCTCACTCTAAAGCTACTCTTGTGCCTTCCTGCTTTCAGATGGTGAAGAGGAGGTCCCTGAACTTGCCAGTGACAGACCCTCCGAAGAGGAGCAGGAGGAGGAGCAAGAGGAAGGCGGCCCATCAGGGGAACCCTCAGCCGCAGCCACCCAGGCCAATGTAGGGGACACGTCTTCCCTGGAGGGCAGCGTGGCAGAAGTGTCGAAGGGGAGGGGAGCTCCTGGGACCTGCGGGCTGCAGAAAGGCGGGAGGGGGTGGAAGCTCGGCGGCCTTCTCCCCAGAGGGGGGAAGCGTCGGAGGGGAGTCCAATTGCTGGGCCCAGCGGCCTCCAGCAATGCAGGAAGGGTCGGCCAGCTCGGCGGCCTTCTCCCCAGAGGGAGAGTCTGGCCTCCAGTCAGGAGATGCTCTTCGCCGAGGAGGTGGAACGCCTCGAAGACTTGTCCGCGGACTCGGAGCGCCGGCACACGGAGCTCATGGCGGCAGTGGCACGGTTGCCTGAGTCCATCGATTCCCTCTCTCGGAGTGTGGCCGAGTTCGGGCCCTCAGAGGCCACCAGTCGGGCGGAATACCGGGCAGATCAGGCAGCGAGTCGGGCGGAATTCGGGGCAGCTCTGTCAGCAACTGGCCAGGTGATCAGTGGTGCCGTCCAGTCACTGGCTGCTCTGATGCGGTCAGTGAACAGGTCAACACGGCACTCACTGCTGCCACACTCGCTGTGTCAGCCAGGCATCGCCAGGGCACCCGGCGCGCTGCAGCAGCACAGCGGTCTGTCCCTCGGCAGATTGGTGCGCATGCTGCAGTGCTGGCCCGGGCGAGTGCCAGTGTCTCAGGCGACCAGTGAGCGCCTGCCATCCGCCAGCTTGCCGCCATTCCTCCAGCCGCCACTGCCAGTCCCCCAGTGGAGCTGCCAGGAGCTGCTGCAGCGACTGATGCTGGCCAGCCACAGCTGCAGCAATCAACAGCCGCCCGCTCGACGGCCAGACCTCGACTAGGCCGACCCCCAAGGGCATCTGCCGTCACGACATGTGCCCCTCAGGAGCCTGCCCCCAGCCTTGCAGCAGCCAATGGCCTTACTTTGAGGCGGAGCAGCAGGGCGGGCAGGGGCCACCCAAAGATGGCCAAGGCATCGCCCTAGCGGGCCAAATAGTCGAATGTGTGGCCATTTGTGTTTGTTTCTTGAGGCCGAGAATTGGATGTTTGTTTTTTGAAGGCCGATGATGTGATGTTTGTTTTTGACGAAGGCCGAGAATGACGGCCATTTTAGTTGCCCTATTTTGTTAATCCTCTCCAGGTTGTGGGAGCGAGTAATGTGTTTGAGTGTTTTTTGGGGGTTTCGTCTGTTTTTAGTTTTCATGTGGGAAGGGCCCAGAGTTTGTACAATAAACCATTTTATTTATTCACATTGTCCATGTTTGATCTTTGAAGTGTTTGTTGCCTTAACCGACTGAGGGCTTGCGGAGCGGCTGCAATCATGTTCTATCATTGGCACAAGCCATTCCCTGACAGGGGGCCTAGAAGTGACGTTCAATAAGCCGCCGACGGGCGGCCCTTGGACCTTGTGCCCCCCTCCTGGGCTGGTACTCCTCGTCCTCGTCGTCCTCATGCTCCTCCTGCTCCTCCTCCTGAGGTGGTGGTCCAACGTGAGGTGGCAGTGCCTGAGTCCTGCGGATAGCCAGGTTGTGCAGCATGCAGCAAACGACGATGAATTGGGAGACTCGATCCTGCGAATACTGGAGGGCTCCCCCGGAGCGATCGAGACAGCGGAACCGTTGCTTGAGCACGCCGATTGTTTGTTCTATGAGGTTCCTCGTCGCTTGATGGCTCTCGTTGTATGCCTCTTCAGCAGGGGTCATGGGCGCGCGGAGCGGGGTCATGAGCCAGGTACACAAAGGATAGCCTTTGTCTCCGATAAGCCATCCTCTTGGGGGAGGTTGTGCCTGGAACATGTCAGCCACAGTTGTCTGTCGCAGGATAAAGGCATCGTGGCTGCTGCCTGGAAAGCGGGCATTGACAGCTAGGATGCGCTGCCTGTGGTCACACACCAGCTGTACATTGAGGGAATGGTAGCCCTTCCGGTTGCGGTAATCCTCGGCATGCTCAAGAGGTGCCCGCAAAGCCACATGCGTGCAGTCAATGGCGCCCTGCACCATGGGGAAGCCGGCTATTCTTGCAAACCCCACTGCACGCTGCTGCTGCTTGTCCAGGGTCATGGGGAAGGAGATGAATTGATGTCTCCTTCTGAAAAGGGCTTCGGTCACCTGGCGGATGCAGCAATGCACGGCGAACTGGGAGATGTTAGCGATGTCCCCAGTAGCGGATTGGAAGGAGCCGGTGGCATAGAAGTTGAGAGCCACCGTCACCTTCACTGCCACCGACAGAGACGTCCTGTGCATCAGCTGTGGCTGCAGATCTCTCTGAAGCAGCCGGCAGATGTCTGCAACCACCTCCCTTCGGAATCGCAGCCTCCTAACACACATCGCGGCAGACATGGTCAGATAGGAGGTCTGCTGGCGGTATACCCTGCGTGGGTAAGGCCTCAGTTGGCGACGCCTGTTGCCCCCTCTGCGTCTAGCCAGGGCTACCACTCTCTCACGGCGTCTGTAAGCCCTTCTGGCATAAGGTTGAAATTCAGCGTTGCCACCCAATGCAGCCCCCATTATATGCTGGCAAACACTGAGCTCTGAATGAAGGCAAAGATAATTGGTAAGCTCTGGCCTGAGCCAAAAATACCTGTCCAAGTGTTGGTCCAAACCAGTAAACTCTCCTCCTTGGTCTCTGTCCAAAAAACCGTTGCACAAGAGTGAATGCCGCAAAATGGCTGGCCTTTATACTGCTGGGTAAGTGCCCTTTAATTTGCGCTCCCCGTGGCCCGGCTGGGCTGTGTACCGTTCCACTTCACAGTCGCTCGGGCCGCCCGGCGCACAATGGGCTGGCGCGAGTGAAGTTCCGGTTCGGGGCGCACAAAAGGCATTGCACTAGCAAATGACGTCATGATGTGCGCGCGCAGCAGGGCGCGCGCTAAGACTTTGCGCCGGCGCTAAATGTGTACTGAAGTTGGGGCGAGGCGCAGGTCGCGCTGCGCCCGGCCGCTAAGCGCCTAGCGCTCGAAATCTACTCCTCCTAAGGCGCTAACGGCTGCCGCGCCCAACTGAATTTCTAGGCCAATGTTTTTAATAGCCGTGGATGCGTACTCGAAATTGCCTGAGGTGATCAAAATGTCCTCCACCACCACGGAGAAAACGATTGCAGTCCTACGGACCATTTTTGCCAGGAACGGCTTGCCAGAGCAGATTTGCTCTGATAACGGACCACAGTTTGTGTCCGAAGAGTTTCGAAGATTTATGAAAAGGAATGGGGAAGGCATTACACATCCGCCCCGTATCATCCAGCCACAAATGGATTGGCTGAGAGGTTCGTACAAACCTTTAAAAAAGCAGTAAAGGCCATGTGCGATGACGACATTCCACTGCAGCATAAGGTGGACAATTTCCTGTTAGCCTACAGAAATGCGACACATGCAGTCACCAACCAGGCCCCGGCCATGATGTTCTTTAACCGAAGGTTGAGATCTCGCCTGGATTTGCTCAGACCAAATGTACGAAGAGATGTTGAGAGTAAGCAATTCCAGCACATCAATGAGAAGCCGACAAGGAGCTTCAATGTAGGGCAACCAGTCTTGGCCCGCGTCTACCGAACAGAGAAATGGCAACCAGGAACGATATGCACACAGCAGGGGCCACTAATGTACACAGTGGATGTTGGGGAGAACATTGT
This sequence comes from Somniosus microcephalus, assembly GCF_052327205.1. NCBI lineage: Eukaryota > Metazoa > Chordata > Chondrichthyes > Squaliformes > Somniosidae > Somniosus > Somniosus microcephalus. The sequence continues at coordinate 28,192,348 of NC_140998.1, read as the reverse complement.
GAGACGCCATGCTGACCAGATCCTAGAGTCACAGGAACGAGTCAACCCCATGTCTCGGCCATACGTACCTGGTGAGGAACCCGACGTACAGGTCGCATCTACCTCAGAAACAATAGCATTGGAAGCTGATGAATCAACTGATGACAGGGTGCTAGAATCGCCTCCGCACCAAGAGCGAGACACTCGGGAAAGGTGTTATCCAGAAAGAATCAGGAAGCCTCCCCAAAGACTGAATTTATAAACAGACTATTTTCAGCTGATGTTGCATGTTAAAAGTGTTAATTGTAATTAGTTTGATATTTAATTGTTAAGTGAGTGTTATGGTACTGTTAATCTAAAAGGGGAGGAATTGTAATGTATATACCTTTAAGGGAGAGAACTACTTTTTACAGCTCCTGTATACTATAGTACCGGCAGTGACCACACCTGTATATAAACCCTGAGTAGTGATCTGTACACTTAGTTCTAGAGTAACCCTCATTCAGTAAACACCTGTTGAATCATTCCCTGCAGTCTTGTTGTCTAATTATTGAAGGACACAACATCAAGATACACGGATCTAACACCCACCACCCTCTGGGTGAAATTTTTTTCCTCAACTCCCCTGTAATCCTTCTACCAATGACTTTAAATCTATGTGCTCTGGTTCTTGACCCCTCTGCTAAGGGAAATATGTCCTTCCTACCCACTCTATCTAGGCCCCTCATAATTTTATACATCTCAATTAAGTCTCCCCTCAGCCTCCTCTGTTCCAAGGAAAACAATCCCAGCCTATCCAATCTTTCCTCATAGATTAAGTTTTCCAGTCCTGGCAACATCCTCGTAAATCTCCTTTGCACCCTCTCCAGTGCAATCACATTTTTCCTGTAAAAGGTGACCAGAACTGCGCGCAGTACTCAAGCTGTGGCCTAACCAGTGTTGTAATCAATTCTAGCATAACTTCCCTGCTCTTATATTCTATGCCTCGGTTAATAAAGGAAAGCATTCCGTATGCCTTTTTAACTACTTTATCGACCTGTCGTGCTACCTTTTAGGATCTGTGGGCATACACTCCAAGGTCCCTCTGTTCCTCCACACCTCTCAGTATCCTCCCATTAATTGTGTATTCCCTTGCCTTGTTGCCCCTCCTCAAATGCATTACCTCACACTTTTCCGGATTGAATTCCATTTGCCACTTTTCTGCCCACCTGACCAGTTCATCGCCATCTTCCTGCAGTCTAAAGCTTTCCTCCTCACTGTCAACCACACGGCCAATTTTTGTATCATCTGCAAATTTCTTTATCATGCTCCCTACATTTAAGTCTAAATCGTTAATATATACTACAAAAAGTAAGGGACTGAGTACTGAGCCCTGTGGAACCCCACTGGAAACAGCCTTCCAGTGGCAAAAACTCCGCTCAACCATTACCCTTTGCTTCCTGCCACTGAGCCAATTTTGGATGCAATTTGTCACTTTCCCTTGGATCCCATGGGCTTTTACTTTTTTGATCAGCCTGCCACGTGGGACCTTGTCAAAAAGCCTTGCTAAAATCCATATAGACAAAGAAAAACCAGGAGTAAGGGGTCTAAATTGGGGGAAAGCCAATTTTACACGGTTGAGAAGTGAGTTAGCAAAAGTGGACTGGAAACAGTTACTTGAAGGTAAATCAGTGTCAGAGCTGTGGGAGGCATTCAAGAGGGAGATACATGGAGTTCAAGGTGAACATGTTCTCGCAAAGAAAAAAAGGGTAGAACTGCCAAATTTAGAGCCCCCTGGATGACAAGGTGCATACAGGGTAAGAGAAGGCAAAAAAGGGAAGCCTATATCAGATATCGTGAGCTCAATATTGCAGAAAAGCCTGGGAGAGTATAGAAAGTGTAGGGGTGAAATTAAGAAGGAAATTAGGAAAGCAAATGAGGGCATGAAAAAATACTGGCAAGTAGAATCAAAGAAAACCCAAAGATCTTTTATCATTACATAAAGAGCAAGAGGATAACTAAGGAAAGAGTAGGGCCTATCAGGGACCAAAATGGTGATCTGTGTGTGGAGGCATGCAGACTACATCAAACGCACTGCCCTCATCGACCCAATATTGTTACCTCCTTAAAGAATTCAATCAATTTAGTCAGACACAACCTTCCCTTAACAAAACCATGCTGACTATCCTTGATTAATCTGTGTCTTTCTAAATGCCAAGCTAGTTTAAACCCTCCCCAACAGCATACAGGATGTAAACTGATAATTCGTGTATCTGGTTGTAGCAGCAGAGGAAGAAATCTGCATTATGCTGAACCGTGCCATACCAGTCTATGCCAGCACTTCTGTTCCAAAGGAAGGCTAATTACTCCATCCCCTGCCTTGCCTATATGGGGCCATTGGTCACCTTGATGAGCAGGCAGGGCACACAGAAAAATGAATAAAACAAATATATTTCCACTGTCATCTTTCACCTTAATGAGCAGGAATGCCAGCTTATTCACCGTGTCAGGAGGGGACCCAGAGCTCTCTACAGCAGAGCAGCTCTTCAAACAAGGAAAAAGTTTTGTTTCGGTAATGAGCAGGAGGCTGAGTGCCTCGGGAGTACACAGCGCAGCGTATCCAGTGGCGGCTACACTTACTCACACTGCCGGCTCCAGCCTGATGGCAGATTTATCATAAGGTGTGCTTGTGCATGGATAGCAGGCTGAGCTTTGCAATGAGGTTGACCTGATTAAGAGGCTTCATTTCAATGTGCTCCACTTACAGCACGGAAAGGGTCTGTCTACCTTAACGTGGAACCAAGTCATTGCGAAAGCACTCACTTTATTACAGTAAATATTTCTCAGCTATATTAGAGCCCCCCTGGTTCGAGCGCACTGTGCTTACTTATCTAGGCAAGCAATGTTCGTGCGTATGAGGCAGGAGACAGCACCGCATTAAGAGGAGAGAGTGTATGTACTGTGTTATCAGCAGGTGCTGTCAGGATAGTGCAGTAGCCCTGCACAAGTTGGATTTTTCTTCCATATACAGTTATCCTTCTAAGCATTTGCAACCATCCTCAGCCAGAAGTGCCAAGTGGATGAGCCTTCCTGGCATCCTCCCAAGGTCCCCACCATCACAAATGTAGCCAAGTGGGAAAATGCAGTGAATATTTAAGTCCACTAGATGGCGCGGTTCATTTTCCCCTTTAGAATTTGAAAAAAGGAGAAAAGGGTTCTGGGTAAGGCCATGTGATGCCAAAGGAACCTCCCCTTTCTTCACAGCCTCCATTTTCTAGATCCAGCGTGAGGGATGTGCTCTGAAGAGAGTTGGGCAAGCCACTGCCGTATTTTATCGACTGTGTTTTATGTATTTACAATTTCATCCTAAACCTAGACCCAAGTTATTAATACAGAATAAAAAAAACCCAAAAACGAAAGTTCGTGTCCTGTGCTGCTCCATTTCGCCAGGCTACACATTTTGGTACCAGGAGTGGGGTCTGTTAGCTTGGAGTTTCTCAGGCTTGGGAAAGTTACATAAAATACGGCAGTTGGGGAAGAGCGGTGTGGTGCCAAGTGGACCTGGAGACGGACGGAGAGTGCTGCCTGGGGTTGCTAAGGAGGACCAGACCAGACAGACGGGATCCAGAGGGCGCCAGGACCAATCTGGGAGAGGACCCATCAAGGCACCGAGGAGGGACACCATTGGAGAAGAATCGTCGCAGCGGCCATCCCATTCAGTGACTGTCAGGGACTTGTGAACTGAGTCAAAATGTTAGACCCTCCTGAGGAGGCGGGTGGAGCTCACAATTCGGATGGTGAGGACAATACCTCTAGTGTGGGTGAGGGCAACCAGATAGATCAACTCAAGGCACAGATTTCAGAGTTGAAAAAAAACCATGACCAAGCAATGGCAATTATTGCCACTCTAGGTAATGGGGCAACCAAGTCATATGTGTATGTACCCAGAGAGCGTCAGATCCAACCATTCAGTGGTGAGGTATCTAAAGATAGTCGTTCAGTTGATGAGTTCATTGAAGAGGTTGAAAGTGTACTACGAGCTAGAGATCAGACTCCTGCAGAGCAGGTAGATTTCATTCGATCTTTGTTGAGGGGGGCAGCCCTACAGGAAATTAGGTTACGGTTGGGTGGAGAGTCTAAGCAGTCCAGTGACCTGTTCAGTTACCTAAGGGGGACTTTCACCGAAAAACGCAGTGAGTCCCAGCTGTTAGAAACTTTCTATGGACGCAAGCAAGAAGAGGGTGAAGATTTCCGAGAATACTCACATGCACTCTCTCAGATTATTAGAACTTTGGTAAAGCAATCACCTGATGCTGTGCCGGACACAAAACGGGTTGTCAGAAACAGATTTGTTGATGGTGTTAGAGATCCCTCACTCCGGAGAGAGTTGCGCAAGTTTGTACGAGACAACCCCCAGTCTACCCTGTTCGATGTACGTGAGGAAGCTGTCTTATGGTCCTTAGAAGACCAGCCCTGTAGCACTAAAGTTGCAAAGAGCAAGAATGTAGTGTGTGACAGTACGGGGAGGGATCTTCAGTGTTCTGCCATTGGGGTACCAGGCAGCCAGGCTGTCACTTTACAGGATGTTCTTAAAGTGGTGGCGGAACAGGTAAAGCTATCGGGGAACTAACAGAGGCAGTACGGGGTCTTGCTCTACAGAAGGAAAACACGGGTAATGACAAGGTTGGGAAACCTAGAGCCAAGCCAAAGTTCACTGATGAAGGTCAGCCTATTTGCTTTAAGTGCAACGGGGCGGGGCACATTGCCAAACAGTGTCCTCAGAAGCACGAGGTAGCAAACACATCCACCAATGCTGGCTGGGGTGCAGGAAAACTAACTCCCTCGATTGCCATGAGCCGGGCAATGCGAGGAAAACCTGCAGGCTCTCAGAACAGTACTGGTATTCGTGACAGATTTCTTGACCGTGCAGTAGGTAAATGTCCAGTTGTAGATCTCAAGATTGGGGGGGTTACTGCTAACTGTTTACTGGATACCGGGAGCCAAGTCAGCACTATTACTGAAGTTTTTTTCAGGGAGCACTTACTTGGGAGGGATGAGGATATGCTGCCTACAACCGGGTGGCTTAAGATCACTGCCGCCAACGGGTTGGACATTCCCTACTTGGGCTACCTTGAGTTAGACGTTGAAACTATGGGCATAACCTTACCCGAATGTGGTTTCCTGGTAGTCAAAGAGCATCAGCAGTCACAGCCTGCAGCACCAGGTCTTATTGGTATGAACATCATCAGCCGATGCAGACAACTAGTTCATGCTGAGTTTGACACTACTCTAGGGGGAAAGTTGGATTCAGATTGGAGGGAAGCATTTCAGCAAGTACAACAGTGTAACATCACTCCAAAGTCATCTTCTGTCCGTGTAGCTGGTAGGGGTGCTGTACATGTGCCTGCGTCTTCCATAGCTACAGTCTATGTAAAGGGACTTAAAACTCAGTCAGGTGGCAGCACTAAAATGCTGTTGGAGCCAGGTAACGCACCATTGCCAGGTGGCCTGGTAGTTGTCCCCACTCTAGTTGAATCAAAGGGACATTTATTTCCAGTGCAGGTGGTAAATTTCTCTGAGGAGGATGTGTGGTTAAGCCCCAGGACCAGGCTTGGTATTCCGACTCAGGCAGAGTGTGTAGACAAGGACTCCTGTGAGGTGCGATTTCAACGCATCTCCGCTGACACAGAGGAAGTAACTGTTGGCAGAAAAGAAGGACAGATGACAGACCAAGACATTCAGTTGCTTTTGGACAAACTACACATAGGTGGCACACAGGGCCAACAAGCAGAGTTAGGTGCACTTTTAGCCAGGTATTCGGAAGTATTTGCTTTTAAGGATGAGGACCTAGGCTACACTGATAAAGTTGAGCATGAGATTAACTTGGTAGATGACGCACCAGTTACAGAGCCATACCGTCGTATCCCACCTACACTGTACAAAGAGGTGAGGGACCACATCACTAAGCTTTTAAGAAAGCGTGTCATCCAGGAGAGCAATAGTTCATACGCTTCACCCATAGTGGTAGTTCGTAAGACTGATGGAGACATACGACTATGTGTTGACTTTAGGAAACTAAACTCAAAAACCAGACGTGACGCATTTCCTTTGCCCCGCATTGACGAGAGTTTTGATGCCCTTCATGGTGCAAAGTTCTTCTCGACCATTGATCTTGCAAGTGGGTACCACCAGGTTGCTGTTCGTGAAAGTGACAGGCCTAAGACTGCTTTTACAACTCCTTTTGGCCTTTTTGAGTACCTCAGAATGCCTTTTTGTGTCTGTAATGGACCTGCGACTTTTCAACGACTTATGCAAGCGACTATGAGCGACTTAGTGTTCCACATCCTATTAGTGTATTTAGATGACATCCTTGTGTTCTCTCAGACCTTCCCGGACCATTTAGAGAGGCTTGAGACAGCTCTAAGACGACTGAAAGAGACAGGTTTGAAAGTAAAGCTTGAAAAGTGTCACTTCCTGCAGCAGGAAGTCAGGTTCCTTGGGCATCAAATTTCAGGGGAGGGTATAGGGACAGATCCAGAGAAAATTGCCGCCGTAAAGAAGTGGCCGGTCTCCAGTACAGTCAAAGATCTGAGGTCATTTCTTGGTTTCTGTAGTTATTACAGGAGGTTCATTGAGGATTTTTCTAAACGAGCTGGCCCTCTCCATGACGTAGTCAATGCATGCCTTAGGGAAGACAGCCCAGCAAAAGCAAAATGGTTGTTTGAAGGTTCATGGACAGCTGCGTGCCAAGCTGCTTTCGAACAGCTGAAAGAAAAGCTGATCAGTGCTCCAGTGTTAGGTTACGCAGATTTCACTCAGCCTTTTATTGTAGAGACGGATGCCAGTAACCTAGGATTAGGTGCCATCCTCCACCAGCAGCAGGGAGATAGGAAGAGAGTGATAGCATATGCCAATAGGAGGCTCCGGAATGCTGAAAGAAATAAACCAGACATACAGATGGGCCCCAGACAGTGGAGAAAAATTCATCACAGCACTAAAGTCACCTGATCTCACAAGTAAAATATCAAAATTTAAAGAAAACCCATACGAGATCACCAGAGATGGTGTAAACATGGCCATAGAGGATATAAATATGACCTTCCATGAGGCAGCTGTAAAAGCCGACCTTGTGAAACAGAAGAGGAAGCGTCACAAAAGACAAAATAAAAATAAGAAATGGTTTGACCACGAATGCAAAAATGCCAGAAAAGACCTGAGAAAAATATCAAACCAAAAGCATCGCCAACCAAACAATCCGGACCTACGTACTAGATACAATGAAACCCTCAAAAGATATAAACACACCATTAGGAACAAAACACAAAACTATACCCACAAAATACTCGAAGAAATTGAAAACTCCACCAATCCAAAACAATTCTGGGAAATGTGGAATAACCTGAGTACAACACAATTGCAAGCATTACCAATCCAAGATGGCGACATCTGGAGAACACATTTTGAAAACCTCTACAAAGACATCCCAATAAACGAAACAAACCCAAGTCAACATCAGGTCACAGAAAAACTCCACACATTAGAAGCAACAATTAAAGACAACCAAAACCCTCTAGACTCCCCAATCACATGGAAAGAACTGGCCACAAAAACAAAATCTCTCCACCTAAAGAAAGCCTGTGGCCCAGACAACATCAAAAATGAAATGCTCAAGTTCAGCAATATGGAGATGCAGGGTGCGGTACTCAAATTATTCAACATCATATTACGTTCAGGCTGTTTTCCCGATATCTGGTGCCAAGGACTAATCTCCCCCATATATAAAAGTGGAAACAAATCAGACCCAAATAACTACCGCGGCATCTGTGTCAACAGTTGTCTAGGGAAGTTATTCTGCAGTATTCTAAATAGTAGATTACTTGATTTTCTTAACAAACATAATATCCTCAGAAAAAAACAAATAGGCTTTCTTCCAAAACACCGCACCGCCGACCATATCTATACCCTTCACACCCTCATTGAAAAACATATACAACAAACAAAAAATGGGAAAATATTCGCCTGTTTCATCAACTTCAAGAAAGCCTTTGACTCTATATGGCACGAAGGGCTCTATTATAAACTTCTTCAGTGTGGAATAGGGGGCAAAGTCTATGACCTTATTAAATCAATGTATCTGAAAAACAAATGCGGGGTCAAAATTGGAGACAAACGCACCGATTTCTTCACCCAGAGAAGAGGTGTCCGGCAGGGCTGCAATTTGAGCCCAACCCTGTTCAACATATACATAAATGAATTAGCAGACATGCTGGAGCAAAGCGAGTCACCAGGTCTCCGTCTCCTGGATGGAGAAGTGAAATCCCTGTTCTATGCGGACGACCTGGTTCTGCTGTCTCCCACAGAACAGGGATTACAGCAACAACTAGACCTACTCGACAAATACTGCCAAAATTGGACTCTAACAGTAAATCTAAAAAAAACCAACATCATGATTTTTCAAAAAAGGCCCAGATGTCAGGAAAACAAATACCAGTTTACCCTCAGTGATACCACTATAGGACACACTATGAGCTACACCTACCTTGGTCTAACTATTACAGCATCAGGGAGCTTCAGCATAGCAGTGAATGCACTAAAAGAAAAAGCCCGAAGAGCCCTATATGCAATAAAAAGAAAATTCTACAACATCCAAATCCCAATCAAAATCTGGCTCAAAATATTTGACAGCATAATCCTGCCCATTGCACTGTACGGTAGTGAAGTATGGGGCCCGCTAAATCACCAAAGCTACACTAAATGGGAAAAACACACAATAGAAGCCCTACATGCAGAATTCTGCCGAAGCATCCTTCGCATCCAAAGAAAAACGCCAACAAATGCATGCAGAGCCGAACTAGGCAGATACCCACTGATAATAAACATCCAAAAACGAGCACTAAACTTCCTAAATCACCTCAAATCTAGCTCCCCAGACACCCTTCATTTCAAAGCCTTTCAGACCCAAGAGCTAAACCCAGAAAAGAGTCCCCTGAGTCAGCTGCTACTGAAACTAAGTACTCAGCCGGACCCTGACCAGCCCCAGACCAACACAGCCGTCCAAACACCAATCCGAGTGAACCAAATCATTAAACAATGCAAAGAAACCTACCTGGAACATTGGAACAAAATAACCGAAAGCCAAAGCAGATTAGAATGTTACCGGGCCCTAAAAAGAGAATATAAACTGGCAGACTACCTCACGACCATCAGAGACACAAAACAGAGACAGACCCTCACCAGGTACAGACTAAGCGACCACCAACTGGAAATTGAAAAAGGCAGATACAAGAAATCCTGGCAGCCTAGAGAGAATAGAATATGCGATCAATGTCTGGCCGGCGAGGTTGAAACAGAAATGCATTTCCTCCTCAAATGCGAAAAATTCAACACATCAAGAAACATATTATTCAACAAGCTAAGCCAAACAACCCCAGATTTCAAGGAATTGGATGACCTGTCAAAATTGAGATTAGTCCTGGGAGAAGGAGACAGACCATACCTTGGGGCCAAATATGTAACAACATGTCACAACCTGAGGACTGTTTAAAATTAAGACTGTTTAAAATTAATATTGAACGTACCAAATGAAGTACAAAGACTGTTTAAAATTAATATTGTTTAAAAGTAATATTGTATGTACCCAACAAATGTCAAATCGATTGACACCTACAGAATGTTTGAAAATGTACCTTTTTGCTATGTAAGCTTTGGCAATATGGTTCTCTGTAAACTTTCATGCCAATAAAGCATTTGAATTGGAATTGGAAATTGACAGAAACTACAGCAGTATGAAACTAGAGCTCCTCGCCCTCAAATGGGCTGTTTCAGAGAAATTTCGAGGTTACCTTCTAGGTTCCAAGTTCACTGTCATAACAGATAACAACCCCCTGTGTCACCTTTCTACAGCTAAGTTAGGTGCTGTTGAGCAAAGATGGGTGGCTCAGTTAGCTGTTTTTGACTTTGACGTCAAGTACCGCCCAGGCCGCTGTAATGCAGCAGCAGATGCCCTCTCTAGGCAGCCGTTAGCAGGGGAGCCCGAGTCAGACAGTGGGGAGGCAGACTATGATGGTTGTGTGGCCATATGTAATGTCACTCACAAGGGAACAGCTCTAGGACCAGACTTAGTGACAGCAGGAGTCAAGTGCTGTAAAGTCAGACAGATCCGTGTTTCGGACGCAGAAGAAAGTACTGAGCGTAGTGAGTTGCAGGGTAACACACCAACACTTCCCGGTTACTCTAAAGAGGAACTACGTAAGTTTCAGGACACAGACCCCACCCTCAGCGTGTTTAGGAAGTTTTGGGGTGAGCAGCGAAGGCCAACTTACAAGAAGAGGTCGCAGTTATCCAAGCTAGTATTATCCACGTTAAAGCAGTGGCCCCGTATTTGTGAGCAAGATGGTTTGTTGTACCGTGTAATCGAGGATGTCCATGTTGGTGAATGTCACCAGCTACTACTGCCCTCTTGTTTGAAAGAAGTCGTGCTTGAAGGTGTGCATGATTGTATGGGCCATCAGGGAATAGAGCGCACACAGAACCTTTTGAGACAGAGATGTTTTTGGGTTGGGATGTATGAGGATGTGGAACAGTGGGTCAAGAAATGCGAGAGGTGTGTTTTGACAAAAATGCCCCACCCCAAGATACATGCCCCTATGAAATCATTTCTAGCCTCCCGGCCCCTTGAAGTCGTTGCTGTAGATTTCACCATGCTGGAACCGGCCTCCGATGGTCGTGAGAATGTGTTAGTGGTGACCGATGTTTTCACTAAATTCACACAAGCCTTCCCTACTCGGGACCAAAAGGCTGATACCACGGCAAAAGTCCTTCTCAAAGTGTGGTTCATGAAGTATGGGGTCCCAGAAAGATTGCATTCAGACAGAGGTCGAAATTTTGAGAGTGAAATCATTGCCGAGCTGTGTAAGCTTTATGGTGTAAAGAAAACCCGCACTACCCCACACCACCCAGAAGGAAATGCTCAATGTGAGAGATTCAACAGATCTTTACATGATCTTTTGCGTACACTGCCTCCAGAAAAGAAGCGCCGCTGGCCTGAGCACTTATCTGAGTTGGTGTATGCCTACAATGTAACACCCCATGCTACGACTGGCTACTCATCGTACTATCTGCTTTTCGGGGTTCATCCACACCTTCCTGTAGATGCTTTATTAGGTCAGGAGCAAGTGTTAGACAAGAAACATGAGTGGTTGGTTGTCCACCAAGAGCGTTTGAAGGAGGCACATGCAAGGGCAAGAGAGTACACTAAAAAGAAATCAGCTCAAAGAATTGAACTTAACAAAGACAAAGTGTACTGTCCAACCATTGAGGTGGGTCAGTTGGTATACTTACGACACAGGCCTTTGGGTAGGAACAAAATTCAGGATGCTTGGGGTCCTACTGTGTACAGAGTGGTGGAGGTACAGGGTACTACACATGCAGTTGAGCCTGTAGAGGGCGGTCCTTTAAAAAGGGTCCATAGAGTTAATCTTAGGCCATGTGTTACCCCTGTCCCTGAGCCTAGGCGGACGAGAACCAAGTCCCCTGTCACCGTACCCCCTGTCACTCTTTTGACAGAATCGTTGCCAGAGCCCTCTGATACTGAGTTTGTTGTGGTAGAGGAAGTCACCTATCCAGAGTTAACTCAGGAGGAAAAAGTAAACAATGATCCTGTTGGTAACGCCCAAGATGTACAGGAATCAGAGGCTGTTTCTGAGCCAGAGCATTCAGATCCTTCTGAGTGTGGGACTGAGGTTGAGGTACCCATTCCGGCTCCTCGCAGAACTAAAAGAGCCAATGCTGGGGTAAACCCTAACCCATACCACTTGCCTCAGTCAGCCTGTAATGCAGTCTCACTCAGTCCTGAGGTGTTCTCTCATGTTTTATCGAGTCTGGGTACTGCATTTTTTCAAGAAGCTGTAAAAGAAGTGAAAAACGGGTGCTAAGTCACCGAGGACGTTGACTTTAAAGCAGGGGAGAATGTAGCCAAGTGGGAAAATGCAGTGAATATTTAAGTCCACTAGATGGCGCGGTTCATTTTCCCCTTTAGAATTTGAAAAAAGGAGAAAAGGGTTATGGGTAAGGCCATGTGATGCCAAAGGAACCTCCCCTTTCTTCACAGCCTCCATTTTCTAGATCCAGCGTGAGGGATGTGCTCTGAGGAGAGTTGGGCAAGCCACTGCCGTATTTTATCGACTGTGTTTTATGTATTTACAATTTCATCCTAAACCTAGACCCAAGTTATTAATACAGAATAAAAAAAACCCCAAAACGAAAGTTCGTGTCCTGTGCTGCTCCATTTCGCCAGGCTACACATATGTCAGTCTTCAGCCAATTCGATTCACTCCAAGTGGCATCAAAAAAATGGATGAGTGCACTAGCAAAGGCTACAGGTTTTGACAACATCACAGCTTTAGTGCTGAAGACCTGTGCTTCTGAACTCCCTACATCCCTAGCTAAGCTGTTCCAGTACAGGCACAATACTCGCATTAACCTGACAATGTGGAAAGAGCGACAAAAAAAACACAGGACAAATCCAACACAGACAATTACGCTCTAACAACTCACTCCCAATCATCAGGAAAGTGGTGGAATGGGTCATCAATAGCGCTGTCAAGTGGCACTTACCAATAATCTGCTCACCGATGTTCACTGCTTGACACCATCCAGGACAAAGCAGTCTGCTTGGTTGGTACATCATTCACGAGTATAAACATCACCATTCCACTACTGGCGCACCGTAGCTGCAGTGAGTACTGTCTCTAGGATGCACTGCAGCAAGTCACCAAGGCTTTTTCAGCAGCACCTCCTAAACCCGTGACCTCCACCACCTAGGAGGACAAGGGCTGCAGGTTCATGGGAACACCACCACCTCCAAGTCACACATTATCATGACTTGGACATATATCGCCGTTCCTTCAATGTCGCTGGGTCAAAACCCTGGAACTTCCCATCTAACAGCGCTGTGGGATCACTACCACACAGACTGCATCGGTTCAAGAAAAAAGTCCACCACCACCTTCTCGAGGGCATCTAGCGATGGCCAATAAATGCCGACCATGACATCGCTGCCCACATCCCAAGAATGTATGATAAAAATATATATGGACCTAGAAATTCGGGGGTTTAGCGCCACCTGTTATCGCCAGATTGTGGCGAAAAAATGGCGACCGCCGCATTATCACCAACTGCCGGCGGGTCCCGCGACGGCGGCCATTTCCGGCAGGTCGGCAGCGCTGCCATTGCCTGCGGTCGGCGAGAATATTTTAACGAGTTGGAGCGTGACATCAATTGGCCTGCAACGCCGAGTTGACGCCTGGTCATCCATTTTGGATTTCGCCGCTCCCATTGCCGCCCACTCTAAAGCATGCTAGTGCGCGCTGCCGCTAAAAGCATCTCACCAGCGTTAACGGCCATGAGGAGTCTGGCAGGACTTGGCAAATCGTAGACGAGGATGGAGGCGGACAAGTGGAAAACACCTCAGATGGATGCTGCAACTTCAAACGCCTCATTTGCCAAGGATCTTCTTTTATACTTGACGTAAGAAAACTACTAGGCACTTGGTCTAAGCGTTAAACAAAGCTTGAATCAACTGTTTTACAACTTGGAGGTCTAGTTGTGTCCTTCACTAGTTCCTGTTAAGAATGTCCTGCGCAAGCTGGGCCCGTGCCCGAGTATTTATACTCTCCCTGGACAGCGCCACCCGCAGGCTGCTCAGTATTATTTCATAAGTCTTTCTTTCATGAATGACTGATTCATGTCAATACTTTCATTTTTGGCCCATCAGTGGGGAGGGGGGGGTGCGGCTGGTGGGGAGTTGGATTTTCTGACGGCTTTCCTGGAGGCCTGCAGAGTTTGTGGGTCAGTAAATCAATGGGTGAACTCCACTGCAACAATTGTAGATAATCTATGATAAGATCTCTTGATAGCGTTACCAGAATGTCATCCCCTCGCAAATCTGGATTCAACTGCTTACGACTTTAAGGAATTATAATTCATTGATTCAAAATTCCATAACAATTATTCATCAAATAATTGTGCCGAGTATGCGAGACCCACTAAAAGCTGGCACCATTACTACACATTTAAACACTGTCAAGAGTAACCATTGGGGAATGATTAGTGTTACAGGGAACGCAGATGCATGCTTTTCATGAACTATTAAATAAAGTCAGCAAACATTGGGTGGCAGCTAATATTTTTGCAGCAAGTACGGCAACTGTTCCGTACACGGCCGACGGGTTCGCTCCTTTCTTCCCCGTTCCCCTTCACTGCAAGCGGGAGACAGAGGCGACCATTGGCCTCCTGCAGAGCTTAGCGCTGGAAAGGGTGCGTTACACCACAACATCAACGTCAAGCTGATGTAAACGAGCCGGCACTGTCTGCGCTCTTTCGTTTGGGGGCCGTTATCCTTGGCTATTACCAGCAGGTTTCCGGCATACTCGGATTTTTGGCCCACAATGTTAGGTGTATTGTGTGACAACGGGACACACTCGCTGGAAGGAGACGCACCGCGGGACACACTCACTGGAAGGAGACACCGCGGGACACACTCACTGGAAGGAGACACCGCGGGACACACTCACTGGAAGGAGAGACACCGCGGGACACACTCACTGGAAGGAGACACCGCGGGACACACTCACTGGAAGGAGACGCACCACGGGACACACTCACTGGAAGGAGACACCGCGGGACACACTCACTAGAAGGAGACACCGCGGGACACACTCATTGGAAGGGGACACCATGGGACACACTCACTGGAAGTGAGGTCGGGACCCAGGAGCGAGGACGAGGCCCAGCAGCGAGGTCGAGTCCCAGGAGTGGCACAGCGTGGACCAGCAGTGGGGTCAGGAGGACCACACTGCAGCCTATGAAACTCAGGCAGAGAGGACCTGCGGGAAGGAGGGAGGACAGTAGAAGTATGTTTGTGTGTGTGTGCTAGGCCGATGTAGCAGAGCCTGGTCTCCAATCGTCTTGGATCCCCTTGCCATTGGACCAAGACCTTGCTCTGTCAAGCCCGTGTGGTAGCTGGTGTGCAACGGCCACCCCACGTTAAAAGAATTCACGCACAGGCATC
The DNA here is from genome assembly GCF_052327205.1 of Somniosus microcephalus. Classification (NCBI taxonomy): domain Eukaryota; kingdom Metazoa; phylum Chordata; class Chondrichthyes; order Squaliformes; family Somniosidae; genus Somniosus; species Somniosus microcephalus. The sequence goes on along the minus strand of NC_140998.1, from coordinate 28,177,320 downwards.
TTCCACCCTTTAAAATGAAGTTCGGGACCTGGAACGTCAGGACCCTCACGACAGACTGGAACGCCGTACTGCTATTGTTGCCCGGGAGCTCAAATGTTTCGACATAGACATCGCCGCCCTAAGCGAGACCCGATGGGCAGGGGAAGGCCAGCTCAAGGAGCAAGGCGGTGGAAAGGCAAACCTGAAGAAGAACATCGCCTCCATGGGGTAGGCTTCGCCATAAAAAATGAGCCAGTTGACGTCTCAGAGACTCCCCTTGTGGAATAAACAAATGCCTCGTGACTCTACGGCTCACCCTAGCCCGGAACCAGTGCGCTTCGGTCATCAGTGCGTACGCCCCAACACTGGAAGCCACAGGCGAGACCAAAGAGGAATTCTACTCCAGCCTCAAACAATCCCTGTCCCGCGTCCCAACGGGCGACAAGCTGATCCTCCTTGGCGACTTCAACGGCAGAGTTGGAAAGGACACAGACCTCTGGGGAGGTGCTATTGGCAGAGAGTGGGTAGGGAAAGCGAACTCCAACGGTACCCTCCTCCTGATGAAATGCTTAGAATATGGCCTTGTAATAACCAACACCTTGTTCCGTCAGAGAGACAAGTACAAGGCTTCATGGCAACACGCTCGTTCCAAGCACTGGCATCTGCTGGACTACATCATCATCTGAGCGAGGGACCGCAAAGATGTCCGCATCACCCGTGCCATGACAGGAGCTGATGACTGCTGGACAAACCACCGCCTAATCCGATATAGATAGGCATTTCTGCAGCTGCAAACGAGACTCCAGGATGGTATGTTGCCTCCCTGGTGCAAGGGTCAAGGATGTCTCGGAGCGGCTGCAGGGCATTCTGGAGGGGGAGGGTGAACAGCCCGTTGTCGTGGTACATATAGGTACCAACGATATAGGTAAAAAACGGGATGAGGTCCTAAAAGCTGAATATAGGGAGTTAGGAGGTAAATTAAAAAATAGGACCTCAAAGGTAGTAATCTCAGGATTGCTACCAGTGCCACATGCTAGTCAGAGTAGAAACAGAAGGATATTTTAGATGAATACGTGGCTAGAGGAATGGTGCAAGGGGGAGGGATTCAAATTGCTGGGATATTGGAACCGGTTCTAGGGGAGGTTGGACCAGTACAAACTGCACGGTTTGCATCTCTTCAGGACCAGAACTGATGTCCTAGGGGGAGTGTTTGCTAGTGCTGTTGGTGAGGGTTTAATCTAAAATGGCAGGGGGTTGGGAACCTGTGCAAGGAGACAGAGGAAAGGGAAGCAAGGATAGAAACAAAAGACAGGAAGGAGAAAAGCAAAAGTGGAAGGCAGAGAAATCAAGGGTGTAAATCAAACAGTGCCACAGTAAATAAGAATTCTAAAAGGACTAAGTGTGTTAAAAAATCAAGCCTAAATGCTTTGTGTCTTAATGCGAGGAGCATTCGTAATAAGGTGGATGAATTAGCTGCGCAAATAGATGTAAACGGATATGATATAATTGGGATTACGGAGACATGGCTCCAGGGTGACCAAGACTGGGAATTCAACATCCAGGAGTATTCAATATTCAGGAAGGACAGGAAAAAAGGAAAAGGAGGTGGGGTAGCATTGCTGGTTAAAGAGGAGGTTAACACACGAGTAAGGAAGGATATTAGCTCTGATGATGTGGAATCTGTATGGGCAGAGCTGAGAAATACCAAGGGGCAGAAAACGTTAGTGGGAGTTATGTACAGACCCTCAAACAGTAATGCTGAGATTGGGGATGGCATTAAACGGGAAATTAGAGATGCGTGCAATAAGGGCACAGCAGTTTTCATGGGTGACTTTAATCTACATATAGATTGGGCTAACCAAATTAGTAACAATACTGTGGAGGAGGAATTCCTAGAGTGTATACGGGATGGTTTCCTGGACCAATATGTCGAGGAAACAACAGGAAGAATTTCTTCACTCAAAGAGTGGTGAGCCTGTGGAATTCCCTGCCACAGAGGGCTGTGAAGGCTAATTCAATAAATATTTTCAAGAGAGAATTGGATATATTTCTGAAGGCTAAGGGGATTAAGGGTTACGGAGAAAAGGCGGGGACGGGGTACTGAACTGGTAAGATCAGCTATGATCTCAGACGAAGATCAGCCATGATCTCATTGAATGGCGGAGCAGGCTCGAAGGGCCGAATGGCCTACTCCTGTTCCTATCTCTATGTTTCTATGTTTCTAAATCAGGCCATCTTAGACTGGGTATTATGTAATGAGAAAGGATTAATTAGCAATCTTGCTGTGCGAGGTCCCTTGGGGAGGAGCGATCATAATATGATAGAATTCTTCATTAAACTGGAGAGTGAAGTTGCTGACTCAGAGTCTAGGGTCCTGAATTTAAATAAAGGAAACTACGATGGTATGAGGCACAAGTTGGCTAGGATGGATTGGGGAACGTTACTTAAAGGGTTGACGGCGGATAGGCAATGGCAAACATTTAAAGATCACATGGATGAAGTACAGAATTTGTTCATCCCTGTTTGGCATAAAAATAAAACAAAAAAGGTGACACAACCGTGGCTAACAGGGGAAATTAGGAATAGCATAAGATTCAAGGAGAGGACATATAATTTGGCCAGAAAAAGCAGCAAACCTGAGGATTGGGAGCAGTTTAGGATTAATTAAGAGGGGGGAAATAGATTATGATAGTAAGCTTTCAGGGAACATAAAAACTGATTGTAAAAGCATTCTATAGATATGTGAAGAGAAAAAGATTGGTGAAGTCAAGTGTAGGTCCTTTGCAATCAGAATCGGGGGAATTTATAATGGGGAACAAAGAAATGGCTGACAAATTAAATACACACTTTGGTTCTGTCTTCACAAAGGAGGACACAAATAATCTCCCAGAGATGTCGGGGAACATAGGGTCTAATGAAAGGGAGGAATTGAATGAAATCAGTATTTGTAGGGAAATGGTGTTAGGGAAATTGTTGGCATTGAAGGCCGATAAATCCCCAGGGCCTGATAATCTACATCCTAGGGTACTTAAGGAAGTGGCCCTAGAAATAGTAGATGCATTGCTGGTCATCTTCCAAAATTCTATAGACTCTGGAACAGTTCCCATGGATTGGAGGATAGCTAATGTAACCACACTATTTAAGAAGGGTGGTAGAGAGAAAATGGGGAATTATAGACCGGTAAGCCTGACATTGGTAGTGGGGAAAATGCTAGAGTCCATTATAAAAGATGTAATAGCAGCGCACTTGGAAAACAGTGACAGGATCGGTCAAAGTCAACATGGATTTACAAATGGTAAATCATGCTTGACTAATCTACTGGAATTTTTTGAGGATGTAACTGGCAGAATAGATAAGGGAGAACCAGTGGATGTGGTGTATTTGGACTTTCAGAAGGCTTTTGATAAGGTCCTGCATAAGAGATTAGCGTGTAAAGTTAAAGCACATGGGATTGGGGGTAAGGTGCTGACTTGGATAGAGAACTGGTTGGAAGACAGGAAGCAAAGAGTTGAAATAAATGGGTCTTTTTCCAAGTGGCAGGCAGTGACTAGTGGGGTACCGCAGGGATTGGTGCTAGGACCCCAGCTATTCAAAATATATATAAATCATCTAGATGAGGGAACTAGATGTAATATCTCCAAGTTTGCAGACGACACAAAGCTGAGTGGGCATGTGTGCTGTGAGGAGGATGCAGAGAAACTCCAGTATGATTTGGACAGCTTGGGTGATTGGGCAGATGCATGGCAAATGCATGTATGAGTAGAGATTGGGTCGATTCGGCTTATATTCGCTAGAGTTTAGAAGAATGAGAGGGGATCTCATTGAAACTTATAAAATTCTAACAGGACTAGACAGACTAGATGCTGGAAGGATGTTCCCGATGGCAGGGGAGTCCAGAACCAGAGGTCACAGTCTAAGGATAAGGGGTAAGCCATTTACGACTGAGATGAGGAGGAATTTCTTCACCCAGAGAGTGGTGAACCTGTGGAATTCTCTGCTATACAGCGCAGTTGAGGACAATTCATTAAATATATTCAAGAAGGAGTTGAATATATTTCTTGAGGCTAAAGGGATCAAGGGATATGGGGAGAAAGCAGGGACAGGGTACTGAATTTGGATGATCAGCCATGATCTCATTAAATGGCGGTGCGGGCTCGAGGGGCCGAATGACCTACTCCTGCTCCTATCTTCTGTTTCTATGTTTCTATGCTCTGTCATCTCCATCAACGTAGCCCCAAAACAGCAGTGACAACATAAGCAATGCCGCAGGAAAATCAATGCTGGAGCACTCAAAGACCCTCCTAAGAAAGCCCTATTCTGCCTGTGCCTCACAACCAACCTGACGACTCCCAGTGATTCAGAGACACAGTGTGTCCACAGCACCTGGTCTGCACTCAAAGCCTCCATAATCAGCACCTGTGAAGAGACGCTCGGTCACTTGACCAGGAAACACCAAGACTGGTTCAACGAGAATGACCAGGAGATCCAGGAGCTAATAAGCTGCAAGCGCAAGGAATTCCTGACCTGAAAACAGCAACAGAACTCGAGAGCAAGAAAGCAGCTTTACAGATACCTGAAGGCTGTGGTCCAACAACACTCTCGCGACCTAAAGAACAGATGGTGGGTGGAGAAAGTGCAGGAGATCCAACAGCTAGCCGACAACCATGACATGCATGGATTTTTTAGCGCAGTCAAGACCACCTATGGCCCAAGCACCCATGGTCCTATACCCCACTGTGGGCCAAGAACGGAGAGGTACTCATCAAGGACAGAGAAGCAGTCAGTGTCCCCTGGAAGAAGCACTTCGAAGATCTCCTTAACCGAGACTCTGGCTTCGACGCGAGTGTCCTCAACTCCATCCCACAACATGCTACCCGCCACCACCTCAGCACAACCCCAGCCCGGCATGAGGTTAAAAAGGCCATCCGACAACTGACGAACAACAAGGTCTCAGGAGCAGATGGAATCCCCACCGAGGCACTAAAACATGGCGGAGAAGCACTATTGGCGCGAATACATGAACTCATTTCTCTTATTTGGAAGGAGGAGAGCATGCCAGGGGATCTCGGAGATGCCGTAATCGTGACCATCTTCAAGAAAGGTGACAAGTCCGATTGCGGTAATTACAGAGGAGTCTCCCTGCTGCCTGCCACAAGGAAAGTCATCGCAAGAATCCTCCTCAATCGCCTTCTCCCAGTGGCTGAAGAGCTCCTCCCAGAGTCGCAATGCGGATTCCGCCCACTAAGGGGCACAATGGACATGGTCTTCACCGCACGTCAACTACAAGAGAAATGCAGTGAACAGCACCAACCACAGTACATGGCCTTCTTTGACCTTACAAAGGCCTTTGACACTGTCAACCGTGAGGGATTATGGAGTGTCCTCCTCCAATTCGGCTGCCCTCAAAAGTTTGTCATCATCCTCCGCCTGCTTCATGACGACATGCAAGCCGTGATCCTGACCAATGGATCCACCACAGACCCAATTCACATATGAACCAGGGTCAAGAAAGGCTGTGTCATCGCACCAACGCGCTTATCGATCTTCCTGGCTGCAATGCTCCATCTCCTCCTCAGTAAGCTCCCTGTTGGAGTGGAGCTAATTTACAGAACAGATGAGAAACTGTTCAAACTCCGTCGCCTCCAGTCCAGATCCAAGGTCGTCCCATCCTCTGTCATTGAATTACAGTATGCAGATGATGTTTGCGTCTGCGCTCACTCAGAGGTCGAACTCCAAACCATCGTCAACACCTTCACCGAAACATATGAGAGCATGGGCCTTACACTAAACATCCGTAAGACAAAGGTCCTCTACAAACCTGCCCCTGCCACACAGTACTGCCCCTCGATTATCAAAATCCACGACAAGGCCTTGGACAACGTGGACCACTTTCCATACCTCAGGAGCCTACTGTCAACAAGGGCAGACGTCGATGACAAAGTCCAACACCGCCTTAAGTGTGCCAGTGCAGCCTTCGGTCGCCTGAGGAAGAGAATGTTTGAAGACCAGGGCCTCAAACCCGGCACTAAGCTCATGGTCTACAGAGCAGCAGTGATACCCACCCTCCTGTATGCTTCAGAGACATGGACCATTTACAGCAGGCACCTCAAAGCACTGGAGAGGTACCACCAATGCTGCCTTCGCAAGACCCTGCAAATCCATGGGCAGGATAGGCGCACCAACGTCAGTTTTCTCACTCAGGCCAACATCCCCAGCATCGAAGGAGTGACCACTTTCGATCAGCTCCGATGGATGGGCCACATCGTCCGCATGCCCGATACAAGACTCCCAAAACAAGCGCACTACTCGGAGCTCCGACACAGCAAGAGAGCCCCAGGTGGGCAGAAGAAATGCTTCAAGGGCACCCTCAAAGCCTCCTTGAAAAAGTGCAGCATCCCCACTGACACCTGGGACTCCCTGGGTCAAGACCGCACAAAGTGGAGGAGAAGCATCCGGGAAGGTGGTGAACACCTCGAGTCTATTCGCCGGGAGCAAGCGGAAGCCAAGCACAAACAGCGGAAGGAGCGCACGTCAACCCAAGCACCCCACCCACCCGCCCCTTCAACCACCGTCTGCCCCACTTGTGACAGAGACTGTAGGTCTGGCATTGGGTTCATCAGTCACCTGAGAACTCCTTTTTAATGTGGAAGCAAGTCATCCTCGGTTCCGAGGGACTGCCTAAGAAGAAGAAGAAGATCTAAGCAAGTTCTTATCACTGCATCTGGCTGTGATCAGGCTCCTGGAATTGCAGCTGTGTTTGTCCTTCCAGTGCCAGATTTGATGTGGTTGAATATCAAATATTAACCTGGTTAAGTCCATAACGCAACCAGGTCAATCTTTACACTGCCGGCTTTTGATTGGCTGGACAAATGTGCTTTGCAGGTGGCTTTCAATAAATCAAAAGCCAACTGATTTGGAGGAGGAAGAAAACATTCTAAGGGGGTGAAATTGGATATCGTCCCCGTTTGAGACGCTAACATTTTGAAATTTTGAAAATTTAGCGCCAAGCGCTAAGGATTCTGAACTTCCACTAAATTAGGTGTTAGGGCCAGAGGAAGGAAGTGGGGCGCTATATCAAGCGCTAATGACCTCAGTGGGGCGATACAGGGGCGCTACCAGCAGAGCACTAATGAATTTCAGGCGCAGTGCATTCAGCCATGATCCTGCACACTGGTTCCTTCCAGCTCTTAAAGGGGAGGTTGCATCATTGTGCAGATGCTCATTTTCAGCATTGCTGGCTTTCAGGTGACCTGCGAGCAAGTGAATCCCCTGATGGCTATGGTTGTTCCCACTCCCAGGGAGCGAGCTCGTCGGTTCACAGATGAGGCATTGGAGACATTGGTGGCTAGAGTGGAGCAAAGGAAGGCATTGCTGATTCTGGCCACTGGAAGGAGACCATCGCCTCAGGTGTTCAGGTCAATGTGGAGGGAAGTGGCCCAGGAGGTCTCGGCCAGTAGTGTGGTGGAACGCAGCCTGACACAGTGCCACAAGAAATTCAACAACCTCAGTTGGGTGGTCAAGGTGAGTACATGCTTCACAACTCCATTCCTGCCCTCACCTTAACGCGAGTCTTGTCCGTTTATACTTTCAGATTATCAGCAAACAGATGACCAGCCTATCCCTGAGTCCCCCACTGGGAGTGAGGAAGGAGAAGAGGAGGCGGAGCAAACATAGAAACATTGAAGATAGGAGCAAGAGTAGGCCATTCGGCCCCTCGAGCCTGTTCCGCCATTTAATGAGATCATGGCTGATCATCCAAATTCAGTACCCTGTCCCTGCTTTCTCCCCAAATCCCTTGATCCCTTTAGCCTTAAGAAATATATCTAACTCCTTCTTGAATATATTTAATGAATTGGCCTCAACTGCCTTCTGTGGTAGAAAATTCCACAGGTTCACCACTCTCTGGGTGAAGAAATTCCTCCTCATCTCAGTCCTAAATGGCTTACCCCGTATCCTTAGACTGTGACCCCTGGTTCTGGACTCCCCCGCCATCAGGAACATCCTTCCTGCATCTAGTCTGTCTAGTCCTGTTAGAATTTTATAAGTTTCAATGAGATCCCCTCTCATTCTTGTAAACTCTAGCGAATATAAGCCTAATCGACCCAATATCTCTTCATACATCATTCCTGCCATCCCAGGTATCAGTCTGGTGAATCTTCGCTGCACTTCCTCCATGGCAAGAACATCCTTCCTCAGATAAGGCGACCAAAACTACACACAATACTCAAGGTGTGGTCTCACCAAGGCCCTGTACAACTGCAGCAAGACATCCTTGCTCCTGTACTCGAATCCTCTCGCTACGAAGGCCAACATACCATTTGCCTTCTTAACCGCCTGCTGCACCTGCATGCTTACCTTCAGTGACTGGTGCACAAGGACACCCAGGTCTCATTGCACTTCCCTTTTCCCAATTTATTGCCATTCAGATAATAATTTGCCTTCCTGTTTTTGCCACCAAATTGGATAACCTCGCATTTATCCACATTATACTGCATCTGCCATGCATCCGCCCAATCACCCAACCTGTCCAAATCATACTGGAGTTTCTCTGCATCCTCCTCACAGCACACACACCCACTCAGCTTTGTGTCATCTGCAAACTTGGAGATATTACATCTAGTTCCCTTGTCTAGATCATTAATATATATTGTGAATAGCTGGGATCCTAGCACCAATCCCTGCGGTACCCCACTAGTCACTGCCTGCCACTCGGAAAAAGAGTCGTTTATTCCAACTCTTTGCTTCCTGTCTGCCAACCAGTTCTCTATCCAAGTCAGTATCTTACCCCCAATCCCATGTGCTTTAACTTTGCACGCTAATCTCTTATGCGGGACCTTATCGAAAGCCTTCTCTAAGTCCAAATACACCACATCCACTGGTTCTCCCTTATCTCTTCTACCAGTTACATCCTCAAAAAATTCCAGTAGATTAGTCAAGCATGATTTACCTTTTGTAAATCCATGTTGACTTTGTCCGATCCTGTCACTGTTTTCCAAGTGCTCTGCTATTACATCTTTTATAATGGACTCTAGCATTTTCCCCACTACCGATGTCAGGCTTACCGGTCTATAATTCCCCGTTTTCTCTCTACCACCCTTCTTAAATAGTGCAGTTACATTAGCTATCCTCCAATGCATGGGAACTGTTCCAGAGTCTATAGAATTTTGGAAGATGCACTATGTCACTGCATCTTTCACTCACAGGCACCACCTCAGATTCTGGCACTACGTGATTTTTAGAGGCAAGTTTAGTAAAGGGGTCTGCACTGGGTGATACACTGGGGACGAGCGGGCTGCAGCAAGGCCAGGTGGAAAGGGTAGCTCGGGAACCAGCTCCCTGGAGGGCGAGTTCGTGTGTGTGTTCTGCTGCACAGGACTCTGATGAGGATCTCGATGGGGAGGTGTTCACAAGAAGCGTGATGGCCATGCACACCGAGATGATAGGTGCAATGGCAAGGGTGCCCGAGAGCCTCTTGGCAATGGTAAGGACCATGGAGGAATCTGCCTCCAACATTGCACAGAGCTCTGTGCACATCATGGAGCCCATTATTTCCACACTGCAGAGGATAGTGGATTTTCAGAGAGACTGTGCAGATCCGGACCTCATGACGCGTGTCATGGGCGATGTGGCAGCTTCCATTGCAGCACAGTCGGAAGTGACGCAACGTCTTAGTGCTGTAATGCAGTCAATGGTTGCTGCTATCGAGTCTCAGACTGCTCTCATGCAGTCTCAGCTTGATGCCACGAAAGCTCTGACTGCTGCCATCGTCGCTGGGTCCACCACAGTCCACCGGGGATCTCACGGTGTTGCAGTAGGCCAGCAATCTGTGCTCCAACAGATTGGTAGGGATGCTGAGGTGCTGCCCCGGGGGACTGGGGAGCGGGTCAGTAGAGCAGCAACCTGCTGTCCTCTCTCAGGATGACAGCATTCCTGATCCCACCACTGCCATTCCGCCATTGCATTTGTCGCTGCCTGTCATCCAGCCAGCCCAGACTGCAGCTGTCCAGCCTGAGGTGGTGCAATGTACAGCCGGGCCTTCCAGTCCCAGAGCTGGTCGAGGGTGTTCTGCAAATCTGTAGTCTCTGGCAATGACACCCATCAGCCTTCCACCAGCCCTGCTGCAGCCACTGGGGAGACACTGGGGCAGTAATTCCTCCCCAAACGCGTGAGTACGGAAGGGGTACTCATGCGTCTGGCTGGAGGAAATGCCGGTTTTCAGCATGCACAGTGCATGCGCTGAAAACCGGCATTTCCTCTCCTCTAACCCAAGAGGTGAAGAGGCTAGCGCGTGCGCTGTAGGGGGCAGCGCGTGCGTCTTGGATTTCCTCTGTTTGGGGGGATTTGCGCATGTGTAAAGGCATGTCTTTACGCTTGTAAAAAGCACACGTAAGTATTTATTTTTACAGGTAAGTGGTGTTTTAGTGCAATTTAGAAAAAAATTTTCCACAGGTTTATTATTTTAAAGAATCTACAATAAGGTAAGTTTCGTTTTAGACCCTTTTTATTAAAAATTTATTTTTTTCAAAAAAAAAAATTATTGTTTGAATTATTTTTTTTAACTTATTTATACTTAATTTAATGATTGGGATGTTTTTTAAATTTTTATTTAAAGTTTAAGTAGTGTTTTGGGGTGCAGTACTTCTCATGAGTTTGACAGTTCTTACTCTCAAACTTATGAATGAAGTTTCCCCTCCCCTGATTGGCTGAACAGTGCTCACCTGATCCCAGCCGGCACATCGCACTAACTACGCCGCTGGGTCAGGTAAGCACAGCGTGCCGACATCAGAATCGGGCCACTGACAGGAAATCCACTGTGGGCCAGGTTTCAGATGTCGGCGCGCCGGGTAAGTGCACGCGCGGCAAGCCCCCGACACCAAGTTCCGGGCCACTATGTAGGAGCACAAGATTAGGAAAGGGGACACTAAAGAGGGGAGGCAAAGGTTTGCACAAGGGTGATTAGTTGTTGTTGTATATATGTGGTTAATGGTTTTGATAAATTTATTACTGGAATTCTGCAGACTTGGTGCTGTGTCTCATTTCAGTTTTGGGGTGTGGTACGGAATCACAAAGTGATGGAATGATGGCGACATGCTCAGCAACCGGAAAGAGGACTCGAAGTCACTGGAAATGAAGTCTGATGACTTGATCATGGACCGACCTTGCAGAACGCTCATTGAGTGGCTGCCTTCTCCGTCGCTGCTGTTCGTCCTCCTGTTCCTCTTGCTCCTCTTCTTCCTCCTCCTCCTCATCCTCCTGAGGTGGTGGAGTTATGCCTGGTGGCAATGGCTGCGCCCTCATAATGGCCAAGTTGTGCAGCATGCAGCAGACAACGAAAAGTGACACCCGCTCAGCCGAGTACTGGAGGACTCCTCCCGAGCAGTCAAGACAGCAAAACCGTTGTTTGAGCACTCTGATGGTCTGCTTGATGATGTTCCTGGTGGCAGCATGGCTCTCATTGTATGAGTGCTGGGCACGAGTGTTGGGGTTGCGGAGGGGAGTCATGAGCCAGGTGGAGAACGAATAGCCTTTGTCTCCCAGCAGCCAGCCGCGAGCTTGACGTGTTGGCTGGAAGAGTGCTGGCACACCGGTCTGGCACAGGATGAAGGCATCGTGACTGCTGCCAGGATAGTGGGCATTGACGGTCAGGATTCGCCGTGTGTGGTCGCACACCAACTGCACATTAAGTGAGTGGAATCCTTTGCGGTTACGGAATACCTCAGGATTGTTATGAGGTGCCCGCAAAGCAACGTGGATGCAGTCAATGGCACCCTACACCATGGGGAATCCCGCTATCCTGGAAAAACCACATACATGCTCGCGCTGCTTCTCTCTGGTCATGGGGAAGGAAATGTAGTTCCTTCTCCTTCTGTACAGAGCATCTGTGACCTGGCAGATGGAGCAATGGATGGCAAACTGGGAGGCGTTGGAGATGTCACCTGTCGCGCACTGGAATAATCCGCTGGCGTAGAAATTGAGGGCGACGGTGACCTTGACCGCCACTGAGAGAGCCATGGTGGTCCTGATCTGAGGCTCGAGGTCTGGCTGCAGGAAGTTGCAGAGCTTTGTGACCACGTCCTAGCTGAAGCAGAGCCTTCTAACACACTGGCCCTCAGTGAAATTGATGTAGGAGAAGTGCTGCCGGAATACCCTGGGTGGGTAAGGCTTCCTGTTGAGAGCCCTGTTGGCCCTCCTACCACTGGCCACATTTTACACTCTTTCTCTGTGCCTCAGTTGCCTCCGACGTTGATGCTGGAGGGCGAGGTCCAGTGCCAGTACAGCCCCCATGAAAGGATCCAAATATTGCACTTTCAAATCTCCCCTCAATGAAACTGAAGAATGCTCAAATCGGTCAAAAGGCCTCTTTACTGATGTGAAATTAACAACGAAGCATTGTTGGCCGCCAAAAACTACACCGGGAGTGGTCGCCTTTAAATAGCGCTCTTCCAGGGGACATCCGACTGAAAGCCGCCTCCTCTACCTGTTGTTGTTAACGGCAGCCCTCAAGCAGGGGCGAGAGGGAATTTTTCATCCGGGGCGCTGCGCATGGCAATGATGTCATGATCTCCGGGCGCAGGAGATCGGGGCGTAACGTCTTACCGCCACCGCGAAACGCCTGCCGAATTTAGCGGGAGGCGTTGATATCGCCGCGCCCGGTCGCAAACCCGTTTCCACCCCGTTAGCGCCCCCCCCCCCCCGCCGGAGGCGCTAACGGGAGGTGCAAAGGAGCCCAATTTCCAGCCCTTTTAAAGTGTTTTTATTTCAGTATTTTTGTAAAGAAGCCAGGTAAGAATTAGTTGGTTTAGTTGACAACAGATGGGTTGTAGTTACCATAGGAGAGAAAATGGAGAAGAGAATGTTGGCAAAAGGAAGGTAGGGCGGGCAGAAATTGTGTCTAAATTATTTTCATTTAAAATGATGTTTTAATTGTTAAGTTTAGTAGTTTATGGTTAACAATAGCAGTGAGAAGAAGAGAAAAGAGGATTAGTAGTTGATTGGCATTAAAGGTTGGAGACAGGAGAACTAAATTATCTCAAATGTTTCTACAGCAGGAAGAACACCCACGGCTCCTGTAATAGAAGTTTTGCCACCGTACACAATGTTTGCAAGCAATGTGATGACAGAGCTGTCACTGCATTGCATTCTCGCACATTTGATGCATAGATTGTTTTTTAAGTAGGTGTCATTATTTCCAAAGTTTTGAGTTATTGGTGAGAAATGGCATCGTCAGCACTGTCCCAGTACACCATTTATTGAATGCAAAGAAAATCGGTATCCAAAAATATACCAACTGGTCCACAATACAAAACTCAGAACAAAATTGGACACCACGTTCTCAATCTCACTACTTGGTGTGGAATGAGAGAATGAACAGATAATGGGCTCTAAATTCATTATAGCCCAGGAATGGGCGGTATGTTTAGAAAAGTTTGAGAATTAGCACCAGGCGCTAATGCTTTAGACTGCACGCCAAATTCACTCTCACTGCTCAAAGAAATGAGTGGAGCGCTAAATCAAGTCTTAAAGGCCTAGCTCAGTGGCATTACACTGAAAGGGTGGACCAATATCGGGTGCAGTCTAATCACAACTCATCATTGCCACAGGCTTTTCCCAGTACTTAAAGGGGAGGTTCATTGATGCTACAGCACCTCATTCTCAGCATTGCTGGCTGTGCAGCTGCCACAGCAAGGAGAAGCAGAACAACGAGAAGGAGCCGACGGACTGAAGCAGGTGGGCTCATGGCAGATCCACCTCAGTTGGGCGGTCAGGGTGATTGAAAGCTTCAACAAATGCTACATACCACTATCGGTACTACAAGCTACACACACTGCCCAAAGCACGAGACCCCCAGCACTCACCTACCAACAATCTCTACCTATCAACACTCACACCCACATCTCACGCCTTGCACACAATGACAGCTATTCAACTATGGCAGGCACACTGGTCATTAGTTCATAGAATCATTGACATTTACAGCACTGAAAGAGGCCATTCGGTCCATCTTGTCCATGCCGACCAACAAAGAGCTATCCACCCTAATCCCACTTTCCAGCACTTGGTCCCTAGCCTTGCAGGTTACGGCAATTCTCTGGATTGAATTCCATTTGCCACTGTTCTGCCCACCAGACCAGTCCATTGATATCTTCCTGCAGTCTGCAGCTTTCTTCTTCATTATCAACCACATGGCCAATTTTTGTATCATCTGCAAACTTCTTAATCATACTTCCTACATTCAAGTTCAAATCATTGATATATACTACAAAAAGCAAAGGACCCAGTACTGAGCCCTGCAGAACCCCATTGGAAACAGCCTTCCAGTCACAAAAACACCCTTTGACCATTACCCTTTGTTTCCTGCCACTGATCCAATTTTGCATCCAACTTGCCACTTTGCCTTGGATCCCATGGGCTTTTAGTTTCATGACCAGTCTGCCATGTGAGAGCTTTGAAAAGCCTTGCTAAAATCCATACAGACTACATCAAATGCACTACCCTCATCGACGCTCCTTGTTACCTCCTCAAAAAACTCAACCAAGTTAGTCAGACACAACCTTCTCTTAACAAATCCATGCTGACTGTCCCTTATTAATCTGTGTCTTTCTGAATGAAAAATTATCTTGTCCCTCAGAATTTTTTCCAATAATTTTCCCACCACCGAGGTTAGGCTGACTGGCCTGTAATTACTTGGTCTATCCCTTTTTCCCTTTTTAAACAACGGTACAACTTTAGCAGTTCTCCAGCACCACACCTGTAGCCAGAGATGATTGAAAAATGATGGTCAGAGCCTCTGCCATTTCCTCTCTTACTTCTCTTAATAGTCTGGGATACATTTCATCTGGGCCTGGGGTTTTATCCACTTTCAAAGATGCTAAACCGCTTAATACTTCCTCTTTCACTATGTTTATTTCATCTAATATTTCACACTCCTCCTCCCTGATTGCAATGTCTGCATCGTCCCTCTCTTTTGTGAAAACAGACGCAAAGTATTCATTAAGAACCATACCGTGTCTTCCGCCTCCACACACAGGTTACCTTTATGGTCCCTAATAGGCCCTACTCTTACTTTAGTTATCCTCTTGCTCTTAATGTATTTATAAAGCAACTTTGGGTTTTCCTTGATTTTACTTGCCAATATTTTTTCATGCCCTCTCTTTGCTTTTGTAATTTCCTTTTTAATTTCACCCCTGCACTTTCTGTACACCTCTAGGGTTTCTGCAGTATTGAGTCCTCGGTATCTGTCATAAGCTTCCCTTTTTCTCTTTATCCTACCCTGTATGCCCCTTGACATCCAGGGAGCTCTAGATTTGTTAGTCCCACCCTTTTTTGTTTAAGGGAACATGTTTGGTCTGAACCCTCACTATCTCCTCCTTGAATGCCTCCCACTGCTCTGACACTGATTTACCTTCAAGTTTCTGTCCCCAGTCCACTTTGGCTAAATCACATCTCAGCTTAGTAAAAGTACCTTTTCCCCAATTGAAAACTTTTATTCCTGGTCTGTACTTGTCCTTTTCCATAACTACCCTAAATCTAACTGAATTATGATCACTACCACCAATATGCTCTCCCTCCGATACCCTTTCCACCTGCCCAGCTTCATTCCCTAAAACTAGGTCCAGAACCGCCCCCTCTCTTGTTGGGCTTGCTACGTACTGGCTAAAAAAAATTCTCCTGAATGCATTTTAAGAATTCTGCTCCCTCTATACCTTTCACACTAATTGTATCCCAGTTAATATTAGGGAAGTTGAAATCCCCTACTACTACTGCCCTATTTTTGCACGTCTCAGAAATTTGCCTACATATTTGCTCTTCTGACTGTTTGGGGGTTTATAGTACACTCCCAGCAGTGTGAGCGCCCCTTTTTTTTTCAGTTCAACCCATATGGCCTCATTGCATGATCCTTCGAAGATATCATCCCTCCTCACAGCTGTAATTGATTCTTTAATTAATATTGCGAACCCCCCTCCTTTTTTATCCCCCTCTCTATCTCATCTGAAAACCCTGTAACCAGAAATGTTGAGCTGCCATTCCTGTCCTTCTTTCAGCCGTATCTCAGTAATAGCTATATCATACTCCCATGTGTCTATCTGTGCCTATCTATGCATTAGTTATTAGAATGAGTGTGATATGTGTGATATATTTACACATAAATTTATTAATGGAGTTTGCAATATTTTGTGGTCTCTCTCACTTCACCTTTGCGTCCAGGAGGATGCTGTGATATGGCATGACGCAGGGATGGTATGATGGGCATGTGGTGAGCAAAAGGGATCTGGGGTTTAAGTCATCCTGGTGTGAGGCTGGAGGTCTGTTTGGAGGAGGTGGCAGAGTTCTGTGACCACTACCTTGGTGATGCGGAGCCGTCCAATACACTGCCCCTCGCGTTATTGAAGTTAGGAGAAGTGCTGTTGGAATAGCCTTGGAGGGTAAGGCCACCTGGTGAGAGCCCTGATGTCCCTCCTCATCCCTCTGTGCACATGTTCCCGTATTTCTCGCTGCCTCCACTCCCTCTGCTGTAGATCCTGGAGGGTGAAGTGGCATGCCAGTACAGCCCCCATTAATGTCACCAAGTGTAGCAGTTTGAATCTTTGAGCAATAAATATAGCTACTTTGCACTTGCCAAAACACTGCTGATACAAAAGAAGCTTGAAATTATTAATACAAACTAGGTGAAACTGACAAGAAACCACTGAAACTAACCTGCCCTGACAGCTAGGAGTGGTTAATGCTGATGCCTTTAAATAATGCCGCTGGAGCCAGCTTCCTGCAGCTGCACACCAGCTCTCCCTGTCGCTGTCTGGTCAAGGCGCTAAGGTAAGTGGCGACAATGAATTTTCCAGATCGAGCGCCCAGTGAGTGTTGATGTCACGATCTGCCTGATGTTGAAATACCCAGCGGTACCGCGTACCGGTGGCGCAACGGGGGAGGGGGGTCGGATTTGCTTTGCGGCGCTGGATTCACCTCGCCCCGGTGCTACTGCATCAGCGCCCTATTACCGCCATCTGCAGGTGCTAACGGGAGGAGCTAAGCTACCGAATTTCCCCCCCAATGTGTTTTGCTGGCATTGGTTGGGAAATTAAAGTTGACCAGGACACCAGGAGAACTTAATACAAAAGCAAAATATTGCGGATGCTGGAAATCTAAAATAAAAACAGAAAATGCTGGAAATGCTCAACAGGTCAGGCAGCATCTGTGGAGAGAGAAACAGAGTTAACGTTTCAGGTCAATGACCCTGTTCTGATAAAGGGTCATCGACCTGAAATGTTAACTCTGTTTCTCTCTCTACAGATGCTGCCTGGCCTGCTGAGTATTTCAAGCATTTTCTGTTTTTACACCAGGAGAACTTCCCTGCTCTTCAAATAGTGCCGTGGAATCTTTTACATCCACCTGAGCAGGCAGATAAGACCTCATGTGAAAGACAGCACCTCTGACAATGCTGCACTTCTTCTGTACTTGATGTCAGTCTTGGCTCAGTGATAGCATTCCCACTTCTGAATCAGAAGGTTGGGAGCATTCTTGGAAGAGAAGTCTTGTGGGTTCAAACCCCACTATAAAACTTCAGTATATAATCTTAGCTGACACTCCAGTGCAGCGCTGAGAGCATGCTGCACTGCCAAAGAGTTTCTGTTTTTCAACGAGACATTAAACCAAGGTCCCGTCTGTCCTCTTGGGTGTACATGAATGATCTCACCACACTATTTTGATGAAAAGCAGGGAGGTGTCCTGGCCAACATTTACCCCTCAAAAATCATGACTAAAACAGATTGGCGGAAAAATTCAGCGTCGTCCCTTTTGGGGTGCTAAAGTCGCTGGGGTGCTAATTTTAGCGACCCGAAAAAGTTAGTGCCCCTCCGCCTGAAATTCAGCTGTAGCGCCCCAAGCAGGAGGCGGGTCGCAACTGCAAGCGCTCCACCTCCTTCCTGGGGCGCTACAACTGAATAGCGCGGCGCTACGTGCAACAGCGCCACGCGCGCCAGCACGTAGCGCCGCGTCATTGCAGGCCTCCTCCCCTAATTAAAGGGGAGGGGCCTAGTGCTGCGTGCACCGGGGCCCTGCTGGACCACCGGGGAGCAAGGTACTGGGAAAAGAGCGCGGCACTCAAGAGGAGTGCCAAGCTGAGCGATCGTGGTCGGCACCCCGAAGAAAAAAAGGGGAAGGGGGCAGGTGCTGGCAGTCAGCCAAAAATAAAATGGCCGCCCGTCACCTGCCCTTTAAGTAGCGCCGCCACCGCTGCAAGAATGCCACCCTGACCCTGTCGGACATATCGTCCGGCGATAGGTCAGGGGACGCAAACCAAGTTTGCGGCCGAGGTGCGAGCTGGGTACTACCGGCTACCGCCGCCGCTAACCTCCCGCTGGATTTCGTGGGAGGCATCAGCAGTGCCGCGCCCGTGCGCTAGGGGGCACCAACGAGAGGCGCAAATCAACCCAATTTTCCCCCCATTACCTGTTTATTTATCTCAATGCTGTTTGTGGGACCTTGTATGCAAATTGGCTACTGTGTTTCCCTACATTACAATAGTGTCTACACTTTCAAAAGTAATTAAATGGTTGTGAAGTGTCTTGTGACAGCCTAATGCTGTGACAGGCGCTATATAAATGCAAGTCTTTCTTACTGCACAGAAGTATCAGCCTGAATTATATGCTTAAGTCCCTGGAGTGGGCTTTGAACAACAACCTTGAATCCAGAGTGCTGCCACAGAACCAAAGCTTTCTTCCATAACAAACTGCTGCTTTATACCTGACCTGGGTGTGCTCTATGCTGATTGACACGGGGTGGCAAACTGCAAAGAGTTCAATTCTCCCACATTTACATTTATCTGGATTCGTACAAGCAACAGAGAGATAAGACTTTCACCCCTTTTGGCCTGGATTCAAACCCAGGTCCCTGAGGTTAAAGGATATAATTCCACCAAGTCCCATATCTTGTAAAAATGACCAGATGAGCTTCTCTGGATTAATTTCAGGGAAATACTGTGCATGGGAGAATGAGTGCTTGAAAGCACGCATGTTTGCTAGTTTGTGCAGATTTTCTTGCCCTTGACCCTCAGCTGTATTTACTCAGTGGAAATACAAACAGCATTTTGTTTACTGGTGGCTCCAGAGCAGTCAGTGTGTGAGATTATCCATTTCACTGCATCTGCATTCTGTGCAAACCAGGACTGATCTATGGCATTTATCAAGATTCGTCCACACATTGTCAAGGATTCACAACTATATTATTTATAGATGATTGAATGAAGATTTTTGTTACATCTTAGCGCTGAAAGAGATGAGTGACGAGTCTCTTATGAAGGGTTTTGATAACGTCTGCTTGGATTATACATGAGCTCAAGATCGAATTTTAGGTTTGCATTCAGCTCCTTTCCTGATTGATTGGGTTATTACCCTATTGCGCAGTCAGCTCTCCAGTACTTCTTCTTCTTCTTAGGCAGTCCCTCAGAACCGAGGATGACTTGCTTCCACATTAAAAATGAGTTCGCAGGTGACTGATGAGTCCAATGCGGGGCCTACAGTCTCTGTCACAGGTGGGGCAGATGGTGGTTGAAGGGGTGGGTGGGTGGGGTGCTTGGGTTGACATGCGCTCCTTGCGCTGCCTGCGCTTGGCTTCCGCTTGCTCCCGGCGAAGAGACTCGAGGTGTTCGGCGCCTTCCCGGATGCTTCTCCTTCACTTTGTGTGGTCTTGGGCCAGGGATTCCCAGATATCGGTGGGGATGTTACACTTTTTCAAGGAGGCTTTGAGGGTGTCCTTGAAGCATTTCCTCTGCCCACCTGGGGCTCTCTTGCCGTGCCGGAGCTCTGAGTAGAGCGCTTGTTTTGGGAGTCTCGTATTGGGCATGCGGACAATGTGACCTGCCAATCGGAGCTGATCGAGCGTGGTCAAAGCTTCGATGCTGGGGATGTTGGCCTGTATGAGAACACTGACGTTGGTGCACCTATCCTGTGTAGGGGGGCATCCTTTACCTGGTTTGCAGTAATTTACCTGGTCAGGCAGCCTTTGCCACTGCACTGTGACCAATTCCAATCAGCGGTTTCGAATCGCTAAACCCCCCCCCTCCAGTTCTGACTGGAGGAACTTATGATTAATGATATATTATAAACGGACAAATGGCCTGGATGCAAGAAAGTCAAATTTTATTAAAACTAAAGAAACTACATCACACGATCAAAGTAATCACGGTAAAATTGCTTAACAGGGGAAGGCAGATGGCAAAAACGAGGGATAAATGGCTACAATGTTAATCTTACAATCTTAGCAACATTTCCCTTAAATTACCACCCCTTTACTTCTCACTAGATTGTCTTGCTAGTGGGTCAGAAGCCTTGCTCACCTGCAGTCCAAAGAGTAAAAGAGACAAAAAGCCCCAGAGGACTTCCTGGGCTTAATCTTTATACCCTGGGAGTCCCTGCTGTTTTCGCGCCGAAAAGGTCCGTGCACAATTTCGCGCTGAAAAGTCCGAATACACAAGAGAAGGGCTTTTAACTTCTTCCATTCATACATGGAGACATCACATAGTAGAGTCAATTTCAGTGAATGGATGTGTGTAAACAACCCATTGTGCTTGCTGTCCGATGATTGGCTGATTCAAACGGGCTACTCCCCAGTGTAAACAAGCAGCTTGTAGGTTACCGGGCAGCTCGGGCTCCATTCAAACTTACTACAGGGCAGCGCTGAGCTTTTCATATGCTAACAGCCTGTCTGTCCTTTTCTGCTGCCTTTTAAAATTCTGTTTCCATGAGGTCTGTTCAGCCATTTTTATGCCCTGGGCAATTTAAACAGTCCAAAACTCAAGAGTACATCTTTTAATAAAATGTACAATCTTAAAGTGTGCGATTTTCACAAAGTTCTTTGATTCCAGTGTCCAAGTGCTGCCTAGCTTACAAGCTTTTTAACGCAGCATTTTGCGGTTCTGGGTATGTTTTAAAACATTGTCCAACCCAGAGACAATTTAAATCACACAAGTCTTCATCCACGATGTGGATTAATATTTCCTGATCTTCGGGGGCTGAGGGGATTTTGCGACCCCTACACCTGCCAATGGATTTGCAGGATCTTGCGGAGGCAGTGTTGGTGGTACCTCTCCAGTGCTTTGAGGTGCCTGCTGTACATGGTCCATGTCTCTGAGGCATACAGCAGGGCGGGTATCACTGCTGCTCTGTAGACCATGAGCTTAGTGCCGGGTTTGAGGTCCTGGTCTTCAAACACTCTCTTCCTCAGGTGACCGAAGGCTGCACTGGCACACTGAAGGCGGTGTTGGACTTCGTCGTCGATGTCTGCCCTTGTTGACAGTAGGCTCCCAAGGTATGGAAAGTGGTCCACATTGTCCAAGGCCTTGTCGTGGATTTTGATAAATCACCCAAGCACTCGCCCTCCACCTCTGAGTCTCAGTGGGTGTTAGCAGACTGTTCTACTGTGGGAGACATCACGGCTGAGCCTGATCTGAACCTGGCCAATGCTGGTGTCACACACACTTACAGGCAAGAGTCACTGGGCAGTGATCATAAGCAGGAATCTTGGCTGGTTTTTTCTCCTCCCTATCTCAAGCAGAGTGCTGAGGCCATTTGTAGTGCGCCAACTACAGCCACGGCCGAGAACAGCTAAATAAACATGCGTAGGTGAAATCAGCCTGCACCAGTAGCGTAGAAACAGGTGATAGCGAATCAGCAGCCCGTTTCACAACATGTCCAATTTTCTTTTCCATTGTGAAAATATATATAATGCAACCATGTACAGTAATATAACAATCCTCAAAATACTCCTAAAATAACATTTCCAATGTGTTGCACATGACACCATTTTTTTTATAAATTGTTCTGTGGCAGCATGGCGGAAGGGGAGGAAGTTATTTATTTGGGATACGGTTGGGTCCAACTTTACCCAAGGTTCTGAATTTCGATGATGCAAAGCAAATAACACGACTCAGATGTGGATTTTCTGAAACAACTGAATAACGTCTACGGGGAAAGGGCAGGGGAGTGGGACTAGCTCAGAGTCGGCACGGGCTCGACGGGCCGAATGGCCTTCTTCCGTGCTGTAACCATTCTATGATTCCATGATTTACAATGTCTACCCTTATGCTGAGCAAATTCCCGTCTAAACTTGTGGCAGGGTTTTTTGTACTCATGCACTCATTGGGCCGTATTTTCCGATGCCTATGGGTGTGTACGGGCTGTGTACATGCCCGTAGGGACATCGGAAATGCCGGTTTCAGGCATGCCAAGTGCATGCGCTGAAAACCGACATTTCCGATCGATTAAGAATGCTCTTGACAGATCGGACGCCTGCCTTGGAGAAGGGCCTCTGCGGGTGGAGAGTTCCGCTTTCTGCAGAACCTCCGCCTGCTGAAAACCCTTAGAAATTTTACACCTGGTAAAAGCAGGCGTAAGGTCT